>NC_048238.1:47244518-47307713 GCF_002007445.2 Ailuropoda melanoleuca
TATATATATATATATATATATATATATATATATACACATACAAATGGCTAACACACACATGAAAAAATGTTCAAAATCAGTAGCCATCAGGGACATTCAAATCAAAACCACACTGAGATACCACCTTACGCCAGTTAGAATGGCAAAAATTCATAAGGAAAGAAACAACAATTGTTGGAGAGGATGTGGAGAAAGGGGATCCCTCCTACATTGCTGGTGGGAATGCAAGTTGGTACAGTCACTCTGGAAAACAGTGTGGAGGTCCCTTCAAAAGTTAAAAATTGAGCTACCTATGATGCAGCCATTGCANTTGCAGTACCGGGTACTTACCCCAAAGATACAGATGTAGTGAAGAGGAAGGGCCATATGCACCCCAATGTTCATAGCAGCATTGTCCACAATAGCTAAATTGTGGAAGGAGATGAGAGACCCTTCAAGGGATGACTGGATTAAGAAGATGTGGTCCATATATACAATGGAATATTACTCAGCCATCAGAAAGAATGAATATACAACATTTGCAGCATCATGGACAGGACTTGAGGAGATAATGCTAAGTGAAATAAGTCCAGCAGAGAAAGACAATTATCATATGGTTTCTCTCATATATGGAACGTAAGAATTAGGAAGATTGGTAGGGGAAGAAAGGGATAAAGAAAGGGGGGTAATGAGAAGGGGGAATGGAGCATGAGAGACTATGGACTCTGAGAAACAAACTGAGGGCTTCAGAGAGGAGGGGGGGTGGGGGAATGGGATAGGCTGGTGATGGGTAGTAAGGAAGGCACGTATTGCATGGTGCGCTGGGTGTTATATGCAACTAATGAATCATTGAACTTTACATCAAAAAAATTAAGAATTAAAAAAATAATAAAATAAAGTAAAATAAAATGGAAAAAAAATAAAGGAAAATAAAATTGCTCCAGGAAAAAAAAAAGCGTGTGTGTTGGGCGGAGTATAGATGGGGGGGGAAAGGCAAGGTGCAGACCACGATGGAAGCTGGTTGATGGATGTGTGGGACAATTCCATTGTTCTACTTTTGCATGTGTGAGCATTTCTACAATAAAGAAGTTAACCACAAGAAAAAAAATCTAATTTGTGTGATATGAGAATTGCTAACCCATTTTCTTTTGAAGTCTGTTGGCATGAAAAATGTTCTCCTTCCCCTTACTTTCAATCTGGAGGTGTCTTTTTGTTCAAAATGAGTCTGTTGTAGATAGCATATGGATGGGTCCTGCTTTTTTTATCTGATCTGAAACCCTGTGCCATTTGATGGGAGCATTCGGCCCATTCACGTTGAGAGCAACTATTGAAAGATATGAATTTAGTGCCATCATATTGCATGTAAAGTTGCTGTTTCTGTAGATTATCTCTGTAAAATTCTGATCTATGTTACTCTTGGGGTCTTTCTTCTTTTATAGAATCCCCCTTAATATTTCTTGCAGGGCTGGCTTGGTGGTCACATCTTCTTTCAGTTTCTAACTGTCCTGGAAGCTATTTATCTCGCCATCCATTCTGAACTACAGCCTTGCTGGATAAAGTATTCTTGGCTGTATATTCTTCTCATTTAGTACCCTGAATATGTCTTACCAGCCCTTTCTGGCTTGCCAGGCCTCTGTGTATACGTGTATTGTCATTTTGATGTTCCACCCTCCGTATCCCTAGTTGCTTTCAGGAATGCTTCCTTCACTCTAATATTTGCAAGTTTCACTGTTATATGCCAGTGTATTGGTCTGTTTTTATTGATTTGGGGGGAGATTTCCTCTCTGCCTCTTTTACATGAATGCTTGTTTCCTTCCCCAGATTGGGGAAGTTCTAAACTATGATTTTCTCATATATACCTTCTAGTCCTCTCTCTCTTTCCACCCCTTCAGGGATTCCAGTAATTCTGACATTGGAACATTTCATGGCATCCTTGATCCCTCTAAGACTTTTCTCATGGACTTCTAGCTACCTATCCCTATCTTCCTCCAATTCTTCCTTTCTATCAGCTTATCTTCCAGATCAATAATTTGTTCTTCTGTGTCATTTACACTGGATGTTAGATTATACAGTTTAGACTGTAACTCATTCATTACATTCTTTTTTTTAAGTTTTTTTTTATTATATTATGTTAGTCACCATAGAGTACACATCTGGTTTCTGAAGTAAAGTTCAATGATTCATTAGTTCCGTATAAGACCCAGTGCACCATGCATTACATGCCCTCCTTACTACCCATCACCAGTCTATCACATTTCCCCAACCCCTTCCCCTCTGATGCCCTCAGTTTGTTTCTCAGAGTCCATAGTCTCTCATGCTTCATTCCCCCTTCTGATTACCCCCCTTTCTTTATCCCTACCAATCTTCCTAGTTCTTATGTTCCATAGATGAGGGAAATCATATTATAATTGCCTTTCTCTGCTTGACCACAGATGACTGGATTAAGAAGTTGTGGTCCATATATAGAATGGAATATTACTTAGCTATCAGAAAGAACAAGTTCTCAACATTTCCTGCAACATGAATGGCACTGGAGGAGATAATGCTAAGTGAAATAAGTCATCCATTACATTCTTAAGTTTGTCCTGATTAGATTTCATTTCTGCCCTTTGAGATTTTATATTATCACTAATGTTTTTATCTAGCTTAGCCATTGACTTCATAATTGCTACATTGAAGTCTGTCTCTGACATCTTGCTTGATTCCATATCCATTAGATCTGTGGCAGTGGAAGGTGTTTCTCATTTTTTCTTTCCTGGGAGTTCCTCCTCCTAGTCATTCTGTTGAGGGATGGATGAGGAAATGTACAGAGTCCAACATATCAACAACAACTGAGAAAAAAATGTACCTACAAAAATACCTGAAGTGGTTGAAACTACCACAGATACACCATCAACACCAAAATGATCCAAAACAAAAAAAAAGAAAGAAAAAGAAAGGAGAAAAAAATGGGGTGGGGAGAGAGATTATAATCTCTCAGTGTGGACACAGCAGGGGATCTGACTGTTCCTGCTTGATTTTTGGTTTGTGTGATAGAAGACACTATATCTCGTGGGAGGAGTTAAGATGGCAGAGGAGTAGGGGACCCCTTTTGCAGCCGGTCCCCTGAGTCGAGCTGGATAGGTACCAGACCAGCCTGAACATCCACAGAATCAGCCTGAGACAGAGGAAGATACATCTGGATCTCTACAAATGAACATCTCCAGCACTGAGTATTGAGGTATGAAGCGGGGAGCTGTGAAACCGTGCACAGAGATCAGAAGATAAACGGAAGGGGGAGGGAGCTGCCGCGTTCAGACGCCAGAAAGCGGTAGCCACCTGCACGGGGGAACGGGCGGACTCGCGGACTGGCACCCAGAGAGAGCAGACTGAGACCCTGAGCCGGGAACACACGCCACAAGACTGAGGGCCAAGCTGCGGAGCGTGCAGGGGTGGTTGGTGGCTGGCAGCTGGCAGTATTAGAAACACAAAGGACAGAGATGCACCAGCCCTGGATGTGAGGGCTGGGACGCTGGATGTGGGGCACACATCCCGGAACTTTGCAGGGTTGAGCAGCACCAACAGTAAAAGAGTTAAAGTGGCCAGAATATCAGTGGAGAATGGTCCGTGATCCCTTTGTTCTGAGACAGAGGCTGAGATTGGGTCACTGCTGCTCTGACTCTCAGAAGAGGCACAGAAAACCGCCAGGGAAAGCCCCCGGAGAACAAAAGCCTGGAAACAATGGCTCACAGTGTGCCCATTCCCATCCCCTCTCACAGGGGACATAGAGACTCTACCCAAAGAGGGTTGCCTAAGTATTGTCCCGTCAGGCCCCTCCCCCAGAAGGCAGGCTGAAAAATCAAGAAGCTCACATCCCTAACATCCCTATAACACAAGGGCACACGGCCTAGGTCCTGGTCAATAATTTGGGCTCTGGACAACCCCACAACCTCTCCTCATCAGAAAGATGAGAAGGAGAAGTCCCCCCAGCAAAGAAAAGACAATGAGTCTATGGCCTCTGCCAAAGAACTAATGGATATGGATGTAACCAAATTATCAGAAATGGAATTCAGAGTAACAATGGTCAAGGTGATGTGTAGACTTGAAAAAAGTATTCATGAAAATGTTAATGAGAATATAGAATCTCTAAGGGCAGAAATGAGAGGCAATTTGGCAGAAATTAAAAATTCTATGAGCCAAATGCAGTCAAAACTAGAGACTCTGATGGCCAGGGTGAATGAGGCAGAAGAACGTATCAGCGAATTGGAGGATGGGTTAGTAGAAGAAAAAATGAAAGTACAAGCTGGTCTTTAAAAAATCCACACACAGGAATGTAGGTTACGGGAGATCACTGACTCAATGAAACGTTCCAATGTCAGAATCATTGGCATCCCTGAGGAGGTTGAGAAAATCAGAAGTCAAGAAGAGATATTTGAACAAACTGTAGCTGAAAACTTCCCTAATCTAGAAAGGGAAACAAATATTCCTGTCCAAGAGGCAGAGAGGACCCCTCCCAAGCTCAACCACAAAAAAACTACACCACATCACATCGTAGTGCAATTCACAAATATTAGATCTGAGGACAGTATTGAAAGTGGCCAGGGCAAAGAAATTTCTCACATACCAAGGCAGAGGTATCAGAATTACATCAGACCTGTCTACACTGACCTAGAATGAGAGAAAGGGTGGGGGGGCATTTTAAAAGCTCTTTCAGAGAAAAAAATGCAGCCAAGGATCCTTTATCCAGCAAGCCTGTCATTCAGAATTGATGGAGAGATAAAGACCTTCCAGAATTGCCAGTCAATGACCAATTTTGTAACTATGAAACCAGCCCTACAGGAGATATTAAGGGGGGTTCTATAAAAGTAAAAAGGCCCCAAGAGTGATGCAGAACAGAAAGTCACAATCTATAGAAAAAGACTTTACTGGCAAGATGGCTCATTAAAATCATACTCTCAATAATCAGTCTCAATGTAAATGTCCAACATGCTCCCATAATACACTACAGGGTTGCAGATTGGATAGAAAGACATGACCCATCCATTTGCTGTCTTCAAGAGACTCATTTTGAACCCAAAGATACATTCAGACAGAAAGAAAAGGGATGGAGCACCATCTTTCATGCAAATGGACCTCAAAAGAAAGCTGGGGTAGCAATTCTCATATAAGACAGATTGGATTTTAAACTAAAGACTATAGTTAGAGACACAGAAGGGCACTGTATCATTCTTAAAGAATGTATCCACAAGAGGATATGACAATTATAAATATATATGCCCCCACCAGGGAAGCAGCAAGATACACAACCCAACTCTTAACCAGAATAAAGAGACATATAGATAAAAATATGTTAATAGTAGGGGACCTCAATACTCCACTATCAGAAATAAACAGAGCACCAGAGCAAAAAAAAAAAAAAAACAACATAGAAACAAGACCTTTGAATGCCATACTTGATGAGTTGGACCTCAAAGATATATATAGAACACTACACCCCAGAACCAATGAAACTCATTCAATTCTAATGTCCATGGAACATTCTCAAGAATAGACCATGTTCTGGGTCACAAAACAGGTCTCAATTGATACCAAAAGACTGAAATCATCCCCTGCATATTCTCAGACCAAAACTCTCTGAAATTGGAACTCACCCCTAAGGAAAAATTCGGAAGAAACTCAAACAGTCGGAGACTAAGAACCATCCTGCTCAGGCAGGACTCAATAAACCAGGAAATCAAAAATCAATTTAAACAATTTATGGAGACCAACAAGAATGAAAGCACAACGGTCCAAAACCTATGGGATACTGCAAAGGCAGTCCTAAGGGGGAAATACACAGCCATCCAAGCCTCACTTAAAAGAATAGAAAAATCTAAAGTGCAGTTTTTATATTCTCACCTCATGAAGCTGGAACAGCAACAGATGAACAGGCCTAATCCACTCATGAGGAAGCAGTTGACCAAGATTAGAGCAGAGATCAATGAATTAGAAAGCAGAAGTACAATAGAGCAGATCAACAAGACTAGAAGCTCGTTCTTTGAGAGAATCAATAAAATTGACAAACCACTGACTGGACTTATCCAAAAGAATAAAAAAAGGACCCAAATTAACAAAATTATGAATGAAAAAGGAGAGGTCATGACCAACACCAAATAATTGGAAGGATTATTTGAAACTTTTATCAACAGCTTTATGCCAATAAATTAAGCAATCAGGAAGAGATGGAGGCCTTCCTGGAAACCTATAAACTACCAGGACTGAAACAGGAAGAAATTGATTTCTTAAACAGGCCAATTAATGATGAAGAGATTGAGTCAGTGATAAACAACCTTCCAAATAACAAAACTCTAGGCCCGGATGGTTTTCCTGGGGAATTCTACCAAACATTCAAAGAAGAAATAATACCTATTCTCCTAAAGCTATTTCAAAAAATAGAAACAGAAGGAAAGCTACCAAACTCATTCTATGAGGCTAATATTACCTTGATCCCCAAACCAGGCAAAGACCCCCTCAANGCCCAAAGCAGGCAAAGACCCCCTCAAAAAGGAGAATTACAGACCGATTTCTCTAATGAATATGGACACCAAACTCCTCAACAAGATTCTGGCTAATAGAATCCAACAGTATATTAAAATGATTATCCATCATGACCAAGTGGGATTCATCCCTGGGATGCAAGAGTGGTTCAACATTCTCAAAACAATCAGCGTGATACATCATGTCAACAAGAAAAGACTCAGTAAACATATGATCCTCTCAATTGATGCAGAAAAAGCATTTGACAAAATACAGCATCCTTTCCTGATTAAAGCCCTTCAGAGTGCAGGAATAGAGGGTACATTTCTCAATCTCATAAAAGCCATCTATGAAAAGCCTACGGGAAATATTATTCTCAATGGGAAAAGCTGGGAGCCTTTCCTTTAAGATCAGGAACACGACAAGGATGCCCACTCTCGCCACTATTATTCAACATAGTAATAGAAGTCTTTGCAACAGCAATCAGACCACAAGAGGTAAAAGTTACCCAATCGTAAAGAAGAAGTCTAACTCTCTCTCTTCGCAGATGACATGATACTCTATATGGAAAACCCAAAAGAATCCACTCTGCAACTATTAGAAGTTATAGAGCAATTCAGTAATGTGGCAGGATACAAAATCAATGCGCAGAAATCAGTTGCATTTCTATACACGAATAATGAGACTGAAGAAAAGAAATTAGGGAATCCATCCCATTTACAATAGCACCAAAAACCATACATTAAATTTGAATTAACTTAACCAGAGACGTAAAGGATCTATATTATAGAAACTATAAATCTCTCTTGAAAGACATTGAGGAAGACACAAAAAATGGAAAAATATTCCATGCTCATGGATAGGAAGAATTAACAAAGTAAAAATGTCCATGCTACCCATAGCAATCTACACTTTCAATGCTATTCCGATCGAAATACCAAGGACATTTTTCAACGAACTGGAACAAACAGTCCTTAAATTTGTATGGAACCAGAAAAGGCCCCGAATTGCCAAGGGACTGTTGAAAAGGAAAACAAAGCTGGGGGCTTCACGTTGCCGGATTTCGAGCTGTACTACAAAACTGTGGTCACAAAGATAGCATGGTACTGGCTCAAAAACAGACACATAGACCAATGGAACAGAATAGAGAACCCAGAAATGGACCCTCGGCTCTTTGGGCAACTAATCTTTGATAAAGCAGGAGAAAACATCCAGGGGAAAAAAGACAGCCTCTTCAATAAATGGTGTTGGGAAATTCAGACAGCTACATGCAAAGGAACAAAACTTGACCACTCTCTCCCACCATACACAAAAAGTAACTCCAAGTGGATGAAAGATCTCGATGTGACATAGGAATCCCTCCAAATCCTAGAGGAGAATTTAGAAAGCAACCTATAGGACATCGGCCACAGCAAACTTTTTCATGACACATCTCCAAAGGCAAGAAAAACAAAAGATAAATTGAACTTGTGAGACTACATCAAGATAAAAAGCTTCTGCACAGCCAAGGAAACAGTCAAAAAAACTAAGAGGCAGCCCACGGAATGGGAGAATATATATGCAATCAAAAAAACTAAGAGGCAGCCCACGGAATGGGAGAATATATATGCAAATGATGCTACAGATAAAAGACTGGTATCCAAGATCTACAATGGGCAGAAGATATGAACAGACACTTTTCCAATGAAGACATACAAATGGCTAACAGACACATGAAAAAATGTTAAAAATCACTAGCCATCAATAAATTCAAATCAAACCCCACTAAGATACCACCTTACGCCAGTTAGAATGGCAGAAATTGAAAAGGTAAGAAAAAACAATTGCTGGAGAGGATGTGGAGAAAGGGGATCCCTCCTACATTATTGGTGGGAATGCAAGTTGGTACAGACACTTTGGAAAACAGTGTGGAGGTCCCTATAAGTTAAAAATGGAGCTACCCTATGACCCAGCCATGGCAGTACTGGGTATTTACCCCAAAGATACAGACGTAATGAAGACAAGGGCCATATGTACCCCAATGTTCATAGCAGCATTGTCCACAATAGCCTAATCATGGATGGAACTGAGATTCCCTTCAACAGATGACTGGATTAAGAAGCTGCGGTCCATATATACAATGGAATATTACTCAGCTATCAGAAAGAATGAGTTCCCAACATTTGGTGTGACATGGACGGCCCTGGAGGAGATAATGCTAAGTGAAATAAGTCAAGCAGAGAAAGGCAATTATCATATGATTTCTCTCATCTATGGAACATAAGTGCTAAGATGATCAGTAGGGGAAAAAAGGGATAAAGAAAGGGGGGATAATCAGAAGGGGGAATGAAGCATGAGAGACTATGGACTATGAGAAACTAACTGAGGGCTTCAGAGGGGAGGGGGGTGGGGGAATGGGATAGGCTGGTGATGGGTGGTAAGGAGGGCATGTATTGCATGGTGCAATGGGTGTTATAGGGAACTAATGAATCACCGAACTTTACATCGGATACCGGGGATGTAGTGTATGGTGACTAACATAATATAATAAAAAACATTTAAAAAATCGAAGACACTATATCTCAAAATTGCAAATTAATCAGAACTTACCTATATATCAAGATAAAATTGAATAGAGTTAAAAACGGGCTAATATGGGGCACAAATCTGTAAAACATATATGTGAAAAAGAATAGAAGTGTTAAGAAGCTACTTAAAACATAGGTTGGGATTTATGCATCTATTTGAAATTGGAGCAGGGTTTAAAAAAAAGAAAAGAAAAAAATAATAAAAGAAACTAAAAAAAAATGTAAAATTTTAACCTGATGTATAAGCGAGTCAGGAGGGAACACCTGGAGCTCCCTATTATTTCCCCTGGCACTGGATTTTTACAGTCTGTGGGAAATAAACTTATCATTCACCTGTTCTTCCAGTCTGTCTTCTTGGGAAGGGACCAGCTGCTCAGCTTCTCAGCCATCTTTTCCTGGGTGGAGTTACCCCACCCCTTGTCAGGGGGATTAGCTTAATGTCAACTGGTTGCCTTACAGCTTTTGTTCCTTGGTGTCTTTCTACTTCTCTTTAGAGGGTCAGAGCAAACATGGCCATGTGGGAATGTCTGACTCAGACCCGTACTTCATGGTCCCCCCCTTCCACCCATTCCTCCAGGTCAATACATCTCCACCTTTGCACCTACCAAAGTCTACAGACTCCCGCAATTCATGCCCACCACACCTCTCCTGGGGGAGTCACTGGGACCTGCAAGTGTTTCTGTGCTTTGTGACTTTGCAATTGCTAGCAACCATAGGATCACACGTGCACCCTATTCCACAGCTCCCAGGTCATGCTGAATGCTGCCCCAGTGTCCCTTGGGGGAGTCACACTGCCCTGAGTGCTGTTGTCCAGTTGTGGATGTGGGCTCTTTATGTGCCAACCTGCTGAATCCTGCAGCTTCCACTGACTGCTCTTCTCCCCAGGGAAGCCATGGGAACCCATGAGTGCCTCTGCACCTTGTGACTCTGCCACATCTCCTAGGTCATGCTGGGTGCTGCCCCAGCATCTCCTCATGGGCCACACTGCCCCAAAAGTTGTCCTTGTTGTGGGTGCAAGCAGTTCTCTATCTCCCCCAGGATGTTAGACAGCCCACACCTTCTAGTCCTTTTCAGGGTGGTTAGGCAGAGGGTGGTCTCCCTACCAACTTGGCTTGAAGTTTATGGTTTCTGGAGCTGAACATCCCCTCTGAGTTTGCTGACCACAACCAGTCTCCCCACTCCACACTTGGATACTCTATTAGTTTGGGCTCCCTTGTTCTTTCTGAGTCTCTTGGAATCCTGAGACCACAATGATCCACCTAGAATTCTACCCTACTTACCCCTTGTGCCCTTTTCAGAAGGGGGTGCCTCTCACTACAGTAGATTTCCAAGGGTCTCGATTTTTTTGCGCTGATGTTATATCACTTTCTGGCGACCAGCTTATGGAGGCACCCTCCCCCCCTGCACTTATCTTCAAATTTTCCCCCCAAAGTTTCAAGGTTCCACACCTCCTACCTCAAACAAAGTAGTCATTTTTCTGCTTGAGGAGATCCAGATAAATATTCTTACATCTCAGGTTGAATTCATGTGTGTTCAGAATGGCATGATAGATATCCAGCTAAATTAGAAGGACCAGATTAAACGAGGTCCCTTACTCAGCTGCCATCTTACCCCCCTCTCCCAATATCCCTGTTTCTGTAGATTGCCTCTTTTACTTTCTGATCTATATTACTTGTGGGGTCTGTCTTCGCTTACGGGATCCCCCTTAATATTTTTTGCAGGGCTGGCTTGGTGGTCACATATTCTTTCAGTTTCTGTGTGTCCTGGAACTGCTTTATCTCTCCTTCCATTCTGAATGACAGCCTTGCTGGATAAAATATTCTTGGCTGCATGTTCTTCTCATTTAGTACCCTGAATATATCTTGCCACCCTTTCTAGCCTGCCAGGTTTCTGTGCTTAGGTCTGATGTTATTCTGATGTTCCTCCCTCCATATGTAAGGAATCTTCTCTCCCTAGCTGCTCTCAGGATACCTTCTTTTTCTCTAAGATTTGCAAGCTTCACCAGTTACATGTCAGGGTATTTATCTGTTTTTATTTATTTTGGGAGTGGTCCTCTCTGCCTCTTGGACATGAATGCTTGTTTTCTTCCCCAGATTAGGGAAGTTCTCAGTCATGATTTGCTCAAATATACCTTCTAGCCCTCTCTCTCTCTCTCCCTCTCTCTCTTTCTCCTCCCCTTCTGAGATCCCAATAATTTGGACATTGGTTTGTCTGAAGGCATTATTAAATTCTTGAAGGCTTTCTTCATGGGCCATTCGTTGCCTTTCTCTCTTTTCCTCCACTTCTTTCCTTTCCATCAGCCTGTCCTCTAGATCACTTATTCTCTCTTCTGCCTCATTTACTCTAGCTGTTAGAGCATCCAAATTAGATGGCAACTCATTCATAGATCTCATTTCCACCCTTAAGATTTTGTATTGTTATTTATGCTTTTTTCAAGCCTAGCTATTAGCTTTATGATTACAATCCCAAATTATATATCTGATGTCTTGCTTATATCCATATCAATTAGCTTTGTTTCAGAGAACACTGCCTCTGGTTCTTTCCTTTATTGTGAGTTCTTCCTTCTAGTCATTCTGCTCAGGGGAGGATGGGTGAGCAAATGAACAGAGTCTAAAATATCAACCATGAGCCAAGCAAAATGCACTCTAGAACAAATGTGGAGTGGTTGGAAGCCACCACAGAAAAGCAAATAAACCCAAGATGAACCAAACAATAAAAAAAGGTGGGCAGAGATTATAGTCTCACAGGGTGGACAAAGCAGGGTGATCTTGTTCTTGAGTGACTTTTGGTTGTGTGTTAGTAGACACTACATCCCAAAATTGCAAAGAAAGCAATGCTTTTGTATATATAGGATATATTATATTTTGTATATATATGATATATATCATATATATATAATTGGGTAAAGAGAAAAAAGGAGTAGAGTGAGGCATAAATCTATAAAATGTAGATGTGAGGGGAAAAATTAAGAAGTGACTGAAAAACCTAAGTTGGTGAAATTAGAATCTAGTTGTAACAGGAAAAAGGTTAAAAAAAGAAGCAGAAGAAATGTAAAATTTTAGACTGAAGGATAAACATTTCAGGAGGAATCACCTGGAGCTCAATATATTGTTTTCCCCTGATGTTGGAGTTTTAAATCCTGTGATATCTATAAGCTTGTCATTCGCCTGTTCTTCCAGTCTATCTTCTGGGGGAGGGGCCTGCTGTTTTGCTTCTCAGGTATCTTTGCCTGGGCAGAGTTGCCCCACCCCTTGTCAGGGGGATGGGCTCAAGGTGAGCTGGTCCTCTGTCTGGCTTTGGTTCCCTGGTGGCTTTCTGCACCTCTTCAGAGGGTCAGAGAAAAAATGTCTGTGCCAGGATCTCTGGCCCAGAGCTTCATGATTGTAGTCCCCCTTCTTCAGTAATCCCTCCAGGTCAAACCATCTCCACTTCTGTGTTCACCAAACCTGCAGACTCTCATGATTTGCCCCCACTGCAATTCTCCCTGGGGGGAGTCCCCAGGGCCCAAGAAGTGACACTTCACTTTGTGTCTCTTGTGACTGTGAGCTTTTGGGGGTCTCATGTGCACCCTGCTCCACTGCTCCCAGGTCAGGGCTGGATGCCATCCTACTGTCCTTTCTCGGGCCTCTGCTACCCTGAGAGCTGTTGCCCAGTCATGGGCACAGCTGTTTCATCTCTCCCAGGGGATGTTAAATGGCCTGCATATTCCAGTCCTTTTCAGGATGCTCAGGAAGAAAGCAGTCTACCTACTGGCCTGGCTTGCAGTTTATGGCAACCAGAGCTGAAGGTCCCTTCTGGGCTCACTGTCCATAACCAGTTTCCCCGCTCCACTGCATGGGCACTCTATTGGATCAGGCACCCCTATTCTTTCTGTGTCTCCTGGGATTTGCATTTATCATGCAAATGGAAGTGAAATAAAATTGAAGTAATACAATACGATACAGTACAATACCTAGCATACAATGCAAAACAATGCTTGTAGCAGACAAAATAAAGCAAAAACTGTAACAAAAGACAAAGAAGGATACTACATAATTATAAAAGGTACCATTCAGGAAGATATAACAATTGTAAATACTTATGCACCCAACATGCAACACCTGAACACATAGAACAACTATTAATAACCACAACGGAAGAAATCAGTAGTAATGCACTAATACTAGGGGATTTTAGCATTGTGCATGCATCAATGGGTAGATCATCCAGACAGAAAATCAACAAAGAAACAATGGTTTTGAAAGACACACTGGACCGGATAGACTTAACAGACATATTCAGAATATTTCATCCCAGAACAGCAGAATATACATTATTTTAAAGTGTGCATGTAACAGCTTCCAGAATAGATCACATGTTGAGCCCCAAAACAAATATCAACAAATTCAAAAAATTAAAATCATGTCATGCATTTTTCCCAACCACAAAGTTATAAAACAAATATGCAATTATAAGAAAAAATATGGAAAGAATACAAATACATGGAGGCTAAATTACACGCTACTAAAAAATGAATGGGCCAAAAAAGAAATCAAAGAGGAAATAAAAAATACATGGAGACAAATGAAAATCAAAACATAATCATTCAAAACCTTAGGAATGAAGCAAAAACTTTTCTAAGAGGAAAGATTATAGCAAGATGGGCCTACCTCAAGAAGCAAGAGAAATGTCCAATAAACAACCTAACTTTACAGGTAACAGAGCTAGAAAAAGAAGAAGACACAAAGCTCAAAGCCAGTAAAAGGAAGGAAATAATAAAGATTAAAGCAGAAATAAATGAAATAGAGGCTAAAGATAGAACAGAATGAAACCAGGAGCTGGTTCCTTGAAAAGATCAACAGAATTGACAAGCCTTTAGCAAATTCATCAAAAAAAGGGTGGGAGAGTGGACTCAAATAAAATCAGATATGAAAGAGGAGAAATGACAACTGGAACCATGGAAATACAAAGAATTATAGAAAATCACATAACAACTATTTGGCATAGAAATACAAAGAACTTTTTAAAAATTATATGCAAAATAATTGAGCAGCCTTGCTAGAGAAAATGGATAAATGCCTAGAAACAAAACCTCCCAAAACTGAATCAGAAAGAAATTGAAAATTTGGGGTGCCTGGGTGGCTCAGTCATTAAGCCTCTGCCTTCAGCTCAGGTCATGATCCCAGGGTTCTGGAATCAAGCCCCCTATCGGGCTCCCTGCTTGCTGAGAAGCCTTCTTCTCCCTCTCCCACTCCCCCTGCTTGTGTTCCCTCTCCCGCTGTCTCTCTCTGTCAAATAAATAAATAAAATCTTTAAAAAAAAGAAAGAAATTGAAAATTTGAGCACATCAATGACTAGCAATTAAATTGATTCAGTAATCAAAAAATTCCCAAGAATTAAAGTGCAGGACCAGATGGCTTCATAAGTAAATTCTACCAAACATTTAAAGAAGAAGAATAACTATTATTCTCAAATGATTCCAAAAAATAGAAGAGGAAATAAAGCAAATTTATTCTCTGAGGCCAAAACTACCCTGATACCAAAATCAGATGAAGACCCTACAAAAAAAGAAAACTGAAGATCAATATCTCTAATGAGCATACATACAAAAATACTTAACAAAATATTAGGAAGCCAAATCCAACAATGCATTTAAAAAATCATTCAACATAATAAGTGAAATTTATTCCAGAGATACAAATGTGGATCAATATTTGCAAATCAATCAACATGATACATCACATCAAAAATATAAAGGAAAAATAAAACATGATCATTTTAATAGATGCTTGAAAAGCATTTGAAAAAGCACAACATCCATTTATTATAAAAAAAACTCAACAAAATAAGCTTACAGGAAACTTATTTCAACATGAAGGCAATATATGGAAACCCCACAGCTGACATCATATTCACTGCTGTAAAACTAAGAGCTTTTCCTCTAAGATCAGGAAGAAGACAAGGATGTCCACTCTCTCTAATTTCATTTAATATAGTACTGAAAATCCTAGCCACAGCTATCAGAGAAGGGAAAGAAAAGGCATCCAAATTGGTAAGGAAGAAAACTTTCACTACTTACAGATGAGATGATGCTATAAATAGAAAACCATAAAGACTCCACAAAAAAAATACTGAAACTGAAATTCAGTAAAGTCGCAGGATACACAATTCACATACAGAAATCTATTGCATTTCTATAAGCTAATAATGAAGTAGCTGAAAAAGTAATTAAGAAAACAACCCTATTTGCAATTGCAACAAAAAGAATGAAATACTTAGGAATAAGCTTAACTAAGGAGGTGAAAGACCTGTACTCCAAAAACTATAAAACATTGGTGAAAGAAATTGAAAATGACACAAAAAAATGGGAAGATATTGTATGTTCATGGATTGTGAAAACCAATATTTTGAAAATGTCTCTACTACCCAAAGCAATCTATAGACTTACTGCAATCCCTGTCAAAATGCCAGCAGCATTTGTCACAGAAGTAGAACAGATAATCCTGAAGTTTGTATGGAATCACAACAGAACTCAAATAGCTAAAGCAATCTTGTAAAAGAAAAACAGAACTGGAGATATCACAACACCAGATTTCAATATGTACTACAAAGTTCTAATAATGAAAACAGTATGGCATTGGAACAAAAATAGATGCATAGATCAATGAAACAGAATACACAATCCAGAAATAAACCCATGATTATATCACCAATTAATCTGCAACAAAGGAGGCAAGATGTACAATAGGAAAAAGACAATCTCTTCAACAAATGATGTTGGGGAAACTAAACAGCTATATGCAAAATAATGAAACTGGACCAATTTTTTATACCAGACACAAAAAGAAACTCAAAATGGATTAAAGACTTAAATGTGAGACCTGAAACCATAAATTTCCTGGAAGATAAAGAGACTGCCAGTCTCTTTGACATGAGACATATTAATATTTTTCTATATATATTTCCTCTGGCATGGGCAACAAAAGCAAAATTAAAGTATTGGGGCTCTACAAAAATAATAAGCTTTTGCACAGCAAAAAGCATCCTACTGATATGTGAGAAGATATCTGCAAATAATGTATCTGATAAGGGGTTAATATCCAAAGTATATAAAGAACTTATAGTGCATGACACCAAAAAAATCAAGCAGTCAAATTTAAAAAATGGGCAGAGGACATGAATAGACATTTTTTTCAAAAAGAACATACAGATGACCAATATACAAATAGAAAGATGCTCAACATCACTAATCATCAGGGAATTTCAAATCAAAACAATAATGATATATTACCTCACACCTGTCAGAATGGCTAAAATAAAAAAAAAAACCTCAAAATGATAAGTCAATAAGAAGTGTTGGTGAAAATGTGGATGAAAAAGCAAAATCTTTGTGTACTCTTCTTGGGAATTAAAGTAGGTGCAGCCACTATGAAAAATAGAATGGGGGGCGCCTGGGTGGCACAGCGGTTAAGCATCTGCCTTCGGCTCAGGGCATGATCCCGGCGTTATGGGATCGAGCCCCACATCAGGCTCCTCTGCTATGAGCCTGCTTCTTCCTCTCCCACTCCCCCTGCTTGTGTTCCCTCTCTCACTGGCTGTCTCTATCTCTGTTGAATAAATAAATAAAAAATCTTAAAAAAAAAGAAAAGAAAAGAAAATTAAAAAAAAATAGAATGGAGATTCCTCAAAATATTAAGAATGGAATTGCCATATAAGCCAGTAATTACACTACTGGCTATTTACCCAAAGAAAATGAAAACAGTTGTTTGAAAAGATATATACACTCCTATGTTTATTGCAGCTTTGTTTACAATAGCTAAGATAACGAAACAACCCAAGTGTCCATCCACTGATGAATGGATAAAGAAAATTGGTATGTATATATGCAATGGAATATTACTCATCCATAAAAAAAGAATGAAATGTTGCCATTTGCAACAACATGGATGGATCTTGTAGGTATATGCTAAGTGAAATAAGTCAGGAAAAGACCAATACCATACAATTTTACTCATATGTGGAATTTAAGAAACAAAAAAAAAGAAGTGAAGGAAAAAAGAGACAAACAAAAAAAGACTCTTAAATATAGAGAGCAAAGTGGTAGTTGTCAGATGGCAGGATGCTGGGTGCGGGTGAAATAGGTGAAGGGACTAAGAATGCATTTATGGTGATGAGCACTGAGCAATGTATAGATTTGTTGAATCATTACATTGTACACCTGAAACTAATATAACATTGTATGTTAATTATACTTGAATTAAAAAATGTGGGTTAACTTAATTTGTGGCCAGCATCCTACCAACGTGTTTCCAGCCCTCAGGAGAATTACAACCTAGAAATAAAATAACCATTATTTGGAATGTTCCAATTAGATAATATCACTTAAGTAGTGCAGTTAAAAACAAGCATCCCCAAGTTAAACAGAATGGAATACTTGTTTTAATTGGCAAGCAGAAGCCTCCAAAAATTTTCAAAATTTCAGTTTCATTAAATGATTCATTGAAAAACTAATAAAAATTAAAGATGTAAAAGGTACTTAAACCAAAAGACTATAAGAATGATAAAATACCTACTACTCCTTCTATCCTTTGAGTACTCATCCTATTGACCCTCTGAAGTTTTCCCCTCTTTTTTATGTTTATTTATTTATTTGAGAGATAAAGTGAGAGAGAGAGAACATGAGTAGGGTGAGGGGCAGAGGGAGAAGCAGACTCCCTGCTGAGCAGAAAGCCAGATGGGGGGCTGGATCCAGATACTCCAGATCAAGACCTGAGCCAAAGGCAGAGGCTTAACCAACTAAGCCACCCAGGTGCCCCTGTTTTCCCTTTGAAAAAGGCTGCAGTCTATAAACAAAAGACTGCCAAGTTACTTGCCTCACAGACACCCCCATCTCTACTTTCAAAAGAGGGCCCCCATATGGGCAATTCCCATGTTTGTCAAACTGAGGGATTTTCTGGTCAAGTGTTATGTTATCTTATTAAACAGCCAAGGGGAAACTGAAAAATATGAGTCTGCAGTGGGGATTTTAGAAAAATTGGCAGAAGGCAGCAAACACTGTAAATTCTTACCAGAATCTGTTCTTCCAAATCTCTGTAGCACTGTAGCACCCAGTTGAAAGAGGAAAATATAATTTCACCCTGCCCCTTCCTTTCTAAATCCAGACCCATGGATTGATTATTGATCCTCTCCCAGAGATAGCTATTTTCTTATTTGTCTCATTTGTGTGACTTGGCTTTCTGCCTGCCTAGGGTATGGAGGTTGTTGGTTCTTTCATTTGGTTATTATTGGGAGTGACTCTGGATTTGAGGGAGGTAATATCCTCTACACCGTCTTTGAGGACCTCTCTTACACCAAAGAGGGATTATTCAATACTGGCAGAAATATTTAAAATTAAAACTATGTAGCTAGAGGATAAAAAGCAAATTGAGGATAATGTAATTGAATACATTGATCAACCTATGATGCCATTTAAGTTACAACACAATTCTTTCAGGGGATGAAAGTAACTTTCCTTATCTTACAAATCTTTACAAAACCAGAGATGCAGCTCTAACTATGAACCCTGGGAAACAAACAGAGCTTCAGAGGTGAGGGGGCTGGGAGATTGGGATAGGCCTGTGAAGGGTATTAACGAGGGCACATATTGCATGGAGCACTGTGTGTTATACGCAAATAATGAATCATGGAACACTACATCAAAAACTAAGGATGTACTGTATGGTGACTAACATAATAAAAAATTATTATTAAAAAAATAAGGCAATTCAAAGTTCACCCATTCCTTTTTGAATTCCTTAACTTCCCCTTGTTAATTATTGGCTTTAAGAAACTAAAATCTTTCTTGGAAAAACTTACATTCTGTCCATTAAAGTTATATATGTTTTATGTCTTTGAAATGTAAACATAGCCCACAATCACATGAAACTAAAGGGGGGAAAAAAGGAAAGAACCATTTTTAAAATGCAAACTGCTGAAAGACTTCTTGTGCCCAAACTCTAATTGTCTCCTATGATGAATTCCAGGGACAAATACAAATCTTAAAAATCTTCATTACAAATATTAGTAAATATAAGGTCTTTACCTCTGTCTTTGCATATGTGTGTATATATAAAATGTTGTACATATATGTATATGTTGTAAACGTGAGGTATTTTTTTTTTACCTCCAGATGGTATTGCTAAAGTTAATTTGTCAAGGAACACTATTTAGTTGGCTTAAAGGCAAGCACTTTTAAAGATTGGACGTTCTAAAACTCTAAGAAAGATAAAAGTTAACAATTTTTTTCAAGTTCATGTGCTAAGGAAAAACATTTATTGGTTTAATTAAAAAAGATATGCCTTTAGAGTTATCAGCATTAAATTTAAAACTTTTCTTCTGCCTGGGTGATGAGGTTGCAGAATATACCTGAGGTTCAGTGGGGTGGAGTCCTGAGCCAATGACCAAGAAAGAATTCTTGAGACATCTTTGGTGCAAATTGGTGGTTTGTTAAAGCATGGGGACAGGACCCCTGGGCAGAAAGAGCTGCTGTCCCTGGGTTGTGAGAGGTGGCTGATTACATACCATGGGGTTGGGTGAGGTAAGGGAAAAGGGAGGTTGAGAAAATACTTTCATATGTTAAAGAAGATTCATGGGATACCTGAGGCCTTGCCATTGTCACTTTAAGGTTGTTTTTCCCTCTGGCAAGGCATTAACATTAAGATGGTTGGGAACTTCCTGGAGGCTGCAGATTATAAGGACATGTAATTGTATCTACATTCCCTTCTGGAAGCTAGGTTGTTGATAGAAATGCTTCATTCTTGTAAACTGCTAAGACATATGTAAACTGAGGGAGACTTAAGTCTTGCAAGACTGTGGTCTCTATAGGTTAATTATTTCTTTGTCCTTTAGGGCAGCCAGGAGTGCCCGAGGAATGTCATGTGCATCCCATGGTGGTGGGGGGGGGTTGCAGAGTGTCAGTTTCTGCTTTGTTCTCAGCTTGCCTTCTGTTCCCTCATTATTTCCCCCCTGAACAATTTTGACCCTTAAATCTTTAAGGTTGTTGAGGGTGGAAGGTCTCATCTTCTGTAAGTCTTCCTGCTGGACAGGGGTGTAGAGATGTCCCTACCTATGGGTCAGTATTGTTCAGTTGGGGAATGTATAGGGGAGTTACAAAAGGGGAGGCAGCTGAATCCAACAGGGACAACACAGATGAATCTCCTTGAGTAGAAGGGATTATCTGTTAGCTGGAAGTTATGGCAGTGAAGGAGTCTTGGCACTAGGAAGGGAGACACCAGAAATGACAAAACAAGGTTAATATTGTAACCAGAAAGTCTGAGTAAAAGACCTTTGATAGTTGACCTTTGATAATTTTCCTCTAGTCTAGGAGTTTAGAGCAATTACTAAAGGAAAGAGATCATTTAAAGCACCAATTTGAGCATTCATGTCAGGTAGAAACCCAGAAGTATTTTGGTGGTAATCTGGACTGTATATGCAGTATTCTGTTTTTATGCTAGTGATGAGGTACAGGTGAGGTTCAGTGGGGTGGAGTTTGGAGCCGAAGACCAAGAAAGAATTCTTGAGGCATCTTTGGTGCAAAATGGTCGTTTATTAAAGCATGGGGACAGGACCCGTGGGCAGAAAGAGCTGCTGCCCTGGGTTGTGAGGAATGGCCCCTTATATACCCTGAAGTTGGGAGGGGGTTAGGGATAGGGTAAGTCTCTAGGGAATTTTGGAAGCAAGGTTTCCAGGACCTTGAGGGGGCTAGCTGTTGTTGGGAAAAGGTCATTTATTACTGTCTAATAAAACCTGAGTCATGAGACCCTTCAGATGTATATTGGTGGGCCATATGCTTGGGGGATGATTGACAATATGTATATTGGGGGGTTAGAGATAAAGGAAGTTTCCAAAGGAATTTTTATATGTTAAAGTAGACTTACAGGATCTTGGTGGAGGGGAGGGGGTCAGGCTAGGGCTGCCTTCTGCCCCCAGCAAAGTATTAACATTGAGGCAGCTGAATTCCTAGAGGAATGTCACTGTGCCTGCTTCAAGGACTCCTCAATGGGCTGTAGGTAGTAAGGACTGTTTCTTTGTCCTTTAGGGCAGCCAGGAGTGCCTGAGGAATGTCACATACATCCCATGGGGGGGTTGCAGGGTGTCAGTTTCTGCTTTGTCTTCAGCTTGCCTTCCGTTCCCTCATCACTAGCACACATTTCACCTTGCATAGCAGTTAAAAACATCTAATGTCATTCTAATTCATAAAGCTGTTTTACATATTTGTATTATCCTAGCATATAATGGAGTGTAATTTAGGGCTTTGACCATGTACTTAAGAGTTTCCATGTGCCAAACACCATTCTCCAGTCTCAAAGAGGTAACAAAGATAGATGCTAGGTGGTCATACCAATGTAACACACAACATGTTCACCATGGTTTTAAATTTGGAAGGTTGGTAATGGTTTTAATAATGCGTCCTGCATCCAGGCAAAACCCAGAGTACAGTGGCCTATCCAGCCTGGGGGAAGCCATGGCTACAGGTTAGAGATGCATAGTCATTTGGTCCCAGCCAGGAGCCAGTCATATAATACTTGGCTCCTTGAACTGCAGTCAGGCTTTCAAGAGCTACTTGGTTTTGGAGGGCCATTCGTTGAATGTGCAGTAATTTCAGGCCCATATTTGATAGGGGAGTTATGGCTTGATAATAATCCCCTTTTCTTCCAGATTGCACCGTGAGCATGGAGGACCAGGAAAATATATTTGAAGTCAGTATAAATATTTGTAAGGCTTTTGCCAATTGCAAAGCACAGGTGGGTGTTTTTAATTCTGCTTTGGGGGCAGACATGTTTGCTGACAGGGCTTTACCCTCAACATTCTTGAGTTAGACTTGACTATAGCATACCCAGTTTTTCTAACTCCTCTTTTCCATGAAACTATTACCATTGGTGAACCAATTGTCCTCTGTATTTTCAATAGGGACATCTTAAATCTGGTCGACTAGAATAGACAAGATCAATAACCTCTGAACAGTTATGCTCTATAGAAGTACAATGGGCTTAAGGGTAGCTGGGTTTAAAGTCTGACAGGTTTCAATATTATTTCAGGCATACTTATAAGCATAGCTTGGTATTTAATAAGTCGGTTTCCCATCACCCATTGGCTCTTTTTCGTCTTGGGCCGGACATGAAGCCATTACAGACAGACTGTCACAGAGTGAGCTTTGAGGCTCCTTTTACCAGGAGGGTTGTTGTATGCTTGGCTAAAGCCTCTTCTTATAATTGTACATCCATAGAGGTGGCTCCTAGGATAAATATAACTATGAGGGATGAAACCATTAAGAAGCCCTCTTTGTTTGAGGTCTAGCTTTAGTATCTTAACAAGGAACCACTGGCAAGTGGGGGAAGACTTGTCAAGAGATAAGGGCATTCCCAAGTTATCATCCAGTCCAATCACAAGGAAAGTGGGGTCATCCATTATTTCCACAAGCCCATAGTTAACCCTATGGACTGGGGTTTTTAGGGAGTAATTTCATCATCCCAGCCACATAGAACTGGTCAAGGTGATATTTACACAATTGTTGGGGAATCTATACCATTTCCTGCTTGTTCAAGTAATTAAATATATGCCCGTGGGTCCTGGTATTAGCTCCAAAGAATAAAAAGCATGGAGATTATTTATATGTGAGCTATTGTATAGAAATAGAAAAAAGCTATTTCTCTTAAGTTTCTCTTAAGTTTACCTCAAGTTGTCTAGCTTAAGCAAACATTTAAGGACAATCAGATCTAGAATTTAACATCCACAAAGGTGGGTTACTTAAACAAAATTTTTCTCTCTAAAATAACCCTCATTTCCAAAGATAGCCAAATCAGGACTAATTTTTTTTCAAAACAAGTCCAATTTTAATGAACTTAGCATAATTATTTACATAAGCTCAGCAAGAATAGTGGTTGCTCATATAGATCTGTTAGAATCTGCTTTGCTGGAACTTTTTTAAGGAATCTCTAGGTTGAACTTTTAGTGGCCTCTCCATGCCAGAAGCCAAGCCAAGTACTTGTCATCAGACGTGCCTGCGATACCTATAGATTTGGGCAGATTCCTCTTCACAAGGTCACCAAAGTATCCTGAGTTCCCTTCACCTGCCAGGAAGTGACATTTTTTACTCACCTGGTGAGGCCGCTGGGAACTCTGTAAGCAAGGTATCAGACCATTTCCAGGGGGCTTTATGGCTCCAGGTTTCATTAAGTCAACCTTAGTTCCTTAAAGCTGTTTGGTCATATCTGAGTCTATGCATGTCTCTCAAATATGACATTCCATCAAAGCCTTGGTAAAATAACCAGTGTTTCCAGTGGTGTCCTGTTACAAGGAGGACAGATTCTTTTTTTTTTTTTTTTTTTTTAGGGAACACAAGCAGGGGGAGTGGGAGAGGAAGAAGCAGGCTCACAGCAGAGGAGCCTGATGTGGGGCTCGATCCCATAACGCCGGGATCACGCCCTGAGCCGAAGGCAGAGATGTGGGGCTCGATCCCATAACGCCGGGATCACGCCCTGAGCCGAAGGCAGACGCTTAACCGCTGTGCCACCCAGGCGTCCCAGGGAGGACAGATTCTTATTGAATTTGTGCAAATGATTATGATTGCCATGGAAGAAGGAATACTTACTGAGACCTTTTAATTTCAGAGGGTTCAGGTAGAGAGAAAAGTTAAATGCTTTAATTTGCTTTGTTATTATTTCTGTATATCACTGATGTCTTACTAGAGAGTTTCCTCAATCTGGAAGAGCAACATTAGAGAACCAGCTGCTTTTAACCCATGGAGAACACTAGAAAAGTTTTAAACAGGAGTCACAACACTATAATCTTTTAGTTTAGTCCCATGTTACTAATTCTTGTTTAGTTTGAATGCAGCTTTAGTTAGTTCTGGAAATTCTTACCCATTTCAGTTTTAGGATTGTATAAAGATATCGAATACCTGTATCTGTCCTAAAAGTCCATTTTACAAGAGAATGAGAACAATTATAAATGACGAAAACCCAGAATGGACATGGTTAGAGATATGATGAGATTGAGAGTTTACTATATAGATAGCAAGGAAATCAGGTTATTTCTGTAACACATAACACTTCAATAGCCAGAATAGAGTGATAACGACCTTATATTAAAACATTAAAACTTTGTGAATTGCATATTTATCTCTAGAATAATTACACTATTTACCAAAATGTAACCTAAGGCTTATCATTTGTTTAACAGTACTTCCAGAGTAACTTAGCATACCAAAGAAAAAGGCCTATTGAGTTAAAGAAACTACATTTACAATTTAAATATTGGTAAGGTTTGTTAAAACCTTAAAATTACAGCACATGCCTGAATAGGATTACAGATCATTACAAAACTATTTTTATTTAACCAAGGTGACAATAAGAGATATGAAAGGCAAATAAGTAGGATTCTATAGTTGTTAGCAAAACCTAGCTCCTTTACTATTGAGAAGTTTTAACTAAGTGATCAAAGACTAAACATAGAAACTTTGTTTTCTGGACAAAGAGAAAAACTGCTTACATTTTCTTATGCAGAGCACATGAACAGTTCAAGAAACCTTTGTCTTTTAACAGAGAGAAAGTAGACATATATTTTATATGACTGTACTTTAAAAATCCATTCATTTCAATGTTAGCCCATCTTGCCCACACCTAAAGTTTCTTTCCAAAGATTTTCCTTCTACAACTTTCTTTTGCATTCAGATTTTATCCCACACAACCATCTTACTTAGGACAAAATTACCTTCTTTTACCTTTAACAAAAAATGCATTCCATATCCTCCTTACATATCTCCTACTTTTCTACAGGCAGAGTTGCTTCCCTTATTTCCATCAGCCTTCATTACATTTAGTAGAGTTTTGCTTTTTCTTTTTTTAGAAACCTTAGTCTCCAGTGAAAACTAAGTAGTAACCAATTGCAATGTTACACCAGAATTCTTTAGATGGCAAATTTATGAATCAGTTAAGCACAGAATATGTTTACCAACAGATTTAAATATCCTTAGTTTCTTTGCAATAAGAATTCAAAAGCACAAACCTACATCCAGCACTCAATGTTTTAGCACTTTATCCTACTTGGAAAAAGACCTAAATGTCCAATAAATTCATCCAAGCAAAACTTTAAAGAATTCAGGTTACCAAAGACTTCAAAAGCTATTTTAACAATTACCCATGAAAACTTTGATTAACCATCATTTTAGTCATCATTTTACTAACAACTCACAACAGTGATAACACAAGTTTGTTTGATCTTTAGTAAACCTCGATAGAATAAGATTAACGTTTAGTGCTGAAAGCTTGAAAAACTTGTCTATGTTAATTAAGCGAACAAACTTGACTTAGTTTAAATACTGACTTATGTTCCACCTGGGCCCACCCCATTGTCAGTTTTTACCTGAGACACTGGTGGGGAAATACTGGAGTGGGTGGTTAAGTCCATGGGGTCTTCTCTTTTGCTCCTTGATGGTGAGGGAAGGAGGAAGAGCCATGGTGCAGGAGGCACCAAGGATGGTACAGAGGCCAGTTATGCAGCCGCACCCCAGGTGGTGCAGAAGGAAGGAAGAGGGGGAGACAGTAGAAGCAGAGTACTGCCAAAAGGCAGAGAAAGGGTTCCTGGTTTTTGAGCTCATCAGCTCCAACAGGAGCAGAAGCCATGTTTTCCCACCAACAAGGGGGAATAGGGAGTCCATGTCTGGCCAGAGAAGACAGGGAATTTCCCAGAAACAAAGAGAGTTTTGGCAGCTGCTTGGGAATATTCCTTAAAGTCCCTGTCCTGAAGTAGACTAACCACAGATGGCTCCAGTTATAGCAATTAACCCAGGAAATGAGTGAGGGAGAAGCCTCCACATCTGTTAGAAGGAACAGTGAGAAAGAAGAGAGTCAAGAGTCCCCATTGTGTGGGATGGCCTGTGTTTCCTCCAGCAACCTGGGTTTACTCGGAGGAGGCATGTTTAGAGAATTATCATCCAATATGTCAGGAGAGAGTTTAGTAGCTGAACCATTTGGGCAAACACATTCTGCAAGAGGCCCTTAGGTCAGGGTCCTGGTGTAGAGCAATGAAGGCCTAGGTACGAGCAATGAAGGTACCCTAGGTTCATTTCCCTTTTTCCTTACAGAAGAGATTTAACTGACAGATCCCACTGCAGGACAGTTTTACAGGAGATCAGTACTTTCTTAAATTTTGCAATCCGAATTTGTTTCCAGTGGGTTAAAAAGCATCCCAAGGGAGAATCCTTGGGGACTGAAGGAGCTCCCTGATACAGAGGGTGCTAGAGAGGGTCCATTACCAAAGAAAATCCCCTCCTGACTCCTGGGTGGTGTCCCATGTGCAGGATATGTCAGAAGTTCCTGGTGTCAAAGCAATCCAAGGTGTCCCTTGACAAAATTGCTTTGATCACCACAGCCATTAAAGGCCCCTGTAGGATGGAGGCCTGCCCTCACCCCACTTCCCACTGCATTCTAGACTACGATGAGTGCCAGTGTATGGACTGAAATACCATGCCTTGAAGGTCGTGCTATGAAGGTCATGCCTGCCTTGAAGGTGAAGAACCAGCTGCTTTTAACCCATGGAGAACACTAGAAAAGTTTTACAAGAGAAAATTACCAAATTTTGCAGTTTAATAGTTAGTAGAGGACACTGATGGAAAACAGTAAAGATAGAAATCCATCATGTTCTAAGGACATTCTAACCCATGTGGTCCTTACTGCCAACTTTCTTAGAAAACGTTCCCTGGATGGGTTGTATTTCCACTGGGTACTGGTTTGGGCCGGCTCCGAGTGGAGGTCCCACAGCCAGAAACAGCTAGACCAGAGATGTGGAGGAGATCACATTAGATCAATCAGGAGGAAACCTCACAAGGGAGTCTTAAGATTGGCAGCCGTGCTAGTCACTTAGGTGGCTGTTCCTTGCCCAAGACAGAAGACTTTGTAAAAGGACAGCAATAAAGAGAGTGCATCAAGTTTCTGGGTCTTATTACCATCCCGGCCAGCGTACTAACTTCTAGCCAAAAGGCAGGCTTTTTCTTCCCCACAGAGTAGCCATGGGCTAGAGGATTGCAGCCTGAGCAGTTGACATGAAAGTGTTCCAATAAGACCGTACTTCTTGAAGAGCCCCAGAAAAAGAGTAAAGGAAGAGGAGAGAAGTACTCACCAATTTTGCACCAAAGGTCAGAGTCAGGATGTAAAGACTCAAAGCCCCATGTTCGGGTGCCATATGATGAGATTGCAGAATGTACGTGAGGTTCAGTGGGGTGGAGTCCGGAGTCAATGACCAAGAAAGAATTCTTGAGACATCTTTTGTGCAAAATGGTGGTTTATTAAAGCATGGGGACAGGACCCCTGGGCAGAAAGAGCTGCTGTCCCTGGGTTGTGAGGTGTGGCTGATTATATACCATGGGGTTGGGTGAGGTAAGGGAAAAGGGAGGTTGAGAAAATACTTTCATATGTTAAAGAAGATTCATGGGATACCTGAGGCCTTGCCATTCACCTTAAGGTTGTTTTCCCCTCTAGCAAGGCATTAACATTAAGATGGTTGGGAACTTCCTGGAGGCTGCAGATTATAAGGACATGTAATTGTATCTACATTCCCTTCTGGAAGCCAGGTTGTTGATAGAAATGCTTCATTCTTGTAAACTGCTAAGACATTTGTAAACTGAGGGAGACTTAAGTCTTGCAGGAATTGTGGTCTCTATAGGTTAACTATTTCTTTGTCCTTTAGGGCAGCCAGGAGTGCCTGAGGAATGTCACATACATCCCATTGTGGGGGGGGGTTGCAGAGTGTCAGTTTCTGCTTTGTCCTCAGCTTGCCTTCTGTTCCCTCATCATGGGTATACTGAAAGTCAGGTAAGTTGATCTAATCTCTGTTACAAAATGATTTTTTTATAAATCTGGCTCAGGAAAATGACTGAATTTAATGTCTCAAGAAGTTTTTTTTGATTAATCAAAGCATAACTGTTAAAAATAAGCAAATTAATTAGGTGTTTTTTATATATATATACATATATATATTTAATTTAGGTAAACTTTTAGATAGTCTCCCAAATATTTTTGATAACCTGAAACCTTAAAATTTTGCTGAGTTAGGTTAACTGACAAATCTAGTTAAATTCATTAAATATCTAGATCATTCCAAATAAGAGAAAATAATGATACAGTAACTACTGAACGTAGATTAATCCACTTTAGGCTTCTTTATTACAGAGAAACTCAAGATAAATTTGGCTCTGTTAGTAAACAAGTTTTGTGCTTGACTAAAGTTTTTACTTTGAAAAAGTACATTTCTCAAAGTTATAAAATATATTCATCAATTTGCCAACCTAAGGAATACTGGTGCGACAGACAGTTCACAATTGCTTACTTATTAGCTTTCACTAGAAATTAAGGTTTCTAAAAGTTAAAAACATTAGGGAAACAACTCTTTATATGAGGAAAGTAAGATGTGTGTTTTTGGTTCAAAAAAAAAGAGTATGAGGAATGAAAATACATTTTTGTTGAGGGGGAAAAAGTTATTTTATCCTAAAGTGAGGCTGGTTCTTTAAAGAGGGAATACTCAGGACAAAATCTAAATGTGAAAAAAAAAATGTTTTAAGAGGTTTGTAAAAAAATAATCTTTAAAAAGAAATGTTATGTGTGGTCAAGGGCTAAGATTGGAATACACAAATGCTAATATCAAAAATAACCTGGTACAGGGGCGCCTGGGTGGTGCAGTCAAGAAGCATCTGCCTTCGGCTCAGGGCATGATCCTGGCATTCTGGGATCGAGCCCCACATCAGGCTCCTCCACTGAGAGCCTGCTTCTTCCTCTCCCACTCCCCCTGCTTGTGTTCCCTCTCTCCCTGGCTGTCTCTGTCAAATAAATAAATATGATCTTTTAAAAAAATAACCTGGTACAAAACTAGAATTTGCTTTTCTGTCTGTTAATAAGACAAAAGGTTTTTCTAGAATTTTGATCTGCTTAAGTCTTTTTACCTGGAATATTCCAAAAGTTTTGTTAAACTAATTAGATTAATTTGATATGTTAAAATACACGGAAAGCATTGCCAAACAAGAAGTAATACTAAGTTTTCTTTATGTTTTCATTGTAAGATTGTGACACACGTGAATAAAATCCATTCTGCTTCAAAAAAAAATGGCCCGTGATTGCCAAACTTTTGCCATCCTGATGTCATTGTAACATGGCAATAGTCTGCTCCTGAATCAGAGAAATTAATATAGGTCAATAATGGTTGCAAATTCAATGTACAGTCTGGGTAAAAAGACAACCAGCTGGTTCTTCTTAGCTTTCTGATAAAACCCATTTTGTGTCTTTTACGTTCCTTCACCCACCATATGGCTTTTAAGATGACTCAGATTATAAATATACATGGGTACAGAGACTTCTGTAATATTGCAAAGACCAACAATGTCTGACTTGTTAGGTCCATAATCCTGGAGAAACTGTTTTTTTCCTAGAGGCCTCAGATTTTCTCTCTCTGGACACTTAAACACGTGCAGCTGGACTTCCTTCAATTGCCATCTAGTAAGGGCTAGCAATATGCACTTGTTTTTTTTTTTGCATGTTTTCCAGATGGGTTGAAGCCTTTCCCCACCACAAAGTTGATGCCCTCACAATGGGAAAAAAAACTGGTTAAAAATATATTTCCCACTTGAAATATACCTTCTATAATCTCTGGTGATTGAGTCACCCACTTCCCTGGGAAAATCATGCAAGCCTTAACAAAAACCATACAAATTTCTGAAATTTTATCAGTATACAATCTTCTGTTTGATCTCTTATTGTCTCATGCTACTATGACCATCTACTGTAAGTGTTTAATATCTTTTACACAAGCCTGTCATCAATAGGTTAAAGAAGACTTACTAGATCTCAGTTCATAGGACCCAGTTTAGAGCCTCATGATTACGTCAAAGTTTAGAGCCTCATGTTTAGATATTCTGGAAACATTACCAGCAGAAGACAACCCTCAAATCCCATTGAAAGGAATCTTACCGGGTGGTCCTGATGACTAACACTGATGCAAACTAAAAGGTATTGAGCCTTGTGTATACATCACACATCAAAAACAAAACAAAACAAACAAACAAAAAAGGCTCTAATTGACACCTGGCCTTGTGTTCTGCTGGAAAACTGAATGAAGTTGACAAGAAAGAAGTAGAAGTAGCTGGTGTCAAGGTAGACTGCTTCCACCCAAGACAATGGATCAAGACTTCATACTTTAACTAAACATGAAACCCACTCCTTCTTTTCCTTACCTTTACACTGGCATTGACCTAGAAAAGTAATGCCTTCATCTCTATCTCTAGGATCATAGCTAAAAAGGGTAACCTTTGGAATTTAGTGACCTTTTATTTCAGGCTAAGAGAAAATCTTACTGTGTCCCTAATGTTTCACAAGCAAAATAAGACATCTCATTGGTCAAATTCCCTAAATTGGCATTGTCGTGTCATAAAGAACCCCCCAGGAGGCTTTAATGATTCAGGATTCACTCCTTTTGGAAGGTCACTACTTGCCTGGGTAGGGATAAATGCAAATGAGGCTATGATCAAGAAATTTACCTTAATTATTTTTTGAAAATATTTATTTATTTATTAGAGCAACAGAGAGAAAGAGCACCTACACAGGGAGAAGAATCAGAGAGAAAGGGAGAGAGAAACCCAAGCAGACTCCACACTGAGTGTGGAGCCCAATGTGGGGCTTGATCTCATGACCCTGAGATCATGACCTGAGCTGAAACCAAGAGTCAGACACTAACCAACTGTGCCACCCAGACACCCAGAAATTTACCTTAATTCTTAGAATTGTTTCAGAAGCTGCTGCTAAAGCAATAACTGCCCCTAAGATTCTCACTCTGGACAGTTATTCTTGATAATAGAATAGCCCTTGATTATCTTTTAGCTAAACAAGAAGGTATCTACTGTGGAGAACACCACTTGCTGCACCTGGATTAACACTTTTTGGGAAGTGGAAACTCATTTACATGAGATAACTGAACAAGTTACTTGCCTTAAAAGAGTGATTCCTTCAGTGGGGTCTTTCTTTGATGTATTCAATTGGTTCAGGTCTTGGTGACATTGGTCTCAAACTGCACTCCAAAGATTGGGAGTTATTCTGCTTATAGCAATCATAATAATCCCCTAGTGCACTATATTCTCTCAAAACTTTAAGGGTATGTTTGCAGCAGCTAACCAACAAGCAAAGGACCTCCCTAAGATAGGAACATTGAAAGAGGAACAAAGAGGACAACTGACTTAAAATTCTGAACCTAAAGTCATAACCTGTGATTGTCACACACATTGAGCAAAAACACCATGAAATGTGAATAGCACACAAAGGATCAACAAAAGCCTTGAGAACTGTGGAGCAGTATCTGAGAGTGGTGCTAATGTCTTAGATTATCACACCTCTCAGTGAAGTTGAGAGTCTCATCAAAAATGGGGAATTGTTAAAAAGAAAACCACAGGACCAAAATGATATCAATTAGGTTAAGGCCCCAAGTCAGTAAACTAAGATTTAATACCTAACCCAACTTCAGTTTCAACCCCCTAGAAAAGTTATCTTTAACCCATCAACACAGGAATTTCCTGGTTAGCACTAGGAAATTTACTGATAGAACCCTTCTGTTTCCATTAGGAGGGCAAACTTGCCTAAAACAATGGATTCTTTGCTAACAGTTCCCTTTTTCCCACTCTCCCTCTACCATTAAAAACCATTCCTTTTCTGTAGTCCTTTGGAGCTCCTCTACTTGCTAGATGGGATGTTGCCCAATTCATGAAATCATTAATAAGGACAATTAGATTTTTTAAATTTACTAATTGAATTTTTGTTATTTACCAGTTGAAATGTTGAATTTTTCAAAAATAATCAGTACCAGTGCATAATTAAGTCTTTAGTATAATAGTGAGGTGTTTTGAATATCAAAATAAGATAAATTTCTTCAATGAAGTCATAATAGCTGAAATACATTTAAAAATAAATAAACTAAAAAATAAGGACTTTTATAAGTAATAGAATAACTCTTTTTAACCTACTTATAAAATTATCCCGTTTACAAATAACTTGTTTGGTATTCTATATGTTCTTTTTTATGAGTTAAAACCTTTATTGCCTTTTTAAACAAAATACAGATACTTTCAACACTTGCTGTCTTGAATTGTTTTCTGTCCCATCATTCAGTCATGATTCTCCTGAAAAGAGGTGTTTAGGCAGGAAGGCCTGGTTGCTAAGCAGAGTATATCAGGAAAGCTTCAGCTGTAAAGTTACCAAGGTATACCCTTTATTATTGAAATTATAATAATAATACAACAGAACCAAACTTCTAATTTGACACCATAAGCCTGTGTTTGGAAGCTTGAGTTCAGATTTGAATCTGTGGAAAGAGTTTTTCAATGGCTTTTGATTTAAAAATCAAAAAAATTTATGAATACAAATTGTTCTAGTTTCAGGAATTATTCAGTGGACTGTCCTGAATATACTTGGCATTTTCCTTCACTGTATGTATATATGTATGTTTAAAAATACTGGCTCTATAAAAATCTTGCTTTCAACTTTCTGTCATCTCATAAATATATTTTCTGGAATTGTAGGATTGCCATAACAGTAGTTTCCCCTTTTGTAGAATTTTCATATTTATGATCTAATTTCATGACAATCTCACAAACACCAATAAAAGGGAAAGCAGTTTTTCTGACATTTCTTGTTTAATTGAGAGACTGAGTGGCTTAAACTTAAAACTACTTAAAATCAGTGACTGTTAAGGACTTTGAGATCTCCCAGTCTGACTTTGTCTATTACAAATGAGAAAGCTGAAGACCAAAGAAGTCACATAGCTAGAAAAGTCATTTCCTTGGTAATACAGCTATTTATTTCAGATCTGGAACTAGAATATAAGTTTCCTAAATCCTATTCTAACATGCTTGACACAAACCAGATGCTGTCCCTAAATGATACTTGTAGATTAATAAGTACACACACTTTATTAATTTCCTGAAACTTTCTGTATTGGAGTGGTTAAATAGATCAGAAATATATAAAGATATATAATCATATTTAAAGTTTTATCTATTTTTTAAATATAGATTTATTTATTTATTTATCAGAGAGAAAGAGCACAGGCAGGGGGAGTGGCAGGCAGAAGGAGAAGCAGGTTCCTTGCTGAGCAAGAAGGTCGGTATGGGACCTGATCCCAGAACCCTGGGATCATGACCCAAGCTGAAGGCAGACACTCAGTAGAGGGAGCCACCCAGGTGTCCCTAAACTTCAGATCTAAATTACTTAATTTAGTACATAAGAATAAGTTTTTATTTAGCAAATATTTACTGAGTACATTTTACCAGGATGATACTAAATGCCAGAAATAAAAGATGAATAAGACACAGATCATTCTATGATTTGATTGTTTCTCATGTATTGAGCTTAAGAAGTTCTTTGTAGATCTTGGATACCAGTCTTTTACCTGTTGTATCATTTGCAAATATCTTCTCCCATTCCGTGGGCTGCCTCTTCATTTTTTTCTACTGTTTCCTTGGCTGTACGGAAGCTTTTTATCTTGATGAAGTCCCACAAGTTCATTTTATCTTTTCTTTCTCTTGCCTTGGGAGATGTGTCATGAAAAAAGTTGCTGTGGCTACTGTCAAAGAGGTTACAGCCTATGTTTTCCACTAGGATTTTGATGGATTTCTGTCTCACATCAAGGTCTTTCATCCATTTGGAGTTTATCTTTGTGTATGGTGTGAGAGAGCGGTCAAGTTTCATTCTTACGCACATAGCTGCCCAATTTTCCCAGCACCATTTATTGAAGAGACTGTCTTTTTTCCACTGGATGTTTTTTCCCACTGTGTCAAAGATTAGTTGCCCATAGAACTGAGGGTCCATTTCTGGGTTCTCTATTCTGCTCCATTGTTCTATGTGTCTGTTTTTGTGCCAGTACCATGCTGTCTTTGTGATCACAGCTTTATACTATAGCTTGAAATCTGGCAACGTGATGCCCCCAGCTTTGTTTTTCCTTTTCAACAATTCCTTGTCAATTCGGGGCCTTTTCTGGTTCCACACAAATTAGGGCTGTTTATCCCAGCTCTTTGAAAAATATCCTTGGTATTTTGATCAGGATGGCATTGAAAGTGTAGATTACTCTGGGTAGCATAGACATTTTAACTATGTTAATTCTTCCGATCCATGAGCATGGAATATTTTTCCATCTTTTTGTGTCTTCTTCAATGTCTTCTAAGAGTGATCTGAAATTTGTAGAATATAGATCCTTTACGTCTCTGGTTAAGTTAATTCCGAGATAACATATGATTTTTGGTGCTATTGTAAATGGAATCGATTCCCTAATTTCTCTTTCTTCAGTCTCATTGTTCATGTATAGAAATGCAATTGATTTCTGAGCATTGATTTTGTATCCCACCACATTACTGAATTGCTCTATAAGTTCTAGTAGTTTAGGGGTGGCGTCTTTTGGGTTTTCCATATAGAGTATCAAAAAATGGGCAGAAGATACGAACAGACACTTTTCCAAAGAAGACATACAAATGACTAAGGGGTACATGAAAAAAATGTTCAAAATCATTAGCCATCAGGGAAATTCAAATCAAAACCACACTGAGATAACACCTTGCACCAGTTAGAATGGCAAAAATTGACAAGGCAGGAAACAACAAATGTTGGCAAGGATGTGGAGAAAGGGGATCCCTCTTACACTGTTGGTGGGAATGCAAGTTGGTACAGCCACTCTGGAAAACAATGTGGAGGTCCCTTCAAAAGTTAAAAATTGAGCTACCCTATGATCCATCCATTGCACTACTGGGTATTTACCCCAAAGATACAGACATAGTGACGAGAAGGGCCATATGCACCCCAATGTTCATAGCAGCATTGTCCACAATAGCAAAATTGTGGAAGGAGCTGAGATGCCCTTCGACAGAAGACTGGATTAAGAAGAGGGAGTCCATATATACAATGGAATATTACTAAGCCATCAGAAAGAACAATTGCCCAACATTTGCAGCAACATGGATGGAACTGGAGGAGATAATGCTAAGTGAAATAAGTCAAGCAGAGAAAGACAATTATCATATGGTTTCACTCATTTATGGAACATATGAAATAGCAGGAAGATTGGTAGGAGAAGGAAGGGAAGAATGAAGGGGGTAAACAGAAGGGGGAATGAACCATGAGAGACTATTCACTCTGGGAAATAAACTGAAGGCTTCAGAGGGGAGGGGAGTTGGGGATTGGGAAAGGCCAGTGATTGGGTATTAAGGAGGGCACATACTGCATTAAGCACTGGGTGTTATACACAAATAATGAATCATGGAACACTACATCAAAAATCAAGTATGTACTTTATGGTGACTAACATAACATAATAAAAATTATTATAAAAAGACACAGATCATTCTAGACACAAATTCCACATTTACAATTTTGTAGGAGGAAGGCACATAACTGTGGAGTTCTGTATTAGTTTTCTGTTGCTGTATAAGAAATTAGCACAAATATAGCAGCAGAAAAGAATCATGGGTGCTGCAGGGGAGAGGGAGCCCTGATCATGGAGAGAGGAGAGGGAGAGACAAAGCAGAGCACAGGTGATTGCACAAGAAAAACACTTCCCCCAAACCATTGACTGGAAAAATGAGAGGGGCTGATTATGGTGATTTTTTTTAAAGATTTTATTTATCTATGTGACAGAGAGACAGCCAGCGAGAGAGGGAACACAGCAGGGGAGTGGGAGAGGAAGAAGCAGGCTCCCAGCGGAGGAGCCCAATGTGGGACTCAATCCCGGAACGCTGGGTTCACGCCCTGCGCCGAAGGCAGAGCTTAACATCTGCGCTACCCAGGCGCCCCGATTATGGTGATTTTTTGCAACCAGTGGAGCTCAAAGATAAGTTTTAGAAGTCCATGCCATGGCTGGTGTGAGGCCAGTGGGTGAAGTGGTGTTCTTATGGAGGATGGCAGAAGCCCAGGAATGGACAGTGTGGTGTGAAGATGTCCTAGGCTGCACTGAGAGACAGTTCCACTTCTTAGGGTGCATTTGGGAGAAATGACACTGCCTCTCAGGGTACAAAAGAGCTGGTAGGTGAGATTTCACTGCCCTGTTCCTTAGCATAGGGTCAGAGGCACCTGTTGAGGGCAGCTAACATGAATGCTGGCATTTTCCTGCCCTTTACTCTAAACTCCACGTTCCTGCACATTTGTGTGACTACCCTTATGGGACAAGCTGGCACCAAACTGAGAGTGCCAAGACCCTCTGCCAGACCCATCAGCATGGGTCCACACCACACCAGGTCCTGACAATTTGGAGTTTTGAAACTTAGCCAATGTGCCTGAGTTAAACGGAGCCTTCTGTTGCCAGGTGGAAAGACAGACAGGACACAGGGTGAAGGCATTGATCTGAGGAATCCCTAGGACACATGAGTGGAGATTGTTCACTCTTATATGAGGGTTTCCTGGACAGCAGGATGAGGGAGCAAGCTGGTGCCATTTTTCTTCCCTGTCAATCAGCATGGACAGACTTCAGTGAGCAGCACACTGCCCAAAGTGGAGGCTTGAGCTGCTTACACCAAGCCCCATATCTTTCCACTCTGAAAGTGCTTCTGTATTAGGGCAAGTATGCCTGAGTGCCAGAACAGCAGTGGGCCCCTCTCCAGGAAGACCAGCACGAAACCCCTCATAAGTACCAAGTCTACAGCCCATAGAGTGCTAAAAACCTTCAGCTTTAGTGGAAATAGGATCAGGCCTATCTTAACAAGCAGATCAGAGCACAACTATTTAAAACATTACACACAATACATAAGGTCTAAACAATCCCCATGCAGGCTAGGGGAAATGCTGCAGAGGACTGACCTGAGGGAAAGAGCAGCCAAAACACAGCAGCAGAGTGCACACAGCACACACCAGAAACACTTCCTGAAGCACCAGGCCCTGGATAGTATATGACCTATTTTTCATAAAGCCATTATTCTCAGGAGCAGGAAATATAATGGCTTCCTAGCATAGAGAAGACAGAGATATAGACAAAATGCCAAGACAGGGGAATTCATTCCAAAAGAAATAACAAGAAAGGTGACAACCAGGGATCTAATCAAAACAGATATAACTGATATGCCTGATCCAGAATTTAAATCAACAATCAAAAGGATACTAGAAGGGCTTGAGAAAAGCATAGAAGACACTAGGGAGTATACCAAGGACATAAGAGATCTAAAAAGTAGTCAGGCCAAACTTTAAAAATTCTATGACCAAGATATGAAACCAACTGTATATAATGATCACAAAGATTAAAGATGCAGAGGAATGAATAAGTGATATAGAAGGTAAAATTGTGGGGGGAAATGAAGCTGAAAAGAAGAGGGAAAGAAAAATATTGAATCACAAATGTAGACTTAGGGAATTCAGTTAATCCATAAAGTATAAAAACATTCTTATATGATACCTAGAAGCAGAAGAGACAGAAAAGGGGACAGAAGGTTTATTTGAGAAAGTTATACTTCCCTAATCTTGGGGAGGAAACAGAATCCAAATCCAGGAGGTACTGAGAACTCCCATCAAAATCAACCAAAGGAAGCCAACACTAAGACATGTAAATAAATATGCAAGATACAGAGATAAGGAAAAAAATCCTAAAAGTGGGAAGAGAAAAAAAATCATTTACTTAATAGGGAAGACAGATAAGTTTAGCAGGAGCCCTTTTCACAGAAACTTGGTAGGCCAGAAGAGAGTGCCAAGATGTATTCAACATGCTGAATGGGAAAAAATATGCATCCAAGAACACTTAACCCTACAAAGCTGACATTCAGAATTGAAGGAGTTTTCCAGACAAACAAAAAGTAAGGGAGTCCATGACCACTAAACCAGCCCTGCAAGAAATATTAAAGGGAACTCTTTGAATTTGAAAGTAAGACCAAAACCAACAAAGACTAGAAAGGAACACAGAAAATCTGCAGAATCAACAACTTTACAACTAACAAAATGGCACTAAGTTCATACCTATCAATAATCATTCTGAATATAAATGGACTAAATGCTCCAAACAAAAGACATAGGGTATCAGAATGGATAAGAAAAACAAAACTCATCTACATGCTGCCTACAAGAGACTCTCTTTAAACCTAAAAGTACTTACAGAATGAAAGTGAAGGTATGGAGAACCATTTATCATGCTAATGGAGTAGAAAGAAAGCCAGAGTAGCCATACTTATCAGATAAACTAGGTTTTAAACCAAAGACTGCAAACAGAGATGAAGAAGGACATTATATCATAATTAAGGGGTCTATCCAACAAGAAGATCTAACAATTGTAAGTATTTATGCCCCCAACTTGGGAACAGCCAAATATATAAATAAATTAATAACAAACAAAAAGGAACTCATTGACAATAACATAATAATTGTAGGGGACTTTTACACCCCACTTACATTAATTGACAGATCATCTAAGCAGATAGTCAACAAGGAAACAATGGCTTTGAATGACACACTAGATCGGATGGACTTAACAGATACAATGAAAGCATTTCATCCTAAAGCAGCAGAATACACATTCTTTTCAAGTGTACATGGAACATTTGTACATGCAAGAATAGCTTGCATAATGGTTCACAAATCAGCCCTCAACAAGTACAAAAAGTCTGAGATCATAACATCCATATTTCAGACCACAATGCTATGACACTAGAAGTCAACTACAAGAAGAAATTTGGAAAGACCTCAAATACATGGAGGTTAGAGAATATCCTACTAAGGAAATAATGGGTTAACCAGGAAATTAAAGAAGAAATGAAAACTACATGGAAACAAATGAAAATGAAAACATGACAAGCCAAAACCTTTGGGATGCAGCAACAGCAGTCACAAGAGAAAAGTATATAGCAATACAGGCTTAACTCAGGAAACAAGAAAAATATCAAATACACAACTTAACTCTACACCTAAAGGAGCTAGAAAAGGAAGAGCAAATTAAACCTAAAGCGAGCAGGAGAAAGGAAGTAATAAAGATTACACCAAAGATCGATGATAGAGAAATAAAAAACAAAACAAAACAGTAGAACAGATCAGTGAAATGAAGAGATGGTTCTTTGAAAGAACTGATAAAATTGATAAACTCCCAGCTAGACATATCAAAAAAAGAGAGAAAGGACTCAAATAAATAGAATCATGAATGAGAGAGGAGAGATCACAACCAACACTACAGAAATACAAACAATTACAAGAGAATATTATGAAAAATTATATGCCAAAAGTTGGGCAATCTGAAAAAAATTCCTAGAAACATAAAAACTACCAAAACTGAAACAAGAAGAAATAGAAAATTTGAATAGACTCATAACCGGCAAAGAAATAGAATCAATAATCTCCCAACAAACGAAAGTCCAGGGCCAGATGGCTTTGCAGGGAAATTCTACCAGACTTTTAAAGGAGAGATAATACTTTTCCTCTCAAACTGTTCCAAAACATTGAAATAGAAGGAAAACTTCCAAGCTCATTCTATGAGGTCATCATTACCTTGATTCCAAAACCAAAGACCCCACTAAAAAGGAGAATTACAGGCCAATATCCCTGATGAACATGGATGCAAATATTCTCAACAAAATACTACCAAATCAAATCCAATAGTACATTAAAAGGATTCTTCACCCTGATCAAGTAGAATTTATCAAGTGGGGCAGCAGGGTGGTTTAATATTTGCAAATCAATGTGATACACCACATTCATAAATGGAGGGATAAAAACCATAAGATCCTCTCAATAGAGGCAATAAAAGCATTTGACAAAGTACAACATCCATTCTTGATAAAAACCCTCAGCAAAGTAGGGATAGAGGGAACATACCTTAACATCATACATCAAAATGGCCATATACAAAAGACCCACAGCTAATATCATCCTCAGTGGGGCAAAACTGAGAGCCTTACTTCTATGGTCAGGAAGAAAACATGGATGTCCACTGTCATGATTGTTATTTAACATAGTACTGGAAGTCCTAGCCTCAGCAATCATACATCAAAAAGAAATAAAATCGATCAGAATCTGCAAGGAAGGGGCTTGTGGGTGGTGCAGTTGGTTAAGTGTCCTACTCTTTGTTTCAGCTCAGGTCATGATCTCAAGGCCATGAGATTGAACCCTGTGTAGGGCTCTGCACTCAGTGTGGAGCCTACTTGAGATTCTCCCTCTCCCTTTGCCCTTCCTGCGCATGCGCTCTCTCTCTCTCTAAAATAAATGAATAATTTTTTTAAAAATCAGCAAAGAAGTCAAACTTTCCTCTTTGCAGATGACATGATACTCTTTATAGAAAGCCTGAAAGATTCCACACACAAAAAAATGTCTAGAACTAATAGGCAAACTCAGCAGAGTCCCAGGATACAAAATCAACATGCAGAAATCTGTTGCATTTGTATAAACCAATAATGAAACAGCAGAAAGGGAAATCAAGGAACTGATCCCATTTACAATCGAACCAAAAACCATGAGCTAACTAGGAATATGCCTAACGAAAGAGGTTAAAGATCTGTGCTCTGAAAACTTCAGAACACATATGAAAGGAATTGAAGATGACACAAAGAAATGGAGAAACGGGGGTACATGGTGGCTTAGTCAGTTAAGCAGCTGCGTTTGGCTCAGGTCATGATCCCAGGGTCCTGGAATCGAGCCCCATGTTGGGCTCTCTGCTCAGCAGGGAGCCTGCTTCTCCCCCTCACTTTGCCTGCCACTCTGCCTCCTTGTGCTCTCCTCCCCATCAAATAAATAAGTAAGTAAGTAAGTAAATAAATAAATAAATGAATAAAATCTTTAAAAGAAAAGAAATGGAAAAACATTCCATGATTATCGATTGGAAGAGCAAGTAATTTTAATATGTCTTTAGTGCCCAAAGGAACTTATACATTTAATGTAATCCCCTATCAAACTACCTCCAGGATTTTTCACAGGACCAACAATCCTAAAATTTGTATGGAACCACAAAAGTCCCTGAATAGCCAAAGAATCTTGAAAATGAAAAGCAAACTTGGTGGCGTCACACTTCTGGGCTTCAAGCCAAATTAAAAAGCTGTAGTCATCAAGATAGTAGATGGTGCAAAAACAGACACACAGATCAGTGGAACAGAATAGAAACCCCAGAATTGGACCCACAACTATATGGTCAACTAATCTTTGACAAATCAGGAAAGAATATCCAATAGCAAAAGTACATGTTGTTCAACAAATGATGTTTGGAAAACTGGGCAGCAACTTGCGGAAGAATGAAACTGGACCATGTTCTTACATCATACACGAAAATAAATCCAAAATGGATGAAAGACCTAAATGTGAGACAGGGAGCCATCAAAATCCTAGAGGAGAAGCCAGGCAGCATCCTCTTTGTTCTTGGCTGTAACAACTTCTCATTAGATACATCTCTGGTGGCAATGGAAACAAAAGCAAAAATGAACTATTGGGACTTTATCAAGATAAAAACTTATGGACAATGACAGAAACAACAAAACTAAAAGGCAACCTACAAAATGGGAGATGTTTGCAAATGACATATCTGATAAAGGGTTAGTATCCAAAATGTATAAAGAACTTATCATACTCAACACCAAAAATAATAATAACAGTAATAATAATAGTCCAGTGAAGTAATGAGTAGAAGACATGAATAGACATTTTTCCAAAAAAGATATATAGATGGTTAAGAGACACATGAAAAGATGTTCAACATCAGTCATCATTAGGGAAATACAAATCAAAACTATGATAAGATACCATCTCACACTTGTCAGAGTGGCTAAAATTAACAACAGAAGAAATTACAGATGTCAAGGATTTGGAGAAAGGGGAACTCTCTTGCACTATTGGGAAAGAAACCCATGCAGCCACTCAGGAAAACAGTATGGAGGTTTCTCAGAAAGTTAAAAATAGAACTATCCTAGCACCCTGCAATTTTACTAGTAGGTACTTACCCAAAGGGTACAAAAATGCTTATTCAAAGGGGCACATTCACCTTGAGGTTGATAGCATCATTATTAACAATAGCCAAATCATTGAAACAGTCCAAATGTCCATCAAGTGATGGATGGATAAGGAAGTTGTGGTATATATACATATATATATATGATGGAATATTATTCACTCATAAGAAAGAAAGAAATCTTGCCATTTGCAGCAACATGGATGGAGCTAGAGTGTATTATGCTAAATGAAATAAGTCAGTCAGAGAAAGACAAATACCGTATGATTTAACTCATGTGGAATATAAGAAACAAAAGAGATGAATGTAAGGGAATAAAAAAGGGATGGTGGCAAACCATAAGGGACTCTTAACCTATAGAGAACAAATTGAGTGTTGCTGGAGGGAAGTTGTGTCAGGGAGGATCTAAATGGGTGATAGGTATTACAAAGGACACTCTTATGAGCACTGGGTGCTACAGGTATGTGATGGAACACTAAATTCTACTCCTGAAACTAATGTTATAGTATATGTTAACTAATGAGAATTTATTTATTTATTTTTAAAAGATTTTGTTTATTTATTTGAGAGAGTGAGAGAGCACGAGCCAGGGGGAGGAGTAGAAGGAGAAGCAGTCTCTCTGTTGAGCAGGGAGCCAGATGCGGGACTCAGTCGCCACTCTGGGATTATGACCTGAGCCGTAGGCAGACACTCAACCGACTGAGCCACCCAGGTGCCCCACTAATGAGAATTTAAATAAAAACTTGAAACAACAACAAAAAAATCCAACAGGAAGGAGAATCTATGGTCCTTTAGGTCTCCGACCTCTAGATCTATTTTAAAGGGCATCTGACTAGATCAGGCCCACCTACAATGTATCTCTCCTAATTAACTTAAAGTCAACTGGTTAGGGACTTAAATAATATCTGAAAATATCACTTCCCTTTTGCCATATGCTATAACGTAACTGTAGGAGGTACATACGGTATCCCCACAGACCTGTCCACATTCATTAAAAAGGGCATTATACTTGGCATGTACACCAGGGGGTGGAGAGATCTAGAGGCAGAGTTTAAATTCCACCTACCACATTTGCAATCTAGTCACAGGTTAAAAATTGACCTTAAATCTAATAAGCAATGTTCATCTAACATAGCTTTACTTCTGAGTAATAACTTTACATTTTATTTAAATGTATCAATAAAAGTTAGCAATTATTTATGTTTAAATTTTATTAAGTTTTAGTTACAAAGCATTGTAAAAGTACACGCATGCAAAAATTATTTAAGCATTAAGGGTAATGCTCAGGTTGCCTCTTGATGGATATCCCATAATTCTAATCACTTCCTCCACAGGATGTCACTTTTAACAAATTGGTGCAGATCCTGTCAGATCTTTAATCATGCATTTTTAAATTCATTTATACTTGTAAATATGTGTAATATCACTTTGTTCATAATTAATATATGAATAAGATCATACTGAGCACATTGTTTTGCATTTTGTCTTTATTTTATCCCATGCTGGCCTAGATAATTCACCTAATTATTTTTTTAAGATGTCATTTATTTGAGAGAGAGAAAGAGAGAGAGCACGAGGGGAGGGCAGAGGGAAATGGGAGAAGCAGACTCCTCGATGAGTAGGGAGTTCTGTGGGGCTCAATCCCAGGACCCTGCTTAGATTAAGACTTGAGCTGAAGGCAGACGATTAACCAGGCATCCCTCATCTAATTATTTTTAAACTGTTATACAATTTTCTGTACATTGATTTTTCCATTTCCCATTGTGGACACTTAGCTTGTAACTTTTTACAATTTCAAATACTGCTGCAGGAAGCATCCTTTTGCATATATTTAAGTTTTTCCCTAAAGTAGATAGCCTGAAGTGAAATTGTTGGGTCATAGGAATGCACTTATATTTTTCCTACACTGTATCAAGTTACTTGGTATTCATAGCCATTCCTTTTTGTGTTTTTGGACTATGGTCTCTTTTTCTCTTTTATATATTAGTTGAACATAGTTTGAATAATGGGATTGATCATCCTTATTGATTCAAACACTGCCCTTTATTTTGTGCATATCTGTGTATGTCTCTTTTATACTTCATCTCCTGTTTTATTTATCCACCTCCCAATCTCCTTTTGAGCACACAGACCTATGTATTTAATGTATATTCTTCTTTGTATATTCATTTACATAATAATAAACATATATAGCATTTTATTTTGCTTTATAAACTTACATAAACAGTATTTATTGCACTTATTTATTTTGCACTAAACAATTTTCTGTTTTATTATGGTACAATTTATATACACTGAAATTCACACTTTTTAGGTGTACAGTTCTATAAATTATGAAAAACTTATATAATTGTTTAATAACCACCATAACCAAGATGTCAGTTAATTATGTCATCACCAAAGGATTCCTCATGCAACTGCATTCATCTCACCCCTTCATCCCTATCTTTTAGCAACCACCTGTTTTACCATACTACAGTTTTGTCTGTTTCAGAATGTCATATAAATGGAAGCATACAGAATGTAGCCTTTGGTTCTTGCTTCTTTTACTTCAAATCATACTTAGAGATTCATTTGCATTGTGGTATGTATTTAATTTATTCTTCCTTTTTATTTCTGAGTTTATTTCATTGTATGGTGTATCCCAATTTGTTTCTCTGTTCCCCAATGGAGGGACATTTGGGCTATTTTTAGATTTTGATGATTATGGACTTAGCTGCTGTAAACATGCACATACAGGTTTTTGTAGGAGCACATGTCTTCATTTTTCTTAGGTAAATATCTAAGAGTAGGATTGCTAGGTTTTATTATAAGTGTACGTTGAACTTTATAAAAAAAATCTTCCAAACTGTTTTCCAAAGTGGCTGAGCCATGTCATATTTACAACAAGGTATGGGAGTTCCAGTTATTTTTCATCTATGCCAAACTCTGATTATGTCAATTTTTTTTTATTTTAGCCATTCTAACAGGGAAGTAGTGACATCTCATTGTGTGCTTAACTTATATTTCTGTAAATACCAGTGATGCTAAACATCTTTCCATGTTCTTAATTTCCACTTGTATACCTTCTTTGGTAAAGTGTTACAACTTTTCTTCATTTTTCAATGCTATTTGGTTTTTTATTATTGCATTTTGATTTCTTTATATATTCTAGGTACAAGTCATTTATGAGATATGTGTGCTCTGCAAATATCTCCTCCTATCCCCAGGTTTTGGATTGTTATTTCATTTTCATAGCAGTATATACCAAAGAGTAAGACTTTCTTTTTTAACTAGAATTTTTTTACAGCATTTTTAGGATTACAGAAAAATTGTGCAAAAAGTAGAGTTCTCATATACCTCCTTTCCCTACTTCTGCACAGTTATTCCTATTTTTAATATTGTTTTAAAATATTTTAAATTTATTTTTTATGTTAAAATATATTGTGTTGTTAGTATCAGTGGTAGAATTTAATGACTCATCAGCTGCATACAACACCCAGTACTCAATACTTCAGTGCCCTTCTTAATGCCGAACACCCAGTTACTCTATCTGCCCACCCACCCACCTCCATTCCAGTAACCCTCAGTTTGTTTCCTATAGTTAAGAGTCTCTTATGTTTTGTCTCCCTCTCTGTTTTCAACTTATTTCATTCTTCTTTCCTTTCCCCTATGTTAATTTGTTTTGTTTCCTAAATTCCATATATGGGTGGGATAAGAGTACTTCTCTCAGTGACTTATTTCACATAACATAATAGCCTCTAGTTCCAACCAGGTCATTGCAAATGGCAAAGTCAAACATTCTTTTTCATGAATGAGTAAAATTCTATTGTATGTATATACCACTTGTTTTTTTTAATTTATTTTTTATTGTTTTATTTAAATTCAATTAGCCAATATATAGTACATCATTTGTTTCAGATGTAGCGTTCACTGATTTATCAGTTGCATATAACAGACAGTGCTCATCACATCATGTGCCTTCTTTAATGCCCATCACCCAATTACCCCATCCTCCACCCGCCTCTCCTCCAGCAATGCTCAGGTTTTTTTTTTTTCTACAGTTAAGAGTGTCTCAGGGATTTTCTCCCTCTCTGATGACTTCCCATTCAGTTTTCCCTCCCTTCCCCTATGATACTCTGTGCTGTTTATTATATTCTACGTATGAGTGAAACCATATAATTGTCTTTCACTGGTTGACTTATTTCACACAGCATAATACACTACAGCTCCATTCACATTGATGTAAATATTAAGTATTCAACCTTTCTGATGGCTGAGTAATATTCCATTGTGTACACACACACACACAGACACACACACACACACCATATCCTCTTTATCCATTCATCTATCAATGGACATCTCAGCTCTTTCCACAGTTTAACTATTATGGACATTGCTGCTGTGAACACTGGGGTGCAGGTGCCCCTTTGGATCACTACATTTGTTTCTTTGGGATAAATACCTAGTAGTGCAATTGCTGCATTGTAGGGTAGCTCTATTTTTAACTTCTTGAGGAACCTCCATTACTGTTTTCCAGAGTGTGTGTACCAGCTTTTATTCACACTAACATTGCAAGAGGGTTCCCCTTTCTCAACATCCTCACCAACATCTGTTGTTTCCTGTCATGTTAATTTTTGTCCTTCTAACTGGTGTAAGGTAGTATCTCAATGTGGTTTTGATTTGTATTTCTCTGAATGCTGGTGATGTTAAACATTTTTTTCATGTGTCTGTTAGCAATTTGTATGTCTTCATTGGAGAAGTGTCTGTTCATGTCTTCTTCCCACTTCCAGACTGGATTTTTTGTTCTTTGGGTGTTGAGTTTGAGCAGTTTTTATAGATTTTGGATACTAGCCCTTTGGCTGATATGTCATTTGCAAATATCTTCTCCCATTCTGTAGGTTGCCTTTTAGCTTTGTTGACTGTTTCCTTTGCTGTGCAGAAGATTTTTATCTTGATGAATTCCCAAAAGTTTCATTTTTGCTTTAGTTTTCCTTGCCTTTGGAGACATGTCATGAAAGAAGTTGCTGTGGCTGTGGTCGAAGTGGTTGCTCCCTGTGATCTGCTTCAGGATTTTGCTGGATTCCATCTCATATTTAGGTCTTTCATCCATTTTGAGTTTATCTTTGTGTATGGTATAGGAGAATGGTCCAGTCTCATTCTTCTACACGGAGCTGTACAATTTTCCCAGCACCATTCATTTTTTATTTATTTATTTATTTTTTAAATATTTATATATATATATTTTAATGATTTTTTTATTATATTATGTTAGTCACCATACAGTACATCCCCGGCTTCCGATGTAAAGCTCGATGATTTTAGTTGCGTATAACACCCAGTGCACCATGCAATACGTGCCCTCCTTACTACCCATCACTGGTCTATCCCATTCCCCCACCCCCTCCCCTCTGAGGCCCCCAGTTTGTTTCTCATAGTCCATAGTATTTCATGTTTCATTCCCCCTTCTGATTACCCCCCCTTTCTTTATCCCTTTCTTCCCCTACCGATCATCCTAGTTCTTATGTTCCATAGATGAGAGAAATCATATGATAATTGTCTTTCTCTGCTTGACTTATTTCACTTAGCATTATCTCCTCCAGTGCCGTCCATGTTGCAGCAAATGTTGAGAATTCGTTCTTTCTGATAGCTGAGTAATATTCCATTGTATATATGGACCACAGCTTCTTAATCCAGTCATCTGTTGAAGGGCATCTCGGCTCCTTCCATGATTTAGCTATTGCCCAGCACCATTTATTGAAGACACTGTCTTTTTTCCTTTGGATATTCTTTCCTGCTTTGTCAAAGTTTAGTTGACCATCGTGCTGAGCATCCATTTCTGGGTTCTCTATTCTGTTCTATTGATCTACATGTCCGATTTTATGTCAGTACTGTACTGTCTTGATGATTACAGTTTTGTAATATAGCTTGAAGTCTGGCATTGCAATGCAATTATCTTTTTCAATATTCTTTTGGTTACTCAGGATCTTTTCTAGTTCCATACAAATCTTAGGATTATTTATTCCTGCTTTGTGAAAAATGTTGGTGGTATTTTGATAGGGGTTGTATTGATTATGTAGATTGTTCTGGTAGCATAGACATTTTACCAATATTTATTCTTCCAACCCATGAGCATGGAATGATTTTCCATTTCTTTGTGTCTTCCTCAAATTCTTTCATAAGTATTCTATAGTTATTAGAGTACAGATACTTTCCTTCTGTGGTTCACTTTATTCCTAGGTATCTTATAGTTTTTGGTGCAATTCTAACGGGATCAATTCCTTGATTTTTCTTTCTTCTGCCTCATTGTTAGTGTATAGAAATGCAACTGATTTCTGTGCATTGATTTTATATTCTGCCATTTTGCTGAATTCCTGTATGAGTTCTATCAATTTTAGAGTGGAGTCTTTTGGGTTCTCCAGATAAAGTATCATGTCATCTGTGAAGATTGAGAGTTTGACTTCTTTGCCATTTTAGATGCCCTATAAAGTTTTTGTTGTTGTCTGATTGCTGAGGCTAAGACTTCCAGTACTATGCTGAACAGCAGTGGTGAGAGTGGATATCCCTGTCGTGTTCCTGACCTTAGGGGAAAAGCTTTCAGTTTTTCTCCATTGAGGATGGTATTTATTGTGGGTTTTTCAGATGCGTCTTTTATGATACTGAGGCATGTTCCTTCTGTCCCTACATTGAATAGAGTTTTTATCAAGAAACTTTTTATCAAGCATTTTAACAAATGTTTTTTCTTCATCTGTTGAAAGTAGATGAATAATATTCCATTGTATAAATGGACCACAACTTCTTAATCTAGTCATCTATTGAAGGGTATCTCGGCTCCTTCCACAATTTAGCTATTGTGGACAATGCTGCTATGAACATTGGGGTGCATATGGCCCTTGTCTTCACTACATCTGTATCTTTGGGGTAAACACCCAGTAGTGCAATGGCTGGGTCATAGGGTAGTTCAATTTTTAACTTTTGAAGGGACCTCCACATTGTTTTCCAGAGTGGCTGTACCAACTTTCATTCCCAGCAACAATGTAGGAGGGATCCCCTTTCTCTACATCCTCTCCAACAATTGTTGTTTCTTGCCTTGTCTATTTTTGCCATTCTAACTGGAGTAAGGTGGTATCTCAGTGTGGTTTTGATTTGAATTTCCCTGATGGCTAATGATTTTGAACATTTTTTCATGTGTCCTTTAGCTTTTGTATGTCATCATTGGAAAAGTATCTGTTCATATCTTCTGCCCATTTTTTTATTTGTTTATTTGTTTCTCGTGTATTTGAGTTTGAGAAGTTCTTTGTAGATCTTGGATACCAGTCTTTTATCTGTAGTATCATTTTCAAATATATTCTCCCATTCTGTGGGCTGCCTCTTAGTTTATTATTGCATTTTTATCAATTATTCATTTATTTTTTAACATTGTTTCATATATTTGGGTGCTCTCATGGTAGGTGCATATATATTTACGATTGTTAGATCTTCTGTTGGTTTATCTCCTTTATGATTATATAGTCTTCTCCTTTGTCACTTTTTACAGATTCTATTTTAAAGTCTAGTTTTTCTGGAGTAAGTATTTCTACTCTGACTTTGTTTTACATCCGTTTGCATAATAAGTATCTCTCCATCCCCTCACTTTCAATCTGCAGGTTACTTTAGGTAAAGTGACTCTTTTTTAGGCAGCATATACAGGGGTCTTGTCTTTTCTTATCCATTCTGACATGCTATATATTTTGATTGGAGAATTTAGTCCATTTACAATCAGGGTGATTATTGATAGTTATGTATTAGTGCCATCTTATTACTTGTTTTGTCATTGTTTCTGGAGATTTTCTGTGGTCCTTTCTTGCCTGTGACTGTTTTGGTCTTTCACTTGCAAACTGTCCCCTTTAATTTTTCTTGCAGGCCTGGCTTAGTGATCACGAATTCCTGTAGTTTTTATTTGTCTGAGAAAATTTTCTTCTCTCCTTCTATTCTCAGTGGTTGCCTTGCTGGATATAGTGTTCTTGGCTGCAGATTTTTCCCATTCAGCTTATTGAATATATCATGCCACTGTCTTCTGGCTTGCTAAGTTTCTGTGGAGAGCTCTGCAGTTCACATTATGGGTTTTTCCTTGTAAATTAGGGGCTTGTTTTGTCTTACTGCTTTTAGGATTTTTTCCTTATTGCTATATTTTACAAATTTAGTCACAATATGTCTTGGTGTTGGCCTGCTTTTATTGATTTTGATGGGAATTCTCTGTGCCTCCTAGATCTAGATGTCTATTTCCTTCTCCAGATCAGGAAAGTTTTCTGCTATTCTTTTTTCATATAAATTTTCTGCCCCCCCTTTCTTTTTTCTTCTTCTGGGACTCTTACTATATGTATGTTATCATGTTTGATGAAGTCACTGAATTCCTTAAGTCTATTCTCATGTTGCATAATTTTTCTCCCTCTCTTTTATTCAACTTCATTACTTTCCATTGCTTTATCTTCTAGGTGTTAAATTTGCTCCTCCACTTCTTGAAGCCTGCTGTTCATTGGAATAAACCTGCTTCCAATCTCATTTATTGCATTCTTCATCTCTGATGGTTTCCCTTTTAACTTTTATCTCTCTCTTAAGGGTCTCACTGATTTCTTCTATTTTTTTCTCAAGCCCAGCCACTATTTATATGATTGTTGCTTTAAATTCTCAGTTAGGCATGTAACTTATATCTGTTTCACTTAGATCTCTGGCTGTGGCCTTATCTTCTTCTTGCATTTGAGATAAATTCTCTTATCTTAGCATTTTGTCTATGTCTCTGCCTTCTCTGTTAGAAAAGCCAGTTAAGTCTCCTGTTTCTGAATGTAATTGCCTTATGAAGTAGAGATCATGTAGTGCCCTGGGTAATTCAGGGAGTGTCTTTTGTGTGCTGCCTGTGCTCTTCCATTGTGTTTTGGCTGCTCTATCCTTCAGTCCAGTCATCTGCAGAGGCTGTCCTTGCTGTGGTGAGTATTTCATCCCTGTCCTGAATGTGCTGAATTTTTGCCACGTAGCTCTGTTCTGCGTGTGATTTGAAGCCTTGCAGAAATCTCTGGTCAGGATACCTAGTTTGGGCAGAGTTTTTCTAGTCTTCTGGGGGTGAGGCCTGCTGTGCTGGGACTCAGAAAGGCAGTTCTGCCAGAGCACATGGGAATGGGGTTTGTGTAATCATGTTAGGACATCAGTGTCATCAACACTGCTGCTTTCTGCAATCAGCTCTGTGTTTATTCTGAGGGGCAGGGGAGGGAAATGGCACTAACCCACTCCTTTCTTCCCAGTGAGGCATCTCTGTGAATGCTGCCTCTCAGAGTCATGCTCTGAGATCAAATCATCTCCCCTTTGTGTGCCACAGTAACTCTTGAGATCACTGGTCTGTGCTAACTGCCCCTAGGTGGTTTCCCTGCTTTGTCTTGAGGATGAGTGCAGTGTCCTCCAGGCTCTATCCTGCTAATCTGTAAAACTCTAGGCTTTGAGCTGTTTTGGATGCAAGAACTCATAAAATTCAGCCCCTCTCTTTTTCCAAGCCAATGGCTTTGGGGAAACCATTCTTGTGTGTGTCTCTGTGTGTTCCCCTCTCTTTCTCACCCTTCTCTGCTACCACAGCTCCCTCCCCTCCATTGCACCTACAATCTGCTTCTCCCCTAAAATCTATCTCTGTACCTCCTACCTTCCATGTGTCTCTTCTCTAGCTTTAGCTGTATAGTTTGTTCTGTCAGTCTTTAGGTCTATTTCTGGGGTATTTAGGGTGACCTGATGGTTATCTAGTTCTGTTCATTGGAGGATACAAGCCTAGGGTTTGCCTACTCTACCCCTATCTTACACATTGTCTTCTATTGCTTTCTTTAAAAGTTAGTTGGTTACCTTCTAAAATTTTTAAACTGTTTTTATCTTCATAAATTATTTTGTCAAGTAATTATAGTAGGTATATATGGTTCTGGATAAACAGTTATTAGCTTTTAGGACAAGTGAATAATTCATAATGAATGAAAACGGATGAATTCTTTGTTCAATTCCTATGTACACAGTAATTATAATACCATAGAAGGAATAACCTTTGGAATTGGATAGAACTTACTTTCATATTGGTCCAAATGGTGTGGGTTCCCCAGCCCTGAGAGACTGAGAGTCGGAGTAAGGAATTGCCCAGAAAGACCCAAAGAATCACTGTCCCTGCTTGACAGAAGGAAATATACTTACTATTGCAATTTATTCTAGGGGTTGGAATGAGGTTGAAAGTATAGAGATATTTATACTTTATAAAGTATAAAGTCGTTGAAAGTTGAAACTATAAAGAAAATATAATGATATCAAGGACCAGAGTAGATAAATGTGCATGCTTGCTGCAAAACTGAATAGATATTTTTCCTAGGACAAGATGGAAGACAACTAACATTTATTGATTACCTACAATGTATTGGACACTAAGCCTGCCATTCTGTCATATATTATATTTTTTAAATCTTCTCAAGAGTCCTGTGAGATAAGTATTCTTAGCTCCAGGTCTAGATGGAGTTGTAGGATAATTTCAGTAATCTTATAGTAACGCATACCTTCAAACTGACTTTTTAATACTGTTCAATGTTTATGTAAAGGTGATAGTGAAAGTTGTATGTGGGAAGAGAAGGACCACTGGCAGCATTCACTCTTCATTCATTTAAATATACATTGAGTACCTACTGTGGGCCACCTTCTGTTTTAAGCACAAATCCCTGTCTTCATGGAGCAAACATACCCTGAAATCTATAACTAAATTACTTTTAATGTTACGAGCACTTCAAATATGGCCCTAAAAATAGCAGATACCTCCTCTCCTCAGAAGACACTTTATCAGCCATTCAAGCATGTCCTTTAGAACCTGTGACTACCATCACTCAAGTTATTAAAGTACTCTTTCCAAACTCTCATGTAATACTCTCTATGAGAAGAGTGTTTAGATAATGTAATTTTATCAGCCTCACCATGTTTCTAGTGATTTAGAATTTCTTATATTTCTATCTCATTGAACCCTCTAGCTAAGCGAACCCATTAACTTTCTCTGATTCTCTTCATTTTGAAGATGAAAAAGCTGAGCCTCATAAGGTTAAATAATTTGCCCTTGCTACATTACTAAAGTAGTAAACTTGAACTGATAGCTTTGGAAATTAAATTTGGGCTCCATCTGGTAAAACAGAGTTGTTTTTGAACATAAGGCAAAAGGTGCCCCAAATCTACTTCTGTGTACATACTTTTAAGAGGCCCTGAGCTAAACCCCACCATATGTATTTCTTTAATTTTTATTTCATCTATCCATTTATTCTAGAAGTACTAAGTAAGTGCCTATTATATGGTTATCAATTTAGTGAATAATTTGGAGCTACAAATATTTTAAAAAACCTTCTCTTGAGGTTGGGTTCATTCATTTATTTGAATATATTAAAAGACAAGTTAATTTGAAAGTGTTTATGAGCTCCTATTTTAAAACCTAGTAAAGATTGCTATAGAACAATCATTGAGAGAATGGTTAAGTAAAATATGCTATATGCAAAAGATGGAAGGACAAGATAGACCTACATATATCAAATGGATAGATTTTTTTTTCTTGAGGAAAGTTGACACATGATTAGTTTCAGGTATACAACATAGTGATTTGACAAGTTTATACATAATGCTATGTCATGACAAGTATAGATGCAATCTGTCCTGTTACATCACTATTACAATATTATTGACTATATTCCTTCTGCTGTGCCTTTTATTCCCATGCCTTATTCATTCCATATCTGGAAACCTGTATCTCCCTCTTCCCTTCACCCATTTTGTCTAACTCCCATCCCCTTCCCCTCAAACCATCAGTTTGTTCTTTGAATTTATAGGTGTGATTCTTCTTTTTATTTGTTTAGTCTTGGGAATGTTTTAGATTCCACTTATCAGTGAAATCTTATGGTATTTGTATTTCTCACTGACTTATTTCATTTAGCATAATACCCTCCAAGCCATCCATGTTGTGTCAAATGGTATGATCTCATCTTTTTTTGTGACTGTCTAATATTCCATTGTTTATATATACATTTTCCTCATCCACTTATCTATTGATGGGCACTTAAGTTGCTTCCAGATCTTGGCCATTGTAAATAATGTTGCAAAAATGTAGGGGTGCAGATAACTTTTCAAATTAGTGTTTTCATATTCTTTGGGTAAATAACCAATAGTAGAATTATTAGTTCATTAGGTATTGCTATTTTTAATTTTTTGAGGAGCCCCCATACTGTTTTCCACAATGGCTGCACCAGGTTGCATTCCCACCAACAGTGCACAAGGGTTCTTTCTTCTCCACATCCTTGTCAATATTTGTTATTTCTTGTCATTTTTATTTTAGCTATTCTAACTGGTGTAAGGTGATATCTCATTGCAGTTTTGATTGTCACTTCCCTGTTGATTAGTAATGTTGAGCATCTTTTCTTCTTTGGAAAATGTGTATTCAGATCCTTTTCCTATTTTTAATCAGATTGGTTTTTGGGGTAGACTTATATAAGTTCTTTATATATTTTGGATGTTAACCCCTTATTGAATATATCATTTGCAAATATCTTCTTCCACTCAGTAGGTTTTTTCATTTTGTTGATAATCTCTTTTGTTGTGCACAAACTTTTTATTTTGATGTAGTCCTAATAGTTTATTTCTGCTTTCATTTCCCTTGCCTTAGGAGACATAACTAGAAAAAATGTTGGTATGACCAATGTCAGAGAACTTACTGCCTGTGTTATCTTCTAGGACATTTATTTGTATGAAATGGCAAAAGATACTGAATAGCCCAAGCAATCATAAACAAACAAACCACAAACAAACAAAGCTGGATATACCACAATCCCAGATTTCAAGATATAGTACAAAGCTGTAGCAATCAATACAGTATTATGGCACTGGCACAAAAATAGACACACAGATCACTGGAACAGAATAGAGTGCAGAAATAAACCCAAGCTTTTATGGCCAATTAATCTGTGTCAAAGTAGGCAAGAATATACAACGGGGAAAAGATAGTCTCTTTGACAAATGATGTTGGGAAACCTGGATGGCTACATGCAAAAGATTGAAACTTGACCAATTTCTTACACCATACACAAAAATAAACTTAGAATTGATTAAAGCTGTAAATGTGGGACCTAAAACTGTAAAATTCCTAGAAGAAAACATGGACAGTAAGTTCTTTGACATTGCTTATGGAAATATTTTTCTAGATATGTCTCCTCTGGCAAGAGAAATAAGAGAAAAATTAAACTATTGGGAGTACACCAAAATGAAAAGCTTTTGAACAGAAAAGGAAGCCATCGATAAAATAAAGAGGCAAACTACTGAGTGCAAGAAGATATTTGCAAATAATATATTTGATGATTGGTTTATATGCAAAATTCATAAAGAATGTATGGAACTCAACACACACACACACACACACACACACATACCACAAAAATATTACTAAAAAATGGTCAGAGGACCTGAATAGACATTTTCCCAAAGAAGATATACAGATGGCCAATAAACACATGAAAAGTTGCTCAGTATCACTAATCACCAGTAAAATGAAAGTCAAAACCACAATGAATTATCACCTTACAACTGTCAGAATGGCTGGAGTCAAAAAGACAAAAAATTTCAAGTGTTGGCAAGGATGTGGAGAAAAAGGAACCATCATGTGTTGTTGGTGGCAATGCAAATTGGTGCAGCCCTTGTGGAAAACAGAATGGAGGTTCCTCAGGAAATTAAAAGTAGAAGTTTCATATGACCCAATAATTCCAATACTGGTTATTTACTCACGGAAAACAAAACTGAACTAAACAAAAAAAAAAAAACACCAATTCAAAAACATATGTGCAGCTATGTTTAGTACAGCATTATTAACAATAGCCAAGGTATCAATGCAACCTAAGTGTCCATCAATAGATAAATGGATAAAGGAGATATGGTATATATATGCAATGAGATATTACTCACCCATAAAAAAGAGTAAGATCTCATAGGGGAAGGGAGGGAAACTGAATGGGAAGAAATCAGAAAGGGAGAAAAACCATAAAAGACTCTTAACTATAGGAAACAAACTGAGAGCTTCTGGAGGGGAGGTGGGTGGGGGATGGGGTAATTGGATGATGGGCATTAAGGAGGGCATGTGATGCAATGAACACAGGGTGTTATATGCAACTGATGAATTATTGAACACTACATTTGAGACTAATGATGTACTATATGATGGCTAATTGAATTTCAATTAAAAAAAAGAATAAGATCTTGCCATCTGCAACAAAATGGATGGACCTAGAGGTTATAATCCTAAGTGAAATAAATCAGACAGATAAAGACAAATACAATATGACTTCATTCATATGTGAAATGTAAGAAACAAAAGAAAAAACAAAAATAAAAAGAGACAAACAGACTTCTAAATACAAAGAACAAACTGGTGGTTGTCAGAGAGGATGTGAATAGGGGATGGGTTAAATTAATAAAAGGTATTAAGACTTATTGTGGTGAGCATTAAGAAATATAAAACTGTTGATTCATTATTATTGTATACCTGAAATTAATATAATAATATATGTTAATCATACTTCAATGAACTGATGAATCATTGAACATTATATCAAAAACCGATGATGTACTATGCCTTGGCTACTTAAATTTAAATTTAAAAAATAAAAAAGAAAATATAACAATATTCAAATTATAAACAAAATACTATGTAAAATAGAGAAAAGTTAATCATAAGTGAAAGCAAAATAATATGTATTTTTAACGTACTACCTTATAAAACACTATATTAGTTGTTTCATAATTGATTCATGAATGTAATTTTGTGTTATTCTCTTTACAGCAGCAAGATTTAGCTCTTTCAGATTATATACTGATTGGGAAGATATATTTATAAACAAGCCACAATTATTTCCAACTGAGTCTTTCATCATGATTAATACCTATGAGTACTTTTTTGAACATCTTTATTTTTAAACAGAAATCAAATACTGTTTTGCTCACATTGAGTTTTCATTTCTTAAGATAATTTTGTAAACTTTTATTTTTATTATCATTTGATTTCAACACATAAAATTGAGATTATAACACATGGTTGCTATTAGTATATTACCATATTAGTAATTATAGTAGTGTTAAATTCATAGTTTACTGGTTTGTAAAATCTTTGAACCAAAGTATGGTTTATTCTTCCCCTAAAAAATAAACAAATAAATAAATAAAAATAAAAATAGAACTTACTTATAAGAAAACAGATCAGCCAATTTTTAAAAAGGCAATATATTTGAAAAATCACTTCACCATAAAAGAGATAATTATTTCAAATAAGCATAAGAAAAGATGTTCAAATAATTAATCATTAGATAAATACAAATTTAAAAAAACTATGAGATACTATTGCATACATATTAGAATGACTAAGAATTAAAATTAAAAAAATACTGAGTACACCAAAAACTGTATGTTAACAAAGATGTAGAGAAACTAGAACTCAAAAATACACTGCTGGTGATAACATAAATTGATACAACTACATTGGAAAAACAGTTTGGCAGTTTCTTAAAAAGTTAAACATAAAACTACCAAGTGAACCAATCATTCCACTCTTAGTTATTAACTAAGAGAAAAGAAAGCATATGTCCATACAAAAATGTGTATACACATATTTATAGCAGTTTTATTTGTAAAACACCAAATAATTTGAAGGTTTATAAACAAGTGAATGGATAAACAAATTATAGTATATCCATATAGTGGAATACTACTCAGCGGTTGTATAAAAGGCGGAAGGAAAAAAAAGGTAATATGGGTCAGAGGACCTATATTCCAGTTCCAGCTTCACCAGTCTGGATAAGTCACATAATATTTCACAGCCTCAGTTTTCTCATTTAGGTAATGGGAGAAATAATATTTACCTTGTTAATTTCATATGTTGGTTTGAAAACTCAAATGAGGTAAATATATGGAATTGTTTGGTAAACTGTAATTTGTTTGACTTTTTTGAGGTATGGCATTTTTTTAAATTGAAGAATAGTTGGCAGACAATATTATATTAGTTTCTGGTATACAACATACTAATTTGACAATTCAATACATTAAGCTATGCTCACCACAATTCTATACATTAAGCTATGCTTAATTCTATACATTAAGCTATTTACCATCTATCACCATCCAATGTTATTACAATATTATTGACTATATTCCCTATGCAGTACTTTTCAGCCCTGTGATTTCTTTATTTTATAACTGGAAGCTTGTATCTTGTAGTCCCTTTTACCTATATTACTCATTCCCCTCAATCCCATCCCCTCTGGCAACCAACAGTTGATTTGCTATGTTTATGATTCCATTTCTGTTTTGTTAGTTGGTTGTTTTAGTTTTTAGAATCCACATATAAACAAAATTATATGGTATTATTCTTTCTGACCGATTTCACTTAGTATATTAATTTCTTCTTCTGATTAAATTTATGAAAACATCTTTTCTGAAAATTTTTCTTCTGTTTTGTCATATTAAAGACTATAGCTTGAGATCCTCTTTAAGTTTTAAGTAATAATTGATAAATTTTGACATTCTTGGAAAGTTGATCTATGTTTACTAAAAGGTGGTAAGAATATCATCATGACTGTTCACTTTTCAGCACATCAACAATATTTATGCTCAGTCTGAATTATATTGCTTGGCTTCCGGACACCAATGAGAGATTTGGGGCATGAAAATATCCAATCTATCTGTCACTTTCACTTTGTCAAACTCAAATAAAGCCTTTTGATTGGAACGTGTTTTTTATCATGAGAAAACATGATTAATATTTACACATTCAAGTTGGGCTCCTAAATTGTACAGATTTATTCTCTCTGTTTGGTTTGATGGCCTTCTTAAAGCAATATTTGTGTAATATAAAACAAAACCATACAAACCTAATTCCCCCAAAGGAAATATATGACAGTAAGTCAATCTATGGGCTAGTACTCATCATTATAGTACTTAATAAGCTCAATTTGGATTGGTTTGGTTCTTATTGACTAACCTATATTAATGATTTACTACATATGAACTGTGTATTGCAGTGATATTGTCCTTAGTATATTATATATAGTAATACACACACACATACACACACATATATATACTATGTGTACTAAATAGTATATACACTATTATGTAAATATAGTATGTTCTAAATGCACTAATACTATACACACTAGTATGTACTATACATACTACATTCTTTTGCTCTAGTACATACATACTAGAGCAAATGGAGGTTTTTATCCCCATTAGGGGAACAAATGGTTTCTGATTTAACAGCTGTATGAAGAGAGATGATTCTTCCTTCCAATGGTAGAAATAGAAAACAAGTTTACTGGTTTGGCTTCTTTTTGTTATAGTGACTTCTTTCTTCCTCATCTTGGTCATGTGTTGTGATAGGTATACCTTTAACTTGGTCATGAAATTTAGAAAATTCTTAGATTCCTTTTATGTATGCATTTGTTCTTTGCTATTTCAAGTTCATGTTTGTTTTAATTTGTCTCTCTCTCTCTCTCCCTCTCTCTCTCTCCTGTCCAGTCAGACCAGTGTAAAGTTTAGATTTTTGGAAAACTAGTAGACAGATACCATTTCTTAACCCTCTTCACTCCTTTCTGTATTCTAGCAAGATTTTACTCTGAGGGAGACATATGGTTAATAGTCACCAATTGTGCTTCTTCTTACTCCTCTACAAAGAAGTAGCCTAAACAGCCAAGTTTCAAGATACTGCTGCTTCTTTTAAGGACCATAGTTTCATAGGTGGCACTTGGAAAGAGAGATAATGACCACCTACCTATCTCCTTCATCCTGGGCACACAGAAAGGTAGGTGAGTAGCAGCTCCTTCAAGATATATATCCACATTTGCATCACTGTGTGAATAATTTTATCTGCTGCCTCAAAACATTGCCTCCTATCTTGCTTTCCTATAAGATAACAAATCAAAGAAATAACTGCTATTCAGTAATGAAGACAAAAAGAAAAACTTGGAAGGTTAGGAAAGTGCTTTCTTCCTAGAGGATCTTATAAGCTATTTAGCAGCTATTTTTGGAGCATCTACTATATGTGAGGCTTAACACAGGGGACTTAGAACAAGTCTCACCTTGTCCTTAAGAAGTTTAGTGTAGCAAAATGAAAGCTACTGAGAACAGTCTTCTTAATGTCCTTTTAGACTCCAGAGGCAGATTGTGAGCCTTTTCTTGGCTGCTCACAAATGTAATATTATTGCATCTATAAATCATTAGAACTGTAGAATCAGAATGGAATCTCTCAGGGTTGTATGTGGATAAACAAGGCTGACCCTTTCATCATGATAGCTATGGCAATAAGAAGCTTGAACTAACAATATATTTACTGGTATGGCCAATTTAGATGCCAGTGGGAATATATTTCCCCACAAATTGGTAATGCCAATTTGAGCAGTAAGTAACCCTAATATCCTGATAGCATATACATAGGGTATCAACTCCAGAGCAGCATTTCACTCTTTAACATGTTTCACATCTAAGAGAGAATCGTGGGTTTCTTTGGGCAAAGTCACCTGCAATTTTCCTGAAATTCACTTATTTATAAATGAACTGTAGAATATATTTTCTAATGATTTCACATTAAATATTGACAGTTTCTCTTGTCTTGACATTTTTTTAAAACTTTAAACAAATTTAGGTTCAGAAAATAGGGGAGAGGAGTTGAAATGGCGGAGGAGTAAGGGACCATAATTTCGTCTTGTCACTGGAATTCAGATAGATACTTAACAAATCATTCTGAACACCTGCAACATCAATCACACATCTGAGAAAAGAATTGCTGCAATTCTACAAATAGAAAAGTGACCACTTTTTGGAAGGTAGGAGATGCGAGATGTGAATCTGGGGTGATATATTGGAAGATAAGGTGGAGGGGAGGGAGCTTGCTTAAGAAAGATACTGCAGGGGCGCCTGGGTGGCACAGTGGTTAAGCGTCTGCCTTCGGCTCAGGGCGTGATCCTGGCGTTATGGGATCGAGCCCCATCAGGCTCTCTTGCTATGAGCCTGCTTCTTCCTCTCCCACTCCCCCTGCTTGTGTTCCCTCTCTCGCTGGCTGTCTCTAACTCTGTCAAATAAAAAAAAAACTTAAAAAATCTTAAAAAGATTAGAGCAGAGATCAAAATCATAGAGGAGGACATAGGCAGCAACCTCTACGACATGGGCCAAAGCAAAATTTTCATGACATATCTCCAAAGACAAGAGAAACAAAAGATAAAATGAACTTGTGGGACTTCATCAAGATAAAAAGCTTCTGCACAGACAAGGAAACAGTCAAAAAACCAAGAGGCAGCCCACGGAATGGGAGAATATATTTGCAAATGATGCTACAGATAAAAGACTGGTATCCAAGATCTACAAAGGACTTCTCAAACTCAATACATGAGAAACAAATAAACAAATCATAAAATGGGCAGAAGATATGAACAGACACTTTTCCAATGAAGACATACAAATGGGTAACAGACACATGAAAAAAATGTTCAAAATCATTAGCCATCAGGGAAATTGAAATCAAAACCACAAGAAGATACCACCTTATGCCAGTTAGAATGGCAAAAATTGACAAGGCAAGAAACAATAATTGCTGGATAGGATGTGGAGAAAGGGGATCCCTCCTACATTGTTGGTGGGAATGCAAGTTGGTACAGCCACCCTGGAAAACAGTGTGGAGATCCCTTCAAAAGTTAAAAATTGAGCTACCCTATGATCCAGCCATTGCACTACTGGGTATTTACCCCAAAGATACAGGCGTCGTGAAGAGAAGGGCCATATGCACCCAATGTTCATAGCAGCATTGTCCACAATAGCTAAATCATAGAAGGAGCCAAGATGTCATTTAACAGATGACTGGATTAAGAAGAAATGGTCCATATATACAATGGAATATTACTCAGCCATCAAAAAGAATGATTTCTCAACATTTGCTGCAACATGGATGGCACTGGAGGAGATAATGCTAAGTGAAATAAATCCAGCAGAGAAAGACAATTATCATAGGATTTCCCTTATCTATGGAACATAAGAACCAGAAGAATCAGTAGGGGAAGAAAGGGATAAAGAAAGGGGGGTGTAATCAGAAGGGGGAATGAAGCATGTGAGACTATGGACTCTGCGAAACAAACTGAGGTCTTCAGAGGGGAAGGGCATGGGGGAATGGGATAGACTGGTGATGGGTAGTGAGGAGGGCAGGTGTTGCATGGTGTACTAGGTGTTATATGCAACTAATGAAGCATAGAGCTTTACATCAGAAACCAGGGATGTACTGTATGGTGACTAACATAATATAATAATAAAATTTTAAAAATTACCATAACAAAAAAAAGATTAGAGCAGAGATCAATGAATTAGATACCAGGAGCACAGTTGAGAAGATCAACAGAACTAGAAGCTGGTTCTTTGAAAAAATAAATATCGACAAGCCAGTGGCCAGACCTTTTCAAAAGAATAGAGAAAGGTCCCAAATTAACAAAATTATGAATTTTGAAAAGGGAGAGGTCACAACCAACACCAATAAAGTAGGAAGGATCACTAGAAACTTTTATCAACAGCTTTATGCCAATAAATTAAACAATGTGGAAGAAAAGGATGTCTTCCTAGAAACCAATATACTACCAAGACTGAAAGAGAAAGAAGTTGATTTTTTAAACAAACCAATTAATTATGAAGAGATTGAAGCAGTGATTAAAAAACCCCCAGGGGAGGTTAAGATGGCGGAGGAGTAGGGGACCCCTTTTTCAGCCAGTCCCATGAGTTGAGCTGGATAGGTACCAGACCAGCAGGAATATCCACGGAATCAGCCTGAGACACAGGAAGATACATCTGGATCTCTACAAATGAACATCTCCAGCGCTGACTATTGAGGTACGAAGCGGGGAGCCGTGAAACCGCGCACAGATATCGGAAGCTAAACAGAAGGGGGAGGGAGCCGCCGTGTCAGGGTGCTGGGAAGCGGTAGCCACCTACAAGGGGGAGCGGACAGACCGCGGACCCGCACGCTTGAGACAGCAGACTGAGAAGGGAGCTCCGGGAGCGCACGCAGGACGGCTGGCGGTTGGCGGGCCACCTGCACGGGGGAGCAGGCGGACTCGCGGACGGCACCCCCGAGACAGCAGACTTAGAACGTGAGCTCCAGAGCACACGCGCAGGGCGGCTGGCGGGCCACCTGCACCGGGGAGCGGGCGGACCGCGGACC
>NC_048238.1:47312907-47324656 GCF_002007445.2 Ailuropoda melanoleuca
GGGGGTGGGGATAGGGGATAGACTGGTGATGGGTAGTAAGGAGGGCACGTATTGCATGGTGCACTGGGTGTTATACGCAACTAATGAAGCATCAAACTTTACATCGGAATCTGGGGATGTACTGTATGGTGATTAACATAATATAATAAAATACAATTAATTATAAAAAAGAAACAAAAAAACAAAAAAACAAAAAAACTCCCAAAAAACAACACTCCAGGGCCTGACAGATTTCCTGGGGAATTCTACCAAACATTAAAAGAAGAACTAATACCTATTCTCCAGAAGATTTTCAAAAAATAGAAACAGAAGGACATCTACCAAACTCATACAATGTGGCCAGTGTTACCTTGTTCCCCAAACCAGACAAAGACCCCATCAAAAAGGAGAATTACAGACCGATATACTTGATGAATATGGACCCCAAATTTCTCAACAAGATCCTAGCTAATAGGAGCCAACAGTACATTAAAAGGATTATCCATCATGACCAGGTGGGATTTATCCCTGAGATGCCAGTGTGGTTCAACATTCAAAAACCAATCAGTCTGATACACCATATCAATGAGAAAAGAGTCAAGAACCATATGATCCTCTCAATTGTTGCTGAAACTGCATTTGACAAAATACAGTACCCTTTCCTGTTTAAAACACTTCAGAGTATAGGGATAGATGGCACATTCCTCAATTTCATAAAAACCATCTATGAAAAGTCTACAGCAAATATCATTCTCAAGGGCAATAGCTGGAAGCCTTTCCCTTAAGATCAGGAACACGAGAAGGATGCCCACTCTCACCATTATTATTCAACAGAATACTAGAAGTCTTTGAAACAGCAATCAGACAACAAAAAGTGATAAAGGTATCCAAATCAGCAATGAAGTGTCAAGCTCTCTCTCTTCATAGAAGACATGATAATCTTTATGAAAAACCCAAAAGAATCCTCCCCCAAATTACTAGAAGTTATAGAGCAAATCAGTATTGTGGGGGTTTACAAAATCAATGCTCAGAAATCAGTTGCATTTCTATACACGAAAAATGAGACTGAAGAAAGAGAAATTGGGGAATCATTCCATTTACAGCAGCACCGAAAATCATAAATTATCTCAGAATTAACTTAACCAGAGACGTAAAGGATCTATATTCTACCAACTACAGATATCTCCTGAAAGACATTGAAGAAGACACAAAAAGATGGAGAAATATTCCATGCTCATGGATCGGAAGAATAAATATAGTTAAAATGTCTATGCTACACAGAGCAATCTACACTTTCAAAGCTATCGTGATCAAAATACCGAGGACATTTTTCAAAGAACTGGAACAAACAGCCCTAAAATTTGTGTGGAACCAGAAAAGGCCTGAATTGCCAAGGAATTGTTGAAAAGGAAAAACAAAGCTGGGGGCAAAACGTTGCTAGATTTCAAGCTGTACTACAAAGCTGTGGTCGCAAGGACAGCATGGTACTGGAACAAAAAGAGACACACAGACCAATGGAACAGAATAGAGAACCCAGAAATGGACCCTTGGCTATTTGGGCAACTAATCTTTGACAAAGCAGGAAAAAACATCCAGTGGAGAAAAGACAGTCTCTTCAATAAATGGGGTTGGGAAAATCAGACAGCTACATGCAAAAGAATGAAACTTGACCACTCTCTCACACCATACACAAAGATAAACTCCAAATGGATGAAAGACCTTGATGTGAGACAGGAATCCATCAAAATCCTAAAGGAGAACATAGGCAGAAACCTCTATGACATCGGCCACAGCATCATTTTCATGACACATCTCCAAAGGCAAGAGAAACAAAGCCAAAATGAACTTGTGGGACTTCATCAAGATAAAAAGCTTCTGCACAGCTGAGGAAACAGTCAAGAGAAACTAAGAGGCAGCCCACAGAATCTGAGAAGATATTTGCGATTGACACTTCAGATAAAAGACTGGTATCCAAGATCTACAAAGAAGTTCTTAAACTCAATACACAGGAATCAAATAAACAAATCATAAAATGTGCAGAAGGTATGAACAGACACTTTTCTAATGAAGACATACAAGTGGCTAACAGACACTTGAAAAAATGTTCAAAATCATTAGCCATAGGGAAATTCAAATCAAAACCACACTGAGATACCACCTTGTGCCAGTTAGAATGGCAAAAATAGACAAGGCAAGAAACAACAAATTTGGAGAGGGTGTGGAGAAAGGGGATCCCTCCTACATTGTTGGTGGGAATGCAAGTTGGTACAGCCACTCTGGGAAACAGTGTGGAGGTCCCTAAATGTTAAAAATTGAGCTACCCTATGAACCAGCCTTTGCACTACTGGGTATTTACCCAAAAGACACAGATGTAGTGAAGAGAAGGGCCATATGCACCCCAATGTTCATAGCAGCACTGTCCACAATAGCTAAATCATAGAAGGAGCCAAGATGCCATTTAACAGATGACTGGATTAAGAAGAAATGGTCCATATATACAATGGAATATTACTCAGCCATCAAAAAGAATGATTTCTCAATATTTGCTGCAACATGGACGGTACTGGAGGATAGAATGCTAAGTGAAATAAGTCAAGCAGAGAATGACAATTATATGGTTTCACTCATTTATGGAAGATAAGAAGTAGGAAGATCAGTTGGAGAAGAAAATGAATAAGAAAGGTAGGTAAACAGAAGGGGGAATGAACCACGAGAGACTCTGGACTCTGGGAAACAAACTGAGGGCTTCAGCGGTGGGGAATAGGATAGGCTGGTGATGGGTAGTAAGGAGGGCACGCATTGCATGGTGCACTGGGTGTTATACGCAACTAATGAATCATCGGACTTTTTATCAAAAACTAGGGATGTACTGTAAGGTGACTAACATAATATAATGAAAATATTGTTATTAAGAACAGAAACTGGACCACTGTACACTGTGCACCAAAATTAACTCTAAATGGATGAAAGACCTAAATGTGAGACAGGAATCCATAAAATCCCAGAGAATAACACAGGCAGCAACATCTTTCAACTTGGCCATAGCAATCTCTTGCTATATCCGCCTCCAAAGGCAAGGGAAACAAAAGCAAAGATGAACTATTGGGACTTCATGAAGATAAAAGGACCTCAAAAGAAAGCTGGAGTAGCAATTCTCATATCAGATAGACTGGATTTTAAACTAGAGGCCATAGAGAGAGATACAGAAGGGCACTATATTATTCTTAAAGGAAGTATTCAACAAGTGGATATGACAATTATTAATATATATGCCCCCAACAGGGGAGCAGCAAGATACACAAGCCAACTCTTAACCAAAATAAAGAGACATATAGATAAGAACACAGTAATAGTAGGGGACCTCAACACCCCACTATCAGAAATAGACAGAACACCCTGGCAAAAACTAAGCAAAGAATCAAAGGCTTTGAATGCCATACTCGACGAGTTGGACCTCATAGATATATATAGAACACTACACCCCAGAACCAAAGAATACTCATTCTATTCAAATGCCCATGGAACATTCTCAAGAATAGATCATGCTCTGGGACACAAAACAGGTCTCAGCCAATACCAAAAGATTGAAATTATCCCCTGCATATTCTCAGACCACAACGCTCTGAAATTGGAACTCAACCACAAGGAAAAACCTGGAAGAAACTCAAACACTTGGAGGCTAAGAACCATCCTGCTCAAGAATGACTCGATAAACCAGGAAATCAAAAAACAAATTAAACAATTTATGGAGACCAACGAGAATGAATACACAACGGTCCAAAACCTATGGGATACTGCAAAGGCAGTCCTAAGGGGGAAATACATAGCCATCCAAGCCTCACTCAAAAGAATAGAAAAATCTAAAATGCAGTTTCTATATTCTCACCTCAAGAAACTGGAACAGCAACAGAGGGACAGGCCTAACCCACTGACAAGGAAGGAGTTGACCAAGATTAGAGCAGAAATCAATGAATTAGAGACCAGAACCACAGTAGAGCAGATCAACAGGACTAGAAGCTGGTTCTTTGAGAGAATCCATAAAATTGATAGACCACTGGCAAAACTTGTCCAAAAACAAAGAGAAAGGACTGAGATTATTAAAATTATGACTGAAAAGGGAGAGGTCACGACCAGCACCATTGAAATTGCAAGGATTATTAGAAACTTTTATCAACAGCTATATGCCAAAAAACTAAACAATCTGGAAGAGATGGAGGCCTTCCTGGAAACCTATAAACTACCAAGACTGAAACAGGAAGAAATAGATTTCTTAAATAGGCCAATTAACTATGAAGAAATTGAGTCAGTGATAAACAACCTTCCAAATAATAAAACTCCAGGCCCAGACGGTTTTCCTGGGGAATTCTACCAAACATTCAAAGAAGAAATAATACCTATTCTCCTAAAGCTATTTCAAAAAATAGAAACAGAAGGAAAGCTACCAAACTCATTCTATGAGGCTAATATTACCTTGATCCCCAAACCAGGCAAAGACCCCCTCAAAAAGGAGAATTACAGACCGATTTCTCTAATGAATATGGATGCCAAAATCCTCAACAAGATCCTTGCTAATAGAATCCAACAGTACATTAAAAGGATTATCCATCATGACCAAGTGGGATTCATACCTGGGATGCAAGCATGGTTCAACACTCGCAAATCAATCAATGTGATACATCATATCAACAAGAAAAGACTCAAGAACCATATGATCCTCTCAATTGATGCAGAAAAAGCATTTGACAAAATACAGCATCCTTTCCTGATTAAAACCCTTCAGAGTGTAGGAATAGAGGGTACATTTCTCAATCTCATAAAAGCCATCTATGAAAAGCCTACTGCAAGCATTATTCTCAATGGGGAAAAGCTGGAAGCCTTTCCCTTAAGATCAGGAACACGACAAGGATGCCCACTCTCGCCACTATTATTCAACATAGTACTAGAAGTCCTTGCAACAGCAATCAGAAGACAAAAAGGGATCAAAGGTATCCAAATCGGCAAAGAAGAAGTCAAACTGTCTCTCTTTGCAGATGACATGATACTCTATATGGAAAACCCAAAGGAATCCACTCCCAAACTATTAGAAGTTATAGAACAATTCAGTAAGGTGGCAGGATACAAAATCAATGCCCAGAAATCAGTTGCATTTCTATACACGAATAACGAGACTGAAGAAAGAGAAATTAGGGAATCCATCCCATTTACAATAACACCAAAAACCATACGTTACCTTGGAATTAACTTAACCAGAGACGTAAAGGACCTATATCCTAGAAACTATAGATCACTTTTGAAAGATATTGAGGAAGACATAAAAAGATGGAAAAATATTCCATGCTCATGGATTGGAAGAATTAACATAGTTAAAATGTCCATACTACCCAGAGCAATCTACACTTTCAATGCTATCCCGATCAAAATACCGAGGACATTTTTCAAAGAACTGGAACAAATAGTCCTTAAATTTGTATGGAACCAGAAAAGGCCCCGAATCTCCAAGGAACTGTTGAAAAGGAAAAACAAAGCTGGGGGCATCACAATGCCGGATTTCGAGCTGTACTACAAAGCTGTGATCACAAAGACAGCATGGTACTGGCACAAAAACAGACACATCGACCAATGGAACAGAATAGAGAACCCAGAAATGGACCCTCGGCTCTTTGGGCAACTAATCTTTGATAAAGCAGGAAAAAACATCCGGTGGAAAAAAGACAGTCTCTTCAATAAATGGTGCTGGGAAAATTGGACAGCTACATGCAAAAGAATGAAACTTGACCACTCTCTCACACCATACACAAAAATAAACTCCAAATGGATGAAAGACCTCAATGTGAGACAGGAATCCATCAAAATTCTAGAGGAGAACATAGGCAACAACTTCTATGACATCGGCCAGAGCAACCTTTTTCACGACACATCGCCAAAGGCAAGAGAAATAAAAGATAAAATGAACTTATGGGACTTTATCAGGATAAAGAGCTTCTGCACAGCCAAGGAAACAGTCAAAAAAACTAAGAGACAGCCCACGGAATGGGAGAATATATTTGCAAAGGACACCACAGATAAAGGACTGGTATCCAAGATCTACAAAGAACTTCTCAAACTCAATACACGAGAAACAAATAAACAAATCATAAAATGGGCAGAAGATATGAACAGACACTTTTCCAATGAAGACATACAAATGGCTAACAGACACATGAAAAAATGTTCAAAATCATTAGCCATCAGGGAAATTCAAATCAAAACCACACTGAGATACCACCTTACGCCAGTTAGAATAGCAAAAATTGACAAGGCAAGAAGCAACAATTGCTGGAGAGGATGTGGAGAAAGGGGATCCCTCCTACATTGTTGGTGGGAATGCAAGTTGGTACAGCCACTCTGGAAAACAGTGTGGAGGTCCCTTAAAAAGTGAAAAATTGAGCTACCGTATGACCCAGCCATTGCACTACTGGGTATTTACCCCAAAGATACAGACACAGTGAAGAGAAGGGCCATATGCACCTCAATATTCATAGCAGCATTGTCCACAACAGCTAAATTGTGGAAGGAGCCGAGATGTCCTTAACAGATGACTGGATTAAGAAGTTGTGGTCCATATATTCAATGGAATATTACTCAGCCATCAAAAAGAACGGTTTCTCAACTTTTGCTGCAACATCGATGGCACTGGAGGAGATAATGCTAAGCGAAATAAGTCAAGCAGAGAAAAATAATTATCATATGGTTTCACTCATTTATGGAACATAAGAAGTAGAAAGATCAGAAAAGAGAAGATAGGGAAGAAGAAAGGGGGGTAAACAGAAGGGGGAATGAACCTTGACAGACTTGGGCTCTGGGAAATAAACTGAGTGCTTCAGAGGGGAGGGGGGTGGGGGAATGGGATAGGCTGGTGATAGGTATTAAGGAGGGCACGTATTGCATGGTGCACTGGGTGTTATACCAAGAAACGAATCATGGAATTTTACATCAAAAGCTAGGGATGTACTGTATGGTGACTAATGTAATATAACAAAAAATTATTATAAAAAAATGAAGATTCTGTGTCAGTAGATCTAGGTGGGGCCTGAGGGTCTTCATTTCTAACATGGTGATTACTGCCTGTGGAGATGTGTCGTCCACAAGACCTTTGTTGTTGGAGGGCCTAAATTATCCGAGAGCCCAGATCACAGGAGAAGCATGGCATTGTAAATGCAGCTGCCATGTTAGAAGAGAAGCAGGCAAGAGCCAGTTGGGGTCAGGGAGGCCAGCATATATGTATTACAAGGGATCCTGGAGGATGGGTGAGGAGTTTTATTCTTTACCTTAACATAATGCAAAACTATTGAGGGATTTAAAACTTGGTTGAGATTTGTTTCTTGTTCATTAACAGAGGAAGATGCCATGAACATTCATTCAGAAAAATAAAACTTAATTTACTTGTTTATGACAACTTGATTTGATACCTTTAAAAAATTAACCTCCAGTTGCATCATGACTAGCTGGATAGGCAGGGAAAAGAGAGGTATTTTTTGATACATTTATTAATCCATTTTCCTGGATTTCTAGCATTCTTTAGAATGTTCATAGTGAAAAGAAAGTGAAGAAAAAAATAACATAGATAAAAGAGGGTTCACTGTGGATATTCTGCAAAAGGGTTGAGTAAGCAGCATGATGTGCAGAGGTAGCTTTTTTTTTTTTCAAATGATTTTATTTATTTATTTGTGAGGGAGAGAGAATCCCAAGCCAAATCTGCATTGAGCCGGCCAGGGCTCCATTCCATGACCCTGAGATCATGACATGAGCTGAAATAAGAGTTAGACGCTTATCTGACTAAGCCACCCGGGTGCCCCTAGAGGTAGCTTTTTTTTTAATAATATTTTTTTACTATATTATGTTAGTCACCATACAGTACATCCCCAGTTTTTTATCTAAACTTCCATGATTCATTACTTGTATATAAAACCCAGTGCACCATGCAATATGTAAATAATGTTGCCATTAAATCGGGTTGCATTTCAATAAGCTACCTATTATTGATTTCTTAATCTTTTAGGCTTAATTGTTTTTACTTCTAACAATATTGAGACCACTTCCTTCCTCTTCAGTCACTTCTATCTATGTCCACCCCAACTTAAGTCCTCAGTTGAATCTGTTAGCTTTCTTTATTAGTAAAGTTTTCCAGATTACTCAGCAGCATACAAACACAGCTAGAAAAAGCCTATAGAAGGCATCATAGACAGAGAGAGGCAACTTGCCTCTGCCTTCCTCCAAGAAGCACACCAAGCTAAGAGCATCTCTTACAGTATGGCCCTGCNCTTTTACAGTTTGGCCCCGTCTTCATCGTCTTAAAACCCTTGTCATCTTCTTCCCTCATTGCTCCCATTTCTTTTTATTTCTCTGTGTGATAGCAGAGTTGAATCTCCACAAGAGGTAAAATTCACCATGCCCCCAAAAAAGTAGAAAGAAAAACCTTTTGATGGCTAGCAAAATATCTGGAATTTGCCTCTATTCACTCAAATACAAATCTGCCTCCACTATCCAGTTAACTGTAACATGGGTCGTGGCTATACAGCTGTACAAGGATCAAAGATATCACAATCAAATTCTGTTCAGAGGCACTATCCTATTTTGGTATTAAAGCATTTATAAAGTCACACAAAAAAAGAGACAAGCATGAGAAATGTTTTCATTTTTATTTTTCCATCTGCATTAATTATTTAAGTATGATATGAACACTTGATTAAAATTCCTTGTGCACTTTTGATTAATATACAAAAATATTTTAAGGATGTTATTAGGTTCTCCCCCCTTAAGTCATTTAAAGACGAGGACATTTATAACTGCAAAAGGATTCTGAATATTAGTCAACAGATAGCAACATCTAATCTGCAAAATTGTATCATTTTAATGAACAGAGAATAGATATTAGTCCAAGATCTAAGCATTTCTCTTTAACATTTTTCTCAGTGAATCTATGAATTTCTTATTTCTCAGGCTGTAGATCATTGGATTTAAGAAAGGAATTATAACAGTGTAGATTAGAGAATCCATNCAGTGAATCTATGACTTTCTTATTTCTCAGGCTGTAGATCATTGGATTTAAGAAAGGAATTATAACAGTGTAGATTAGAGAATCCAACATATCTTGATTGTCTGCCTGTGCAGAAACTGGGCGCACATACATGAAGAGAAGGGGGCCACAGTACAGAGACACAGATAAGAGATGGGCTCTACAGGTGGAGAAGGCTTTCCTTATGCCTTGTAGAGGTTTCTTTTTTAAGATTATAAAGAGAACCAGTGTGTAAGAGACAAGAACTGTCAAAATGGTAAATACTTGTATTGACCCAGAGAAAATAAATAGCNGGCTTTCCTTATGCCTTGTAGAGGTTTCTTTTTTAAGATTATAAAGAGAACCAGTGTGTAAGAGACAAGAACCGTCAAAATGGTAAATACTTGTATTGACCCAGAGAAAATAAATAGCATCAGAATATTAATAGAAGGGTCAGTACAAGAAATCCTAAACAGTGGTATCATGTCACAGTAAAAGTGATGTACTATGATGGAATTGCAGAACATTAATCTGAATAAAAAAGAACTATGAATTAAGGTATGAAGAAAGCCACCTAAAAATGACAAATGTATCAGCCGGATGCCCAGTGTATTGGACATAATGACTGGATATAGTAATGGTTTGCATATGGCCACATACTGATCATATGCCATTGATGCCAACAGAAGGCATTCTGTGGTCACACTGACTACAAAATAAACTGTATCATGCATTCAGAGAAAGAGATCATCTTGCTCTTGGCAAAGAAGTTGACCAGCATCTTGGGGAATACTGTGGATGATAACCAAGCATCCACAAATGCCAGACTCCCAAGGAATAAGTAAGTACATGGGGATGTGAAGGTGAGGGTCATTGCAGATGAGAGCAATCAGACCAAGGTTCCCCACCATTGTGATGAGATACATAACCAAGAACACCAGGAACAAGGGAATTTGCCACTCTGGTTGATATGTGAGTCCCAAGAGAACAAAGGCTTCCAGCTCGGTTGTATTTTTAGTTTCCATATTCTTAATAGATGGCCTCTGAAATTAAGTGTGGCAAATGTAAAAAGAACGTTCATTAAAAATTTATAGAAGACAATTCGGTGATGGTAACTGAAATAAAATCATATGCTAGCCTAAAGAAGCTTTAATTTTATTTACTGTAACATGGCAAGTATTTGGGGGAATTGTTATATTGGAAAAATACAATTACTTAAGTTCAAAATATGTGCAGAATGAACAGATTTAGAAGATAAGAAAAACATTCTGAACATGAGCATATTTCAGGGGTAACTACTATATGAGGTAGGCAAATTCTCTGTGCACGACATTGATGCAACATCAAAAGTAAAGATGGTAGAAGGGACTGAATTATAAAGTGAGACAATGCCAAGTGAAACATCTTCAATTTTATCCTTCATATAATAGGCTGGGATGGAAAACTTTTAAGAAAGGGAGTGGCATACTCAGATATTTTTTACACTTGATCTTAGCCAAAAGGCCGAGAAGCGATTACTCAGATATTTTTTAAATTAAATGTTTGGTTGTATTAAATAGGCTGAAGGGGAATGGGAAACTAGAGGAAAGGACACCAATAAGGAAACTGTTATAATTGTCCAGTGATTCCCAAACCAAATTATACATCAAAATTGTCTAGGAGAGTTTTTGTACAAATAGAGATTTTGAGATGTTATAATAGAAGTTGATTCGGTAGGTCATGATTTGGTTGTAATAACAGGCATTTTATAAATGCTCCCCAGTTTATTAAACAACATTTGTTCTTAGTCTGTGTGTGATATGACATTGGGAGTAATGAGGAGGACATAGAAGTAGCTCGAAGTAAACCAGAATGTATGTTCACAAAGACTCAATGACATAGTAGATGTGATGGTGGTTGGTCAGTGAAGGAAAAAGAAGACCCTTAGTGCCTGGGTAGATGGTCATCAAAAATTGAGATTAAGAACTCAGGTGTGGTGGTAAGTTTTTGCAAGGAACATTCTGGGAAAACCCAAGTGAAATGTACTCAGCAGTATGGTTCTATAAGAGCTCACTACAAATGATAACTTAGGAGATATTAGGGTGACTAAAAGTAAAGTTACATAAGATTCATCATTGAAGAGTGTGCATAAGGTAAAAAGAAGGAGGAAAAAGAAAGAAACTTGAGGTAGTTATATTAAAGGGAACACAAAATGGATATACATCATGTATCTGTTGGATAACATCTGATCTTTTATTCTTCCACATGAGTCATTGTGGTAGAAGAGGTGTGATCCAGTCTGGAAGCCAAAGTTCTAGAAACTGACTTTCCTGTCCCCTTGCACCTAGAAGAAAGGACTTGATGTAGGTTTGCCAGTCAAGCTCACCTACACTGGATTTGGAATATGGGGAGAAGGAGACAAAGGGTCAGGGAAAAAAAGAGAATTTTGGTTGCAATGTCAACCAAGGGAACAATAGAAAATGTATCCTACACCCACACAATGGCATTACCAGTGTGAGCTCTTGCATTCTGTGTATAGTAGCAAGGACAGCAGCTCTTATCAAGCTAGGTAGGCTAACGGACATGATTATGGCTGATGATAGGCTGTCTTGCTTTGTGTTCCTGCCCATTCCTCCAGTGGGTTTCTCCAACTCCCCTAGCATTTCAATGTTAAAGACAATCTCCATTCAATTAACCCATCTCCTCTTGCAACCACGAGCTCTGGCTTACACAAAAGCTGAAAAGGAAAGACCAGAA
>NC_048238.1:47324756-47327293 GCF_002007445.2 Ailuropoda melanoleuca
CCACTCCCTCTGCTTGTGTTCCCTCTCTCGCTGGCTGTCTCTATCTCTGTCAAGTAAATAAATAAAATCTTCAAAAAAATAAAATAAAATAAAAATAAAAAATAAAAAAAAATNTAAAAAAAAATAAAAAACTTAAAACACTTGTCCTAGTTCTCTATGAATAGAAATTGACAGGTATTGAGGTGGGTATTCAAAGCACAATCATTCATGTCCCTTTAATAAGCCATCTGTCTTTTACAAATTTTATAATTTATTCTTTCTGATTACAAGGAAGTATCTCTTACTTTTTAATGAAAATTATAGAAAAATATAAAAAAATTTTAACATTTTAAATATTTCTTTTTTTGTGATTCTATTAGATGTAGAGTACGTGTAGTCGAGATCATACTGTATATACAATTTTATACCATGTGTTTTTTCTTACCATCATGTAGTAATTTCTCTATGTGTGTTCTCTATGTATGTGTCCTCTATGTGGTATACACACATACACCACAGTGTGCTAAGCCAGTCTTCTGCGTTAGATATTTAGGTTGTTTCCAGTGTTGTATGGTTATAAATAATACTGCATTGAACAGCTTCGTGGGTGAAGTTTCCTGTTTTTTAGAGTTCCACTTTAAGAAAGAGTCTGAAAGTGGATTACTGCATCACTTAGGAGGAAGGGTGTTAGAGCTCTTGGCATAAACTGAAGATTATTTCCTTAAACCCTCAGATAGTGGTACCAACTTCAGTTGCTATCAGGGACTTATCAAAAAGGACAGTGCATGAGATTCTCTTACCAGCGTCTGAGCTGTCCTATTGTCTTCTATGCTCCTCCCCCTTTTAAAAAATTGAAGTTCATATCAGGGGATGCTGTGAAAAAAACAACATACACAACTCTCTTTGTAGTTGTTGAAGACATGCTCTGTCACTGACTCCTTAGGACAACATTGGGGAGAAATTGCCCTCAGGTTTCATTGACAAGGGAAGCTGTTTGTGGGGAAACAATTGATAATCTGTGTTCCCATGAAACCCTGCAATTGCATGCATTTCTTTCTTGTACCATTAGGGGTTTCAGAAGCCAGGTCGTGACTCATTTTCTAGCGTCATGGAAGACTTACTTTTTTTGTTTGTTTGTTTAAATTTATTTAAATTCCAGTGTAGTTTGCATACAGTGTTATATTAGTTTCAGGTGTACAATATAGTGATTCAACAATTCTGTACATTACTCAGTGCTCATCATGGTAAGTGTTCTCTTAATCCCCTCCACCTATTTCACCCATCCCCCCATCCACCTCCCCTCTGGCAACCATCAATTTGTTCTCTATAATTGAGAATCTGGTTTTCTTTTTGTCTCTTTTTTTATTTGTTCATTTATTTTTTTGCTTAAATTCCACATATGAGTGAGAACATATGGTATTTGCCTTTTTGGACTGATTTATTTCACTTAGCATTATACCCTCTAGATTCATCCATGTTTTGGCAATTGGCAAAATTTCATTCTTTTTTATGGCTGAATAATATCCCAGTGTATGTATATATACCACATCTTTATTCATTCATCTATTGATGGACGCTTGGGCTGCTTCCATAATTTGGCTATTGTAAATAATGTTGCTATAAACATAGGGGTACGTATATCTTTTTGAATTACTGTTTTCATATCTTTGGGTAAATACCCAGTAGTGGAATTACTGGATCATATGGTATTTCTATTTTTAATTTTTTGAAGAATCTCTATACTGTTTTCCATAGTGGCTGCACCAATTTGCATTCCCACCAACAGTGCAAGAGGGTTCCTTTTTCGCCACATGCTCACCAACACTTGTTTCTTCTTTTTTGTTTTAGCCATTCTGACAGGGGTGAGGTGAGATTTCACTGTGGCTTTGGTTTATGTTTCCCTGATGATGAATGATGTCGAGCATCTTTTCCTGTGTCTATTGGCCATCTGTATGTCTTCTTTGGAGACATATTGTTCATGTCTTCTGCCCATTTTTAAATTGGATTATTTTTGGTATGTTTGTGTTGAGTATATCAGTTCTTCATGTATTTTGAATATTAATCCTTTATCAGATATGTCACTTGTAAATATCTTCTCCCATTCCATAGGCTGCCTTTTAGTTTTCTTGATTGTTTTCTTTTCTGTGCAGAAGTTTCTATTTTGATTTAGTGCCAGTAGTTTATTTTTTAGAAGGCTTATTCTTTGGGGGCACCTGGGTGGCTCAGTCATTAAGCATCTGCCTTCAGCTCAGGACGTCATCCCGGAGTCCTGGGATCGAGCCCCTCATCGGGCTCCTCCGCTGGGAGCCTGCTTCTTCCTCTCCCACTCCCCCTGCTTGTGTTCCCTCTCTCGCTGGCTGGCTCTCTCTCTCTGTCAAATAAATAAATAAAATCTTTAAAAAGAGGGGAGGAGTTAAGATGGCGGAGGAGTAGGGGACCCCTTTTTCAGCCGGTCCCCTGAGTAGAGCTGGATAGGTACCAGACCAGCCTGAACATCCACGGAATCAGCCTGAGACGCAGGAAGATACATCTGGATCTCTACAAATGAACATCCCCAG
>NC_048238.1:47327462-47364875 GCF_002007445.2 Ailuropoda melanoleuca
AGGTGGCTACCGCTTCCCGGCGCCCTGACACGGCGGCTCCCTCCCCCTTCTGTTTAGCTTCCGATATCTGTGCGCGGTTTCTCGGCTCCCCGCTTTGTACCTCGATACTCAGCGCTGGAGATGTTCATTTGTAGAGATCCAGATGTATCTTACTGCGTCTCAGGCTGATTCCGTGGATATTCCTGCTGGTCTGGTACCTATCCAGCTCAACTCAGGGGACCGGCTGAAAAAGGTGTCCCCTACTCCTCCGCCATCTTAACCTCCCTCCCCGAAGATAAAAATATTCTGCACAGTAAAAGAAACAGCGAACAAAACTAAAAGGCAACCTATGAAATGGGAGTAGAGATTGCCAATGTCTTATCAGATAAAGTGCTAGTATCTAAAATGTATTAAGAATTTATCAAACTCAACACCCAAAACCAAAAAAAATCCAGTCAAGAAATGGGCAGAAAACATGAACAGAGATTTCGCCAAAGAAGACATACAAACGGTCAATAGATACATGAAAAACTGCTCAACATCACTCAGTGTCAGGTAAATACAAATCAAAACCACAATGAGATACCACCTCACATCAGTCAGAATGGCTAAAATTAACAAGTCAGGAAACAATATCTTTTGGTGAAGGTGGGAAGAAAGGGGAACCCTCTCATACAGTTGGTAGGAATACAAAGTGGTGCAACCATTCTGGAAAAGAGTATGAAGTTTCCTCAAAAGGTTAAAGATAGAGCTACCCTTTGACCCAGCAATTGCACTAGTAAGTATTTATCCAAAGGATACAACAATAGTGACTCAAAGGGGCACATGCACCCCAATGTTCATAGCAGCAAGCTCCCCAATTGCCAAAATATTGAGAGTCCAGATGTCTATCAACAGATGAATGGATAAAGAAGATACAGTATATATGCACAATGAAATATTTCTCAGCCATCAGAAAGCATGAAATCTTACCATTTGCAATGACATGGTTGGAACTAGAGGTTATCATGCTAGGCAAAATATGTCAGTCATAGAAAGACCCATACCATATGATTCCATTCATACGTGGAATTTAAGAAATAAAAGAGGTGAACATAGGGGAATGAAAGGAAATAAAAAATAAGATAAAAACAGAGGGAGAGAAACCATAAGGGACTCTTAACTATAGAAAACTGAGAGCTGCTGGAGGGGAGTTGGGTAGGTGTTGGGATAATTGGGTGAAGGGCATTAAGGAGACACTTGGTGTAATGAGCACTGGGTGTTATATACAACTGATGAATCACTGAATTCTACCCCGAATCTAATAATACAATACATGTTAATAATAAGTAAGTAAATAAATACCAACATTAATTAATCAATTAATTAATTAAGTTATTGGTGAGGATCACTGAATTGAACTTCCTCTCACAGTTTATTAATAAAGTACTATTATAAGAATTAGGACATGCCACCTCCCATACCACATCCCATTTCACCCATTCCATCCATTCCACCCATTCCACCCATTCTAGGGTCTTTAGGAATTTCAATGACTAGATCTTCTGCTGTACTTAACAGAGAGGCCACTCTGCCAGCATCCAGTAAAACAGTTCTTACAACCATAGTTGACTGAATTTTTCCTTTTTCACAATATTCACAAAATCTCTAAGCATAGCATCATACTCTTCTTTTGAGGAAATTTGCATAATTTTCTCAATTATTAGTGATCCTTCAATACCTGCATTCTTAGCAATGGTATTTGCAGGAATTTTGAGTGTTCTTTTAATAATTTCTATATCAATGTTTTGATCTTCAGGAGCTGGAATTATTTTTTGAAGATTTATTTATTTATTTGAGAGAGAGAGAGAGCACACACAAGCAGAGGAAGGGACATAAAGAGAGGGAGAAACAGACTGCTCACTGAGCATAGAGTCTGATGAAACACCAGGCTTGATCCCAGGACCCTGAGACCATGACCTGAGCCAAAGGCAGCCGTTTAACCAACTAAGCGACCCAGGCATCCCAGGAGCTGGAATTATTGTCCAAAGCTGGAATGAACCAAAGCATGACACAACCCCTTCCCAGAATTAATGCTTTCAACAGCAGCTCATGTAACATTGAGGGCATCTGTAACTCTGTCTTTCATTTGCTTCAACATCATTTGTCCCACCAACTTCCAGCACAGCTACTCTATCTGAAAGTTTGGCCAGACATTCAATCAGTTTTTTCTTTTCATGTTCACTAGTCATGATATCTAACTGCTTGATGATTTCTTTAAAATGTTTTCCAATTTGAGCCTTGTCACCATTTCCTTTCAAGAGCATTGCATCATCCTTGGTCACAATGACCTCTCCAACTTCTGCTATGTCATGAGGCTGAGTATCTTCAAGATTTAGTGTCGATTCTTCTCCAAACACTGCACCACCAGCATCAATAGCAATCTCTTTAATCTGGTTCTTTTTATTGTCACCAAAACCTAGAGCTTTGGCTGCTACAACCTGAAGACCAATTTTTAACCTATTCAAAATGAGTTTATTCAGAGCGTCTACATCAACATCTAGCAATTATGACCAAGGGCTTATAGGAAGCACTGACAATCTCAGGCGCAGGTACAGTGGATTGGACTCTGGAAACTTTCTTTTCACCTCAATAGAATATAGAATAATGGAATTCAATTTCTGACCTTTTGATGTATCAATAAAGTATGGAGAAATATACTCTCAATCAAACATCATGCCTTAAGTAATTTTTAATTCATCATTTAGTGTTTTTCCATTACTTACTGTGATGACTCCCTTTCTTCTAGATTTTTTTTCATTGCATCAGAAATAATGTTGCACATTTCTTTGTCTCCATTTGCGGAAATCGGAGAAATCTGAGAAATTTCTTGAGGGGTTGTCACACACAGGTTTAGACTGCTTCTTAAGTTCAGCAATTACAGTATTAATAGCTAATATCACACCTCTCCTCATTTCCAGAGAATTAGCAATTTTGTTAATCTTCTCTAAGCTTTCCTTGGCAATAGAGTGTTCCAGGACAATAGCGGTAGTGGCGCCATCCCCAGCCTCTTCTTTTGTGTTACTGACATCTTGAACAAGTTTAGTGCTGGTATTTTTATATTTACCTTATAAGCCAATGGACTTTGCAACAGTTACACCATCTTTTGTTACTTTGGGTCTTTTCCCACTCTGTTCAATAATCAATGTCCTTCTCTTTGGTCCCACAGTAACAGCTACAGCATCGGGTAAAAGGTCTACACATTGAAGCATTAAAGCTCAGTAATCTACACCAATTTTTACCTCTTTGGAATAAGCCTGAATGAGATTAGCCAGTGCCCTGGACACTGGCCTAATTTCAGGAAAAACGGCAGGTAATCAAAATATTTCTGTGGGTCAATGACAGGGTGTGCCAGTAGTCAGGCAGGTTGTTGGATGCAAGTGAGGGGAAGATTTCCTCTTGTTGTGACTTTTAGCTTATTTTTTTGCCTACCCAGTGTCATTCACTCAGATGTCCTATTCATATAATAACCCAATTTTCCAAGACATATTTAATTTCAAGAATTATCTCCCATTATCTTTCCAAGCCATCAGAGTGTTCCATAAGTTCCGGTTTTTTCAAAGTCCAAGTTACACTTTTTGGGTTGCATCTGGCACCAAGAAGCAACACAAAAACCTTATTTATCAGATATTATTGTTAGATTTAAAATTTGGAAAGTGTAGTTATCACACTACTAAAAGTAATTTTCAGGGAATGAAAAAAATACTTAAAGCTTGTAAGTGGAGGTAATGATAAAGACCTCCACAAACCTTTGTTAGGCCATACTTTGCTCTTAGACCATGGTTTAATGCTCTAACTTCTAGTTAAGAAACAGGTTTTTTTTTAAAGATTTTATTTATTTATGTGACAGAGAGACAGCCAGCGAGAGAGGGAACACAGAAGGGGAGTGGGAGAGGAAGAAGCAGGCTCCCAGCAGAGGAGCCCGATGTGGGACTCGATCCCCGAACGCCGGGATCATGCCCTGAGCCGAAGGCAGACGCTTAACGTCTGTGCTACCCAGGCGCCCCAAGAAACAGGTTTTAAGCAACTTCAGGTTATAAAATGATAATTGGTTATTAATGCAATCATTTAGCAATTTAAATTTTGCAGAAACTTTATTCATTCATTTATTTTGAAGTGAGGTATAAGGGAATAAGTAAGAAAGTTCATCTAGTTTTATCCAAATGTTTTTCTTGTTTCTGTCAACTTTGTTAACCGTATGTGTGACTTTTTAGTTAATATGATTGCAAGTGAGCTAAAAGATAGAAAAGTCTCTCTAAGGTGGAAATATACATTCCAAGTCTTTAGGAAATTAACCTTTATTCTAAATTGTGGTCCTTTAACATTTATGATATTATTTCACTTTGCATAGATCAACAAGAGGGAATAGTAATCGCAAACTGTACATAGGATCTGTCTGTACATAGGATCGCAAACTGTACATAGGATCTATCTGGAAGCATTCTGTTACTTAATGAAAAGTCTAGATAAAGTAGTTCTCCTTAAAGTCACTGTTGGTATATGTCTTTCTTTTTTAAGTGTGTGTGTGTGTGTGTGTGTGTGTGTGTACATGTAATTTGGCTATGGTTCTTTTAGATAGAGTCTTTTTTTTTTTAAAGATTTTATTTATTTATTTGACAGAGAGAGAGACAGCCAGCGAGAGAGGGAACACAAGCAGGGGGAGTGGGAGAGGAAGAAGCAGGCTCATAGCAGAGGAGCCTGATGTGGGGCTCGATCCCATAACGCCGGGATCACGCCCTGAGCCGAAGGCAGACGCTTAACCGCTGTGCCACCCAGGCGCCCCATCTTTTAGATAGAGTCTTATCCATAGTCACGAGATAAGTTCTCTTAGGCCTATGGAAGATTTTAAGTCAATACATATAAAACACCTCAGATTAGCACAATAATTGAACAGAACTATTGACATTTGAGATCCAAGTCTTTTGGTGTCCTGACTGTATTACTGAACTTCAAATGGGCAAAATGTGTTTCAGATAATGATTTATTGAATTCTCACCATAGGTTCACCTTCTGTTTATGTAACTCTTTTGGAATCTCTCATTCCATGGCTTTGGATTATTATTGACAATTCTGACTCTGCAACAGAGGATAAAAACCATGATATAATGAATAAGCCACACAAGTAAGAAATACAGATGCGGACTATAGACCTCCAAAGAAGAATTGAGCTTGTCATGGATATGTGCCAAACATTGAAAATGCTAAAAGGTAGGTACTTTGGTGGTTATTTTTAAGGGCTGTGTGTGTGTGTTAGAGTAGAATATTGTAAGAAGATTGTTATGATCTGTATAATATGACAAGTTGTGGCTACTTTTAAAAGAAAATTAAGTTTACTTTCAGAAAAGTTGAGCTATCAATGTGGTAGTGAAAATCTGAAGAACATGGCTAATAAGATTATAGTCTTAGGTTCAAAAAAAATCTAGGCTTTTTTTTAACAGGAAATAAGCCTAGGAGGGAGTAAGAGAAAATGAAACATCATTTATTGAGTTTTACTAATCAAGTACCAAAATATGTGTTATCCCATTTAACCCTCATAATGATTCTATGATGTATGTGCTATTATCTTCATTTTACACACAGAAAACAGTCTTGCATAGATTACTTGACTTATCCAAAGCCAAGCAGCTATTAAGTTCAGGGTTGTGTTTTAGACACAGGTCTCTCTGACTTCCAACACTGTACATAGAGAGAACTAAATATCTAAAAGAAAACTATAACTATATAATTTCATGGTTTTCTTATGAAGAATTAAACCTCTACTTAATTTTAATTTTCTGAGGAAAGTTTTTGACATAGTATATTCAGAAAATTCTTTAGCAAACCCAATATATGCACCTGAAGAAAAAAACAGTGCTAAAGAAAGAAACAACTATTCTCAGAAATGAAATAGCTGTGGTTCTGACATTTTTCCTTTTTGCTTCTGCATTTCTTTAGATAGTATGTATATGAACACCAAATTTTCTAGAGCAGGTGTATGTACCTAGAGCATTAAGTGTAGAAATGTAGCCTTCTATTATGAAATCTGTTTAATTTATTTAGCTAAAGCAGCAGTTTAAAGTTTGTTTCAACTGATTATAGACTCATGTCACATACCTTTGGACACTCGATCAGTCTAAGGAATTTAAGGCTCTTTTATTTTTATAATTTAGAAATGTTTAGGTTTCCTTCGCTGTGCAGAAGCTTTTTGTCTTCATGAAGTCCCAATAGTTCAGTTTTGCTTTTGTTTCCCTTGCCTCTGGTGACATGTCTAATGCGAAGTTACTAGGCTGAGGTCATAGTTTCAAAGAAAAGTGGAAATATTGATTTAATTTTATTAAATTACAGCCTTTAGAAGTTCTTCCACATGGTGTTTAAATTTTTAATTACATCTTTAATAATATTTTTTCATAATTCACTAAGTACATAAAAATTATTGGCAACTGTGATATAGTGGCAAGATCTTTTGACTTGTAGTCAAGAAACCTGAATTTGAATTTTAGTTCTGCCTCTTATTTACAATATAAATTTGGATAATTTATTTAACCTCTCCAAGCCTCAGTTTTCTTTTATTTATTAAGTTTATTTTTATGATGTTCAGTTAACCAACAAATAGTACATCATTAGTTTTTGATGTAGTGTTCAATGATTCATTAGTTGTGTATAACACCCAGTGCTCTTCACAACATGTGCCCTCCTTATTTATTAATTTTTTTTCTAATTTTAATTCCAGTATAGTTAATATACAGTGTTACATTAGTTTCAAGTGTACAATATAGTGATTCAACAATTCTACACATTATTTTGTGCTTATAATGGTAAGTGTACACTTTAATTCCCATCACCTATTTCATCCATCTCCACTACCCACCTCTCCTCTGGCAACCATGAGTTTGTTGTCTATAGTTAACAGTCTGTTTCTTGGCTTGTGTCTCTCTGTTTTAACTTTGATCATTTGTTTTCTTTCTTAAATTCCACATGTGAGTGAAATTGTGTGGTATTTTTCTTTAACTGACTTGTTTCACTTAGCATTATGCTCTCTAGCTCTATCCATATTGTTGAAAATGGCAAGATTTCATTCTTTTTATGGCTGAGTAATATTCCATTGTGTATGTACCATATCTTCTATAGCCATTCATTTACCTGAACTTCAGTTTTCTCATCTCTAATATGGGGAAAATAATCCATATCTCATATAGTTTTGTGTGAATAACTTGAGATAATAAATGTGAATGTACTGTGTAGATAATAAAATTTCAAAATAATGTGAGGGGAAAGGGAATCAAATGAACACTAAGGGAAACAAGAACTGTTTCTTCAAAAAAGGATTAATAAAATTGATAAACTCCTAGCCAGACTTATCAGAAAGTGAGAGAAAGGACCCACATAAATAAAATCACAAATGAGAATGTAGAGATCACAATTAACACCACAGAAATACAAACAATTACAACACAATGTTGTGAAAAACTGGTATGCCAATAATTGGGGCAATCTGGAAGAAATGGATAAATTCCTAGAAACATATAAACCACCAAACTGAAACAGGTAGAAACAGAAAATTGAACAGACTAATAACCAGTAAAGAAATTGAATCCGTAATCAACAAATTCCCAACAAACAAAAGTCCAGGGATGGCTTCACAGGCAAATTTCACCATTTAAAGAAGAGTTAATACCTTTTCTTCTCAAACTGTTCCAAAAAATAAAAAAGGAAGGAAAACTTCCAAAATCATCCTATCAGACAACCATTACCCTGATTTCAAAACCAGAAAAAGACCCTTCTCAAAAAGAGAACTATGGGTATCCAAGATCTACAAAGAACATCTCAAACTCAGTACACAAGAAACAAATAAACAAATCATAAAATGGGCAGAAGATATGAACAGACACTTTTCTTTTTTTTTTTATTTTTTTTTTATTTTTTTTTTATTTTTTTTAAAGATTTTATTTATTTATTTGACAGAGATAGAGACAGCCAGCGAGAGAGGGAACACAAGCAGAGGGAGTGGGAGAGGAAGAAGCAGGCTCATAGCGGAAGAGCCTGATGTGGGGCTCGATCCCGTAACGCCGGGATCACGCCCTGAGCCGAAGGCAGACGCTTAACCGCTGTGCCACCCAGGCGCCCCATGAACAGACACTTTTCTAATGAAGACATACAAATGGCTAAAAGACACACGAAAAAATGTTCAAAATCATTAGCCATCAGGGAAATTCAAATCAAAACCACACTAAGATACCACCTTACACCAGTTAGAATGGCAAAAAATGACAAGGCAAGAAACAACAATTGTTGGAGAAGATGTAGAGAAAGGGGATCCCTCCTACATTGCTGGTGGGAATGTAAGTTGGTACAGCCACTCTGGAAAACAGTGTGGAGGTCCCTTCAAAAGTTAAAAATTGAGCTACCCTATGATCCAGCCATTACACTACTGGGTATTTACACCCAAGATACAGACGTTATGAAGAGAAGGGCCTTATGCACCCCAATGTTCATAGCAGCATTGTCCACAATAGCTAAATCATGGAAGGAGCTGAGATGCCCTTCGACAGAAGACTGGATTAAGAAGTTGTGGTCCATATATACAATGGAATATTACTCAGCCATCAAAAAGAATGATTTCTCAACATTTGCTGCAACATGGATGGCACTGGAGGAGATAATGCTAAGTGAAATAAGTCAAGCAGGGGAAAGGCAATTATCATATGGTTTCTCTCATCTATGGAGCATAAGAACTAGGAAGATCGTTAGGGGAAGAAAGGGATAAAGACAAGGGGGGTAATCAGAAGGGGGAATGAAGCATGAGAGACTATGGTCTCTGAGAAACAAACTGAGGGCTTCACAGGGGAGGGGTGTGGGGGAATGGGATAGGCTGCTGATGGGTAGTAAGGAGGACACGTATTGCATGGTGCATTGGGTGTTATATGCAACTAATGAATCATTGAACTTTACATCAAAAACCAGGGATGTACTGTATGGTGACTAATATAATATAATAAAAAAGTATTATTATAATAAAAAAGAGAACTATGGGCCATTCATTATCCCTAGTGAACATGGATGCAAAAATTCTCAGCAAGATACTGAAAAATTAAATCCAGAAATACATTAAAAGAATCATTCACTACCATCAAGTGGGATTTTTTCCTGGGCTGCAAGTGTGGTTTAATATTTGCAAATCAATCAACAAGATGCATCACATTAATAAAAGCAAGGGTAAGAATCATATTATACTTTCAGTGGATGCAGAAAAACTATTTGAGAAAATACAGCATCCACTTTTGATAAAAAACTATCCTCAACATAGTGGGGATATAGGGAACATACTTCAACATCATAAAGGCTATATACAAAAGACCCACAGCTAATATCATCCTTAATGGGGGAAAACTGAGATGAAAAGTAAAAGCCTTCTGCAAAGCAAAGGAAACAATCAATATAGCTAAAGGTAACCTTTAGAATGGAAGAATATATTTGCAAATGACATATCTGATAAAGGGAAAGTTTCCAAAATGTATAAAGAACTTGTCAATATCCACACCCTCCAAAAAATCTAGTGAGAAAATGAGAAGAATTCATGAATAGGTTTGTTTTTTCCAAAGAAGACATCCAGATGGCTAATAGATACACGAAAAGATGCTCAACATATCTCATCATCAGGGAAATACAAATAAAAACTATAATGAGATAGCACTTCATATCTGTCAATATGACTAAAATTAACAGCACAAGAAAAACAGGTGTTGGTAAGGATGTAGAGAAAGGGTAACTCTCTTATACTATTGGTGGGAATGCAAACTGGTACAGCAACTATAAAAAGCAGTATGGTCGTTCCTCAAAAAGTTAAAAATTGAGCTACCTCATGACTCAGCAATTGCACTACTAGTATTTACCTAAAGAATAAAAGAAGATTCAAAAGGTACATACACTGCAATGTTTATAACAGCATTATCAGTGATTGTCAAACAATAGAGAGAGCCCAAATGTCCATCAACTGATGAATAAGAAGATGCGACATATATATATATAGCTATAGCTGTGGATAAAAAATGATATAGATATCTATATGAAGATGTGGTGCATATATATGTGTATATATATATATATAGAGAGAGAGAGAGAGAGAGAGATGTAGCATGAAGATGGAATATTACTCAGCCATTAAAAGAATGAAATCTTGGCATTTGCAATGATGTGAATGGAGTTAGAGAATATTATGCTAAGGAAAATAAGTTAGACAAAGACAAATACCGTATGATCTCACTCATGTAGAATTTAAGAAACAACACAGATATGGGGAAAAAATGAAAGAAGCAAACCATACAGCACATTCTTAATTATGGGTAAAGCACTGAGTGTTGCTGGGGAAGAGGTGGGCAGGGAGATGAGTTAAATGGATGTTAGAGATTAAGGAGGGCATTTTTTTGTGATGAGCACTGGGTGTTGTACGTGATGAATCACTAAATCCTATATGTGAAATTAATTTTACACTGTATGTTAACTAACTGGAATATATACAAATACTTGGAAGAGAAAAAAAAGAAACATGCTCAAATTTTATAATAAACTAAGAGTTTCAAAATACCTTTTCTTAAAAAAAATTGAGGCTGAAAAATTTGCAGAAAGTTACATAGTACATGATAAAACAAAAAATCCAACTTCGGACTGTGTGTCTCTAAGCTCAATATTCTTTCCACAACACCAAGCTGCCTGGGTGTTTGTATCCAGCCTTAGAGTAAGTGGAACTCATGTATGAAATGAATTTAATGGAAATAATTACTGAGAGAGGAAGATGGTGGCAGGTTGGGAGGACTCTAGGCTTGCCTGTCCCACTAACACAACTAGATAAATATGAAACCCTCCTAAAAGCCCCAGAAACATACGTGAAGAATGATAGAACAAACTCCACAACCAAAAGGAGAGAAGAAGCTACAGTGAAGAACATAGGAAGTGCTAAGAGGTGACTTAGGGGAGAAATAGATTGCAGGTACTCTGGAGGGAAGAGAGCTGTGGTCCCAGAGAAGGTCAAAAGAGTGAGGAGCACACAGGAGAATGCCCAAGGAGATTGTTTTCTCAAAACTATTGGATTAGGAGAGGGGCTGAATTTCATATCTTCTTCCAAGCAGCAGGAATTAAAAGCGTAGAGTTTTAAAGATCACTGGTTGGGATAAGGTCCAACCACCTGGCTGTTATGGAGACCAGAGGGCACTCTGCTGTTCCTGGAGAGAAGGCAGGCAAACAATCCAGGAGCAGACAGCATGGAAACAGCAATCTGAAAAATGCCTGAGGTACACAGTGGGGGAGATTATTCACTCTTCTTGGAGCAGGTCCCTGAGAAGCAATGTTCATGAAGATGCCTCTCTTGGAACAAAGGAACTGGCCTGTGCCATTTCCTTCCACTGCACCTTAACATTGACACAGAGCCACCTGTGAGAAGCAGCAGAGCACCAACACTGGCTGCCTAACTTGCATACACCAGGCCTGAGACCCCTGCACTCTCATAGAACTGTCCCTCAGTCAAGTTTACCTCAGTCCCAGTGTAGCAGGCCCCTCCTCCTGAAGACCAGCACAATCTCTGCCCACACTATGTCTCCTTGCAAAAGATTTCTGCAGGGCCTCAGTTCTGGTGCAGGTGGTGTCATATCTCATTCAAAGCAGACCAGAGCACAACTAGTTAAAACTCAACACATTCAGGTCAGGTAACAAACACTGCCACAGCAGTCAAGGAGAGCCTCTGCAAATGACTGGCCTGAAGGGATAGAACAGCTAAAACACAACAGAAGAGCACATGCAGCACACACAAGAGATACTCCCTGAAGCACCCAGCACTGGGCACTACATGACCTCTTCTTCATAAGATCATTACTTGCAGAAGCAAGAGACATAACTGGCTTTTCTAACACAGAGAAGGCAGAGGATTAGAAAAAGTGACAGAGAAATTCATCCCAAATGAAAGAAGAAGATAAGGCTATGACCAGAGATCTAAGGAAAACAGATATAAGTAAAATGCCTGATGGAGAATTTAAAGCAATATCATAATACTCACTAAGCTTAAAAAAAAGAATAGAAGAAATCAGTGAGATTCTTGGCATAGAGATAAAAGAGTTAAATTAAAAAAAGAATTGATCAAACAGGAAAAGTGTAGTAAAGGAGAGATTGGAAACATCCTTGATGTAATGCATGGCAGGCTGGAAGAAACACAAGAATGAATTAATAATGTTGAAGACAATGTATAGGAACGTATGGAGATGAACAAAAGAATCAAACAATTACGGACCATAAGAATAGATTTAGGGAAATCAGTGACTCCAAAGAATGTAATAACATTCTTATTATAGGATTTCCAGATGGAGAAGAGAGAAAAGGAGACAGAATATGTATTTGAAAAAAAGACTAGATGAGGGTCAGCTGGGTGGCTCAGTCAGTTAAGTGTCCAACTCTTGGTTTTGGCTCAGATCATGATCTCACAGTCGTGAGACCAAGCACCACATCAGGCTCTGTGCTGAGCATGGAATCTGTTTCAATTCTCTCTCTCTCCTTCTCCCTGTACTTCCCCCTCTGCTCACTTGTGTGCTCTCTCTCTCTCTAAAATAAATAAATAAAATATTAAAAAAAAAAAAGAAAAGCAAAAAGAGCAGCTGAAGACTTCCCTAATCTGGGGAAGGAAACAGATATCCAGATCCAAGAGGCTCAGAGAACTCCCATCCAAATCAACAAAAGCAGGCCAATACCAAGATACATTGTTATTATATTTGCAAAATATACTGATAAATAATCAAAAGCAACAACATAAAAGTAGGCCATAACTTACAAGGGAAAACCCATAACACTACTTGTAGATTTCCCAACAGAACCTTGGCAAACTAGAAGGGAATGGCATGATATATTGAAAGTACAAAATGTAGGGGCACCTGCCTGGCTCAGTTGGTGGAGCATGGGACTCTTGATCTTGGGATTGTGAGTTTGAGCCCCACATGGGGTGCAGAGATTACTTAAATACATTTTTTAAAAAAGGAAAAAAATCTGCAGCCAAGAATACTCTATCCAGCAAGGCTGTCATTCAGGGAGAAGAAAAGATAAAGAGCTTCCCAAACAAAAATTAAAGTTAGTGACCACTAAACAAGCCCCACAAGAAATATTATAGAAGGTTTTTAGTGCAAAGGGAGAGCAAAAGTAATAAACACAAGGAAGATCAGAGAAAATCTCCAGAAACAACAAAATAAGTAATAAAAATAGTAATAAATACATTTGTATCAATAATTACTTTGAATGTAAATTGGCCAAAAACGCCAATCAAAAGCCATAGCATGTCAGAATGAATAAAAAAAAAAGACCCATATATGCTGCCTATAAGGGACTCGTTCTAGACCTAAAGACACCTGCAGATTGAAAGTGAGGGGATGGAGAAATATTTATCATGCAAATGGATGTCAAAAGAAAACTGGAGTGGCAGTACATCTATGAGACAAACTAGACTTTAAAAAAACCTGTAGCAAGAGACAAAGAAGGGCACTATATAATCACAGAGGGACCAATCCAACAAGAAGATCTAATGATTTTAAAAATGTATGCACCTAAAATGAAAGCATCCCAATATTTTTAAAAATTAATAACAAACATAAAGGAGCTAATCAATAATAATACAATAATAGTCGAGGACTTTAATACCCCACTTATATCAATGGACAGATCATCTAAATAGAAAGTTAACACAAAAACAATGGCTTTAAATGACACTCTGGACCAGATGGAGTTATCAGATGTATTCAGAACATTCCATCCTAAAACAGCAGAATACACATTCTTTTCAAGTACATATGGGAAATTCTCCAGAATAGATCACATGTTAGGTAACAAAACAGGGCTCAACAAATAAAAAAAGATTGAAGTTTTACCATGTACCTTTTCTAACACAATGCTATGAAATCAGAAGTCAACCATCAGGAAAAAATTTAGAAAGACCACAAATACATGAAGGTTTAACAATATGCTACTAAAAAATGAATGGACTAACCAAGAAATTAAAGAAGAAATTAAAAAATACCCTTATGGAACCAAATGAAAATGAAAACACGATGGTCCAAAAATCTTTGGGATGCAGCAAAAGCAGTCTTAAGAGGGAAATGCATAGCAAAACAAGTCTACCTCAAGAAGCAAGAAGAAAGTAAACAAACTAACCACCTACAGGAGCTAGGAAAAGAACAACAAATAAAGCCTAAAGCCAGCAGAAGGAAGCAAATAATACAGTTTAGAACAGAAATATATGATATAGAAAGGAGAAAAAAAAAAGAACTTACAAATGGAGCCAGGAGCTGGTTCTTTGAAGAAATTAATAAAATTGATAAACCTCAAGTGACACTTATCACATATATAAGAGAAAGGACACAAATAAATAAAATCACAAATGAGAGAGGAGAAATAACCAATACCACATGAATACAAACAATTATAAGGAAATATTATGAAAAACTATATGCCAAAAACTTGGATAATTTGCAACAATGGATAAATTGCTAGAAACATATAAACCATGAAAACTGAAACAGGAAGAAATAGAACTCTTTTTTTATTAATTTTATTTTATTATATTATGTTAATCACCATACAGTACATCCCCTGATTCTGATGTAAAGTTTGATACTTCATTAGTTGCGTATAACACCCAGTGCACCATGCAATACGTGCCCCTTACTACCCATCACCAGTCTATCCCCTTCCCCCACCCCCTCCCCTCTGAAGTCTTCAGTTTGTTTCTCATAGTCCATAGTCTCTCATGTTTCATTCCCCCTTCTGATTACCCCCCTTTTCTTTATCCCTTTCTTCCCCTACCGATCCTCCTAGTTCTTATGTTCCATAGATGAGAGAAATCATATGATAATTGTCTTTCTCTGCTTGACTTATTTCACTTAGCATTATCTCCTCCAGTGCCGTCCATGTTGCAGCAAATGTTGAGAATTCGTTCTTTCTGATAGCTGAGTAATATTCCATTGTATATATGGACCACAGCTTCTTAATCCAGTCATCTGTTGAAGGGCATCTCGGCTCCTTCCATGATTTGGCTATTGTGGACAATGCAGCTATGAACATTGGGGTGCATATGGCCCTTCTCTTTACTACGTCTGTATCTTTGGGGTAAACACCCAGTAGTGCAATGGCTGGGTCATAGGGTAGTTCAATTTTTAACTTTTTAAGGGACCTCCACACTGTTTTCCAGAGTGGCTGTACCAACTTGCATTCCCACCAACAATGTAGGAGGGATCCCCTTTCTCCACATCCTCTCCAACAATTGTTGTTTCTTGCCTTGTCTATCTTTGCCATTCTAACTGGCGTAAGGTGGTATCTCAGTGTGGTTTTGATTTGAATTTCCCTGATGGCTAATGATTTTGAACATTTTTTCATGTGTCTGTTAGCCATTTGTATGTCTTCATTGGAAAAGTGTCTGTTCATATCTTCTGCCCATTTTATGATTTGTTTATTTGTTTCTCGTGTATTGAGTTTGAGAAGTTCTTTGTAGATCTTGGATACCAGTCCTTTATCTGTGGTGTCCTTTGCAAATATATTCTCCCATTCCGTGGGCTGTCTCTTAGTTTTTTTGACTGTTTCCTTGGCTGTGCAGAAGCTCTTTATCCTGATAAAGTCCCATAAGTTCATTTTATCTTTTATTTCTCTTGCCTTTGGAGATGTGTCGTGAAAAAGGTTGCTCTGGCCGATGTCATAGAAGTTGTTGCCTATGTTCTCCTCTAGAATTTTGATGGATTCCTGTCTCACATTGAGGTCTTTCATCCATTTGGAGTTTATTTTTGTGTATGGTGTGAGAGAGTGGTCAAGTTTCATTCTTTTGCATGTAGCTGTCCAATTTTCCCAGCACCATTTATTGAAGAGACTGTCTTTTTTCCACCGGATGTTTTTTCCTGCTTTATCAAAGATTAGTTGCCCAAAGAGCCGAGGGTCCATTTCTGGGTTCTCTATTCTGTTCCATTGGTCGATGTGTCTGTTTTTGTGCCAGTACCATGCTGTCTTTGTGATCACAGCTTTGTAGTACAGCTCGAAATCCGGCATTGTGATGCCCCCAGCTTTGTTTTTCCTTTTCAACAGTTCCTTGGAGATTCGGGGCCTTTTCTGGTTCCATACAAATTTAAGGACTATTTGTTCCAGTTCTTTGAAAAATGTCCTCGGTATTTTGATCGGGATAGCATTGAAAGTGTAGATTGCTCTGGGTAGTATGGACATTTTAACTATGTTAATTCTTCCAATCCATGAGCATGGAATATTTTTCCATCTTTTTATGTCTTCCTCAATATCTTTCAAAAGTGATCTATAGTTTCTAGCATATAGGTCCTTTACGTCTCTGGTTAAGTTAATTCCAAGGTAACGCATGGTTTTTGGTGTTATTGTAAATGGGATGGATTCCCTAATTTCTCTTTCTTCAGTCTCGTTATTCGTGTATAGAAATGCAACTGATTTCTGGGCATTGATTTTGTATCCTGCCACCTTACTGAATTGTTCTATAACTTCTAATAGTTTGGGAGTGGATTCCTTTGGGTTTTCCATATAGAGTATCATGTCATCTGCAAAGAGAGACAGTTTGACTTCTTCTTTGCCGATTTGGATACCTTTGATCCCTTTTTGTCTTCTGATTGCTGTTGCAAGGACTTCTAGTACTATGTTGAATAATAGTGGCGAGAGTGGGCATCCTTGTCGTGTTCCTGATCTTAAGGGAAAGGCTTCCAGCTTTTCCCCATTGAGAATAATGCTTGCAGTAGGCTTTTCATAGATGGCTTTTATGAGATTGAGAAATGTACCCTCTATTCCTACACTCTGAAGGGTTTTAATCAGGAAAGGATGCTGTATTTTGTCAAATGCTTTTTCTGCATCAATTGAGAGGATCATATGGTTCTTGAGTCTTTTCTTGTTGATATGATGTATCACATTGATTGATTTGCGAGTGTTGAACCATGCTTGCATCCCAGGTATGAATCCCACTTGGTCATGATGGATAATCCTTTTAATGTACTGTTGGATTCTATTAGCAAGGATCTTGTTGAGGATTTTGGCATCCATATTCATTAGAGAAATCGGTCTGTAATTCTCCTTTTTGAGGGGGTCTTTGCCTGGTTTGGGGATCAAGGTAATATTAGCCTCATAGAATGAGTTTGGTAGCTTTCCTTCTGTTTCTATTTTTTGAAATAGCTTTAGGAGAATAGGTATTATTTCTTCTTTGAATGTTTGGTAGAATTCCCCAGGAAAACCGTCTGGGCCTGGAGTTTTATTATTTGGAAGGTTGTTTATCACTGACTCAATTTCTTCATAGTTAATTGGCCTATTTAAGAAATCTATTTCTTCCTGTTTCAGTCTTGGTAGTTTATAGGTTTCCAGGAAGGCCTCCATCTCTTCCAGATTGTTTAGTTTTTTGGCATATAGCTGTTGATAAAAGTTTCTAATAATCCTTGCAATTTCAATGGTGCTGGTCGTGACCTCTCCCTTTTCAGTCATAATTTTAATAATCTCAGTCCTTTCTCTTTGTTTTTGGACAAGTTTTGCCAGTGGTCTATCAATTTTATGGATTCTCTCAAAGAACCAGCTTCTAGTCCTGTTGATCTGCTCTACTGTGGTTCTGGTCTCTAATTCATTGATTTCTGCTCTAATCTTGGTCAACTCCTTCCTTGTCAGTGGGTTAGGCCTGTCCCTCTGTTGCTGTTCCAGTTTCTTGAGGTGAGAATATAGAAACTGAACAGACTGATAACCAGAAAATAAATTAAGTCAATGAAGATGTCAGAGTGTTAGGGGTACCCTAAGTTTATCTCATCCCTTGTGTTTGAGTTGTGTTGACAGTTATCAAATCATTCTGAACACCCAAAAAGTCAGAGGTCTGAGAGAACAAAAACTGCCAGGTCTACTAGTAGAAAAGCAGCTGCCTTTTGAAAGGCAGGAAGTGTGGAGAGTTGAATTGGGGGACAGGGAGGGAGCCTGCAAATGTAGGCTACTGTGAGGTATTATGAGCAGCAAAGCACAAAATCTGGACTTTTAGATATCTGCTACACTGGAGGACGTGCCTAGCTTAAAAGTGCTCAGGTGGGAAAGGGGTGGAAACCCAGGTGTGACACCAAGTTCTGAAGATCACCTGGGTTGCAAGAAGAATGGGTGGCAACAACATGCTCCACTGTTCCCAGGAATAGGAGTGTGGAAGCCGGCTGAGTATAGCAGGTCTTTGTGCCTGATTTCTGCTCTGTTTTGCCATAAACTGAGAACTACTGTGTGGTCATGCAACTGATTTCCTGAGATGGGCCAGCAAATGGCAAAAGTGCGGTGACACTCTCCCTGGGGAGGAAAAGTGCAGGTATGTGCTGCTGGAGTCCTTAAAATTTGGAGGTTTGAAACTTAGTCACATGCCTGAGATAAAAAAGGCCCGGACATATGCAGGGTGAATCTAAGATTTTGAGGGGAACTGGGGACATGAGTGATTGATTGCTCATCTGTAAGGGCTCACTGAGGAGTGGGAGGTGTGAACTTTCAGCTCTGGGGCTAGAGAATGGGACACAGCCACATTCATCCCACCCATCAGCACTGAAAGCCTTCAGGAAGAAATACAGCACCACCTACTGGATGCTGGAGCTGCGTACACCAAAACCTGCCCCACTGTGTATTGGAGGCATATTTCCACTAGGGTAAGTCCACCTGAGAATCAATGGAACAGGACCCTCCCCCATAAGAACAGCATGAACAACTCACACCAAGTTTACTGATCATAGAATGCTGCAAATCCTCAGCTCTAGGAGAAAATGGGATATAGCTTCCTTTTTACTTTTATTCCTTATTTTTTTATAATTATTTTTTGATTGTTTTCTAATTTTTTTCAATTCTTTTCTTAAAATGTTATTACTAAGTTTTCTTAATTTTTATTTTTATATATACTTTATATATATGATTTTTTAGCTTTCTTTTAATTAATTTATTTATTTATTGAGGGATGAAGTTTTTTTTAAAGATTTTACTTATTTTGTGGGGGAATGGCAGAGGGAGAGGGAGAGAGAGTCTTAAGCAGACTCCATGCTGAGCATGGAGCCTGATGTGGGACCCGACCTCACAACCCTGAGATCATGACCTAAGCCAAAACCAAGAGCTGAATGCTTATCTGACTGTGTCACCCAGGCACCTGGGGATGAAGATTTTTTAACAAGCAGAACAAAACAAACCCAGGGTCTAGTTTTGGGGGGCTTGTTTTTTTTTCTTTGTTGCTTGTTTTGTTTCTTTCTTTTTTTCTTCTGGAAAAAAATATGAGACAGAAAAGTCACTCCAAAAGGAAAAAAAAATGGGAAGTGTAACTCATGGCCAGGGATTTAATCAATACAGATAAAAGTAAGATGTCTGAACTAGAATTTAAAACCACTTACAAGAATATTAGCTGTGTTTGAAAAAATGATAGAAGATACTAGAGAATCTCTTATTGCAGAGTAAAATAACTAAAATCTCATCAGGCCAAAATTAAAAATGCTACAACCGAGATACAATCCCAAATGAAGGCCATAAAAACAAGGATGCACAAAGTGAAGGAGTGAATCAGTGATACAGAAGACAAAACTATGGAAAATAATGAAGCTGAAAAGAGGGAGAAAAAAATAATGGACTATGAAGGTAGACATAAGGAACTCAGCAACTTAAAACATAGTAACATTCATATCCTAGGAGTCCCGGAAAAGGAAGAGAGAGATAAAGGGGCAGAAGCTTTATTCAAGCAAATTATAGCTGAAAAATGCCCTAACCTGGGGAAGGACACAGACATCTAATCCAAGAAGCACAGAGTACTCCCATTAAATTCAACAAAAGCAGGCCATTACCAAGGCATAGCAGTCAAATTCACAAACTACACAGACAAGGAAAGAATCATGAAAGCAGCAAGGGAAAATAGTCCTTACCTACAAGGGAGGAGAAATCAGGTATGCAGCAGATTTGTCCATGGAAACTTGGCAGGCCAAAAAGAAGTAGCAGGAAATATTCGACATGCTGAATGGTAAATACACGCAGCTAAGAATTCTTTATCCAGAAAGACTGCCATTCAGAATAAGAGAGATAGCGAGGTTCCCAGACAAACAAAAAGGAAAGGACTTCATGACCAGTAAACCAGCCTAGCAATAAATTTTAAGGGGGGCTCTTTGAGTGGAGAAATAAAAGACCAAAAGCAACAAAAACTTGAAAGTACCAGAGCATCATCAGTAACACCAACACTATAGATAACACAATGGCACTAAATTCATATCTTTCAATAATCACTCTGAATGTAAATGGACTAAATGTTCCATCCAAAAGACATAGGGTATCAGAATGGATAAAAGAAAAATTAGATCCATCTATATGCTGCCTACAAGAGACTCATTTTAGACCTAAAGACACTTGCAGATTGAACGTAAGGGATAGAGCTCTATCTATCATGCAAATGGATGCTAAAAAAAAAACTGAAATAGCCATACTTATATCAGACAAACTAGATTTTAAAACAAAGACTGTAACGAGAGATGAAGAAGGGCATTAAGTCATAATCAAAGGGTCTATACAACAAGAAGATCTAACAGTTGTAAATATCTATGCCCCCAACTTAGGAACACCCAAATACATAAATCAATTAATAACAAATATAAAAAACCTCATTGATAATAATACAATAATAGTAGGGCATTTAACATCCCACTTACAACAATGGATGCATCATCCATGCAAAAAATCAAGGAAACAATGGCTTTGAATGACAGACTGGAGCAGATGGACTTAACAGATATATTCAGAACATTTCATCCTAAAGCAGCAGAATACACAGTCTTTTCGAGTGCACATGGAACATTCTCCAGAATGGTTCACATACTTGGTCAGAAATCAGCCCTCAACAAGTATAAAAAGATCAAGATAACACCATGCATATTTTCAGACCACAATGCTATGAAACTTGAAGTCAACCACACACACACAAAAAAACATTTGGAAAGACCATAAATACATGGAGGATAAAGAACATTCTACTAAAGAATGAATGGGTTGACCAAGAAATTAAAGAAGAAATAAAAAAAATACATGGAAGCAAATGAAAATGAAAACACAACCGTCCAGAGCTTTGGGATGAAGCAAAGGCAGTCCTCAGAGGGAAGTGTGTAGCAATACAGGCTTACTTCTCACAGCAAAAAAAGTCTCAAACACACAACTGAAGCTTATACAAAAGGAGCTAGGAAAGGAACAGCAAATAAAGCCTAAAGCCAGGAGAAGGGGGGAAATAATAATTATTAGAGCAGAAATAAATGATATAGAAACAAACAGACAAACAAACAAAACCCACAGTAGAACAGATTAATGAAACTAAGACCTGATTCTTCAAATGAATTAATGATATTGATAATTCCCTAACCAGACTTACCAAAAAGAAGAGAAAGGACTCAAATAGATAAAATCATGAATGAAAGAAGAGAGATCACAAACAGTGCCACAGAAATACAAGCAATTCTAAAAGAATATTAGCAAATGGGACAACCTGGAAGAAATGGTCAAATTTCTAGAGACTTACAAAATACCAAAACTGAAACAGGAAGAAATAGAAAATTTGAGCAGACCCATAACCAGCAAAGAAGTTTAATCAGTAATAAAAAATCTCCAAACAAATAAAAGTACTGAGCCTGATGGCTTTCCTGGGGAATTCTACCTGATGTTTAAAGAAAAGTTAATACCTATTCTTCATGAACTGTTCCAAAAAATACAAATGGAAGGAAAACTTCCAAATTCTATACAAAGCCAGCATTGCCTTGATTCTCAATCCAGACAAAGACCCCACCAAAAAGAATTATAGACCAATATCTCTAATAAGCATGGATGCAAACATTCTCAATATGAATATAACAAATCAAATTCAACACTACATTAAAAGAATTATTCACCACAATCAAGTGGGATTTATTCCTGTGCTGCAGGGGTGGTTGAATATTCACAAGCCAATCAATGTGCTATACTAGATTAATGAAAAAAAGGAGAACCATATGATCCTGTCAGTAAGTGCAGAAATGCATTTGAAAAAGTATATCTGAAAAATATAAAATGCTGATGAAAGTAATTGAAGAGAACACAAAGAAATGGAAAGATATTCCATGCTCATGGGTTGGAAGAACAAATATTGTTTAAAATGTCTATAGAACTCAAAAATAGGGGTGCCTGAGTGGCTCAGTCGTTAAGCATCTGCCTTCAGCTCAGGGCGTGACCCCAGGGTCCTGGGATAGAGCCCCACATCAGGCTCCCTCCTGGGAGCCTGCTTGTTCCTCTCCCACTCCCCTGGCTTGTGTTCCCTCTCTCACTGTCTGTCTCTCTTTCTGTCAAATAAATAAATAAAATCTTTAAAAAAAAACCCCAAATATAGCCACACATTTAATGCAATCCCCATCCAAATACCTATAGCATATTTCACAGAGCTAGAACAAACAATCTTAAAATTTGTATGGAGTGACAAACAGCCCTGAATTGTGAAAGCAAATTTAAGAAATAGTAGCAAAGCTGGAGGCCTCACAACTCCAGACTTCAAGATATATCACAAAACCGTAATCAAAACAGTATGGTACTGTCATAAGAATAGATACATAGAACAATAGAACAGAATAGAAAGCTCAGAAATGGACCCACAAGTATATGGTTGATTAATCTTCAACAAAGCAGGAAACAATATCCAATGAGAAAAAGATAGTCTTCTCAAGAAACTGTGTTAGGAAAACTGGACAGCAACATGCAAAAGAATGAAACTGGATCTTTTTCTTATACCATACACAAAAATAAATTCAAAATGGATTAAAGACCAAACATGAGAACTAAATTGCTAAGAATCCTAGGGGAGAACCCAGGCAGTAACGTCTTTGAAATCACTCATAGCTACTTCTTTCTAGACATGTCTCTTGAGGCAAGGGAAACAAAAAGCAAAAATAAACTACTTGTACTTTATCAAAATAAAAAGCTTCTACACAGCAAAGGTAAAAATCAACAAAAGCAAAAGGCAACCTATGAAATGAGGGAAGATATTTATAAATGGCATATATGATAAAGGGTTAGGGTCTGAAATATATAAATAACTTATAAAACCCAGCACCCAAAAAAATGAATAAGCCAATTAATAACTGGGCAGAAGACATGGAAAGACATTTTTCCAAAGAAGACACTCAGAACACTATAAAAAAACTTATGATGTACTATATACTGGCTAACTGAACATAAAAAAAGACATCCATATAGTCGATAGACACATGAAAAGATGCTCAACATCACGCATCATCAGGGAAATACAAATCAAAACTACAATGAGGTATCACCTCACACCAGTCAGAATAGTTAAAATTAACAACAAAAGAAACAATAGGTGTTGTTGAGGATGCAGAGAAAGGGGAACCCTCTTACACAGTTGGTGGGAGTGCAAACTGGGGCATACACTCTGGAAAACAGTATGGAGGTTCCTCAAAAGTTAAAAATAGAACTGCCTTATGATCCAGCAATTGCAGTACTAGGTTTTATCCAAAGTATACAAAAATACTAACTCAAAGGGATACATTCACCTTGATGTTTATAGCAGCTTTATCTACAATAGTGAAACTATGGTAACTACCCAAGTGTGCATTGACTGATGAATATAAAAAGAATATTTGGTATGAGGGAAATTAGTGAGAGAAAAACAAATACCAGATGATTTCACTTACATTTGGAATTTAAGAAACAAAATAAAGGAGCAAAGTCAAAGAAGAGTGAGAAGCCAATTAAGAAGTAGACTGTTAACTATAGAAAACAAACTGTTGATCATCGGAGGTGGGGGTGGGTGAGAGGATGGGTTAAATAGGTGATGGTGATTAAGGAGTGCATTTGTATAATGAGCATCAGGTGTTATATGTATGTTTTTAATCACTGCATTGTACACCTGAAACTAACATTACACTGTATGTTAACAAAATGTAAATAGAAACAAAATTTCTTCACATTTGAGACTGATACTGCTAACCATATTTGAGCAACCAAGCAAATAGAATATAAATGCTTCTTTTATAGCCCTTTGGATTATGAAAAATTAACAAAATAGTTTTTATAACACACTTTAAGATCATTGGAAGAAACTGACTACATAAGCATAATATTTACCTATCACCCTCATACCTGCTACAAATATCAAGAAATAAATGATGGTATAGAAGAAGATACTTCTTTATCTAGAGATTACGTATCACATTTACTGTGTTGGTATAGACTTTTCTGGCAACTTCTATACTCCCTCTTTTTCTTTTCCTATGTTTCGTCCACTACCTCCCCAATAAATATAATTGCAGGATCTTAAAGTAAGTTATCTCTGTCAATGAATGGAGTGGCTGCTTGTTATAGGTTTCATAGCAACAACAATGGCCACCAATGGAAAGTTTGTGTCTAAAATCATTATTAGTAATGATTTCAGAATACGGGGAGTTCATGCATTAAAAATTTTTTAAAAACCTCAATTTCTCTTATAAACAAATAGTTTGTAAATGTGGAAGCCATTAATTTTCTAATTTGCATGTTAAGTTTTAATCAGATCCTGCAAAAGAGATTTAGGTATATTAGATGCAAAGGCTCTGGACAATGACTCGTGGACCTGCACCCATGAGAAAGCAGACTGAGACTGGGAGCTCTGGGAGCACACGCCGGGCGGCTGGCAACTGGCGACTGGCGAGGTTAGAAACAAAAAGGACAGAGATGCGCCAGCCCTGGAAGTGAGGGCTGGATCGCTGGGTGTGGGGCGCACAGCCCGGGATGCTACAGAGTTGAGCAGCACCAACAGAAACAGAGTTAAAGTGGCCAGAACATCAGTGGAGAATGGGCCACAATCCCTCTGTTCTGTGACAGAGGCTGAATTTAGGCCGCTGCTGCTCTGACTCTCAGAAGAGGCAAGGCAGACCAACAGGGAAAGCCGCCAGAGAAAAAAAGCCCGGAAATACCGGGTCACAGGGTGCCCATCCCCATTCCCCCTCGCAGGAGACACGGAGACTCTACCCAAACAGGGTTTCCTGAGACCTGCATGGCAAGCCCCTCCCCCAGAAGGCAGGCTGAAAAATCAAGAAACCCACAACCCAGGGTGCCTGAGTGGCACAGTCATTAAGCGCCTGTCTTCGGATTAGGGTGAGATCACAGCATTCCGGAAAGGAGTCCCTCATCGGGCTTCTCCGTGGGGAGCCTGCTTCTTCCTCTCCCACTCCCCTGCTTAGGTTCCCTTTCTTACTGACTGCCTGTCCTCTCTCTCAAATAAATAAATAAAAACTTTAAAGAAGAAGCCCACATCCCTAAGATCCGATAAAACAAGGGTGCACGGCCTGGGTCCCAGTCAATAATTTGGGCTCTGGACAACCACGCAATCTTCCACATCAGAATGATGAGAAGGGGAAGTCCCCCCCAGCAAAGAAAAGACAATGAGTCTGTGGCCTCTGCCACAGAAATAATAGATTTGGATGTATTCAAATTATCAGAAATGGAATTCAGAGCAACAATGGTCAAGATGATGAGTAGACTTGAAAAAAGTATTAACGAAAATGTTCCTGAGAATATAGAATCCCTAAGGGCAGAAATGAGAGTGAATCTGACAGAAATTTAAAATTCTATGAGCCCAATGCAGTCAAAACTAGAAGCTCTGAAGGCCAGGGTCACCGAGGCAGAGGAACGCATTAGCGAATTGGAGGATGGGTTAGTAGAAGAAAAAATGAAAATACAAGCTTTTCTTAAAAAAATCCACGCCCAGGAATGTAGATTACAGGAGATTACTGACTCTATGAAACGATCGAATGTCAGAATCATCGGCATCCCTGAAGGGGTGGAGAAAAACAGGTCTAGAAGAGATATTTGAACAAATCACAGCTGAAAACTTCTCTAATCTAGCAAGGGAAACAAACATTCGTGCCCAAGAGGCAGAGAGGACCCCATCCAAGCTGAACCATGACAAACCTACGCCACGTCACGTCATAGTGCAATTCGCAAATATTAGATCCAAGGATACAGTATTGAAAACGGCCAGTGCAAAGAAATTACTCACATACAAAGGCAAAGGTATCAGAATTACGTCAGACCTGTCTACAGACACCTGGAATGAGAGAAAGGCTTGGGGGGCATTTTTAAAGCTTTTCAGAGAAAAACATGCAGCCAAGGATCCTTTATCCAGCAAGGCTGTCACTCAGAATTGATGGAGAAATGAAGACATTCCAGAATTGCCAGTCATTAACCAATTTCGTAACCATGAAACCAGCCCTACAGGAGATATTAAGGGGGGTTCTATAAAGGTAAAAAGGCCCCAAGAGTGATACAGAGTGGAAAGCCACAACCAATAAAACAAAGACTTTACTGGCAACATGGCATCATTAAAATTCTATCTCTCAGTTCTCAGGGCCAATGTAAATGGTTTAAACTCTCCCATAAAACGCCACAGGGTTACAGATTGGATAAAAAGACATGACCCACCCATTTGCTGTCTACAAGAGACTCATTTTGAACCCAAAGATGCATTCAGACTTAGAGTAAGGGGATGGAGTACCATCTTCCACGCAAATGGACCTCAAAGAAAGCTGGAGTACCAATTCTCATATCAGATAGATTGGATTTTAAACTAGAGACTACAGAGAGAGACACAGAAGGGCACTATATTATTCTTAAAGGAAGATTTCAACAAGTGGACATGACAATTATAAATATATATACCCCAACAGGGGAGCAGCAAGATACACAAGCCAACTCTTAACCAGAATAAAGAGACATATAGATAAAAACGCAGTAATAGTAGGGGACCTCAACACCCCACTATCAGAAATAGACAGAACACCCTGGCAAAAACTAAGCAAAGAATCAAAGGCTTTGAATGCCATACTCGACGAGTTGGACCTCATAGATATATATAGAACACTACACCCCAGAACCAAAGAATACTCATTCTATTCTATGCCCATGGAACATTTTCAAGAATAGATCATGTTCTGGGACACAAAACAGGTCTCAACCGATACCAAAAGGATGAAATTATCCCATGCGTATTCTCAAACCACAACGCTCTGATATTGGAACTCAACCACAAGGAAAAATTTGGTAAAAACTCAAACACTTGTAGACTAAAAACAATTCTGCTCAAGAATGACTCAATAAACCAGGAAAACAAAAATCAATTGAAACAATTTATGGAGACCAACGAGAATGAAAACACAATGGTCCAAAACCTATGGGATACTGCAAAGGCAGTCCTAAGGGGGAAATACATAGCCATCCAAGCCTCACTCAAAAGAATAGAAAAATCTAAAATGCAGTTTCTATATTCTCACCTCAAGAAACTGGAACAGCAACAGAGGGACAGGCCTAACCCACTCACGAGGAAGTTGTTGACCAAAATTAGGGCAGAAATCAATAAATTAGAAAACAGAAGTACAGTAGAGCAAATCAACAGGACTAGAAGCTGGTTCTTCGAAAGAATCCATAAAATTGACAGACTACTGCCAAGACTTATCCAAAAGCAAAGAGAAAGGACCGAAATTATTAAAATTATGAATGATAAAGAAGAGGTCACAACCAACACCATTGAAATTGGAAGGAATATTAGAAATTTTTATCAACAGCTACATGCCAAAAAACTAAGCAATCTGGAACAGACGTAGGCCTTCCTGGAAACCTATAAACTACCAAGCCTAAACAGGAAGAAATAAATTCCTTAAACAGGCGAATTAATCCAGAAGAAATTGAGTCAGTGATAAACAACTTTCCAAATAACAAAACTCCAGGCCCGGACTGTTTTCCTGGGGAATTCTACCAAACATTCAAAGAAGAAAGAAGACCTATTCTCCTAAACCTATTTCAAAAAATAGAAACAGAAGGAAATCTACCAAACTCTTTCTATGAGGCTAATATTACCTTGATCCCCAATCAGGCAAAGATGCCCTCAAAAAGGAGAATTACAGACTGATTTCCCTAATGATTATGGATGCCAAAATCCTCAACAAGATCCTTGTTAACAGAATCCAACAGTACACTAAAAGGATTATCCATCGTGACCAAGTGGAATTCATACCTGGGATGCAAGCATGGTTCAACATCTGCAAATCAAACAGTGTGATACATCATATCAACAAGAAAAGATTCAGGAACCATATGATCCTCTCAATTGATGCTGAAAATGCATTGACAAAATACAGCATCCTTTCCTGATTAAAACCCTTCAGAGTGTAGGAATAGAGGGTACATTTCTCAATCTCATAAAAGCCATCTATGAAAAGCCTACTGCAAGCATTATTCTCAATGGGGAAAAGCTGGAAGCCTTTCCCTTAAGATCAGGAACACGACAAGGATGCCCACTCTCGCCACTATTATTCAACATAGTACTAGAAGTCCTTGCAACAGCAATCAGAAGACAAAAAGGGATCAAAGGTATCCAAATCAGCAAAGAAGAAGTCAAACTGTCTCTCTTTGCAGATGACATGATACTCTATATGGAAAACCCAAAAGAATCGACTCCCGAACTATTAGAAGTTATAGAAAAATTCAGTAATGTGGTAGGATGCAAAATCAATGCCCAGAAATCAGTTGCATTTCTATACACGAATAACGAGACTGAAGAAAGAGAAATTAGGGAATCCATCCCATTTACAATAACACCAAAAACCATGCGTTACCTTGGAATTAACTTAACCAGAGACGTAAAGGACCTATATCCTAGAAACTATAAATCACTCTTGAAAGACATTGAGGAAGACATAAAAAGATGGAAAAATATTCCATGCTAAAGGATTGGAAGAATTAACATATTTAAAATATACATGCTCCCCAATGCAATCTACACTTTCAATGCTATCCCGATCAAATACTGAGGACATTTTTCAAAGAACTGGAACAAATAGTCCTTAAATTTGTATGGAACCAGAAAAGGCTCTGAATCTCCAAGGAACTGTTGAAAAGGAAAAACAAAGCTGGGGGCATCACAATGCCGGATTTCAAGAAGTACTACAAAGGNCCTAGAAACTATAGATCACTTTTGAAAGATATTGAGGAAGACATAAAAAGATGGAAAAATATTCCATGCTCATGGATTGGAAGAATTAACATAGTTAAAATGTCCATACTACCCAGAGCAATCTACACTTTCAATGCTATCCCGATCAAAATACCGAGGACATTTTTCAAAGAACTGGAACAAATAGTCCTTAAATTTGTATGGAACCAGAAAAGGCCCCGAATCTCCAAGGAACTGTTGAAAAGGAAAAACAAAGCTGGGGGCATCACAATGCCGGATTTCGAGCTGTACTACAAAGCTGTGATCACAAAGACAGCATGGGTACTGGCACAAAAACAGACACATGGACCAATGAACAGAATAGAGAACCCAGAAATGGACCCTCGGCTCTATGGGCCACTAATATTTGGTAAAGCAGGAAAAAGCAACCAGTAGAAAAAGACAGTCTCTTCAATAAATGGTGCTGGGAAAATTGGACAGCTACATGAAAAGAATGAAACTTGACCCACTCTCTCACACCATACACAAAAATAAACTCCAAAAGGTTGAAAGACCTTGATGTGAGACAGGAATCCATCAAAATTCTAGAGGAGAGCATAGGCAACAACCTCTATGATATCGGCCAGAGCAACCTTTTTCACGACACATCTCCAAAGGCAAGAGAAATAAAAGATAAAATGAACTTATGGGACTTCATCAAGATCAAAAGCTTCTGCACAGCCAAGTAAACAGTCAAAAAAACTAAGAGGCAGCCTACGGAATGGGAGAATATATTTGCAAAGGACACTACAGATAAAGGACTGGTATCCAAGATCTACAAAGAACTTCTCAAACTCAATACACGAGAAACAAATAAACAAATCATAAAATGGGCAGAAGATATGAACAGACACTTTTCCAATGAAGACATACAAATGGCTAACAGACACATGAAAAAATGTTCAAAATCATTAGCCATCAGGGAAATTCAAATCAAAACCACACTGAGATACCACCTTACGCCAGTTAGAATGGCAAAGATAGACAAGGCAAGAAACAACAATTGTTGGAGAGGATGTGGAGAAAGGGGATCCCTCCTACATTGTTGGTGGGAATGCAAGTTGGTACAGCCACTCTGGAAAACAGTGTGGAGGTCCCTTAAAAAGTTAAAAATTGAACTACCCTATGACCCAGCCATTGCACTACTGGGTGTTTACCCCAATGACACAGATGTAGTGAAGAGAAGGGCCATATGCACCCCAATGTTCATAGCAGCATTGTCCACAATAGCTAAATCATGGAAGGGGCCCAGATGCCCTCCAACAGATGACTGGATTAAGAAGCTGTGGTCCATATATACAATGGAATATTACTCAGCTATCAGAAAGAACGAATTCTCAACATTTGCTGCAACATGCCCGGCACTGGAGGAGATAATGCTAAGTGAAATAAGTCAAGCAGAGAAAGACAATTATCGTATGATTTCTCTCATCTATGCAACATGAGAACTTGGATGATTGGTAGGGGATGAAAGGGATAAAGAAAGGGGTGATAATCAGAAGGGGGAGTGAAACATGAGAGAGTATGGACTATGAGAAACTAACTGAAGACTTCAGAGGGGAGGGGCGGGGGGGAATGGAATAGACTGGTGATGGGTAGTAAGGAGGACACGTATATCATGGTTCACTTTGTGTTATATGCAACTAATGAAGCATTGAACTTTACATCGGAATCCGGGGATGTACTGTATGGTGACTAACATAATATAATAAAAAATCTTTAAAAAAAAGGAGAGATGAGCCACAGCTTTATCTTCTGGCTCAGTTTTTCTGGATGTGAATCTCTACATAGATCCTATTTTATTCCAGGGAATGCTATGACACTAACTTGAATCAGGGTGGACTTTGTAGTAGGTAATTATTACAATGCAGTCTTCAGTATATATGGCTTATTTCCAAGACTAATATTAGTTTTCTGTAACTCTAAACATACCTCGTCACCAAATCTGGGGGCATCACAATGCCTCACTTCAGGCTATATTACAAAGCTGTGATCATCAAGGGAGTATGGCACTGACATGAAATCAGACATATAGATCAATTGAACAGTATAGAGAACCCCGAAATGGGCCCTCAACTCGAAGGCCAACTAAACTTTGACAAAGCAGGAAAGAATATCCAATGGAAAAAAGACAGTCTCTTCAATAAATTTTGCTGGGAAAATTGGACAGCCGCATGTAGAAGAATGAAACTGGAGCATTCTATTATACCATACACAAAGATAAACTCAAAATGGATGAAAGTCCTGAATGTGAGACAGGAATCCATCAAAATCCCAGAGGAGAACACAGGCAGCAACCTCTCCGACCTCGGCTGCAGCAACTTCTTGCAAGGCGTTTCCCTAAAGGCATGGGAAATGAAAGCAAAAATGAACTATTGGGACTTCATCAAGATAAAAAAACTTCTGCACAACAAAGGAAACAGGCAACAAAACTAAAAGACAACCTATGGAATGGGAGAAGATATTTGCAAATTACATAACAGATAAAGCCCTAGTATTCAAGATCTATAAAGAACTCAAACTCAACACCCAAAAAACAAAAAAATCCAGTCAAGAAATGGGCATAAGACATGTACAGATATTTATCCAAAGAAGACATACAAATTGCCAATAGACACATAAAAAAATCCTCCACATCACTTGTCATCAGGGAAAGACAAATCAAAACTACAATGAGATACCACCTTACACCAGTTAAAATGGCGAAAATTAACAAGACAGGAGACAACAAATATTGCCAAGGTTGTGGAGAAAGAGAATCCTCCTACACTGTTGGTGGGAATGCAAGCTGGTACAGCCTCTCAGGAAAACAATATGGAGGTTACTCAAGAAGTTAAAAATAGAGCTACCCTATGACCCAGCAATTGCACTACTGGATATTTACTGCAAAGATACAGACCTAGTGAAATGAAGGGGCACCTGCACCCCAATGTTCATAGCAGCAATGTCCACAATAGCCAAACTGTGGAAGGAGCCAAAATGTCCTTCCACAGATGAATGGTTAAAGATGATGTGGTTTATATATACAAAGAAATATTACCCAGCCATCCAAAAGGATGAATACCTATCATTTATATCAACATGGATGAACTGGAGTGTATTATGCTAAGTAAAATAAGTCAATCAGAGAAAGACGATTATCATATAATTTCACTCATATGTGGAATATAAGAAATAGTGCAGAGGATCATAGGGAAGGGAGGGAAAACTGAATGGAAAGAAATCAGAGAGGGTAAAAAACCATAAAAGACTCTTGCCTATAGTTAACAAATTGAGTGTTTTTTGGGGGGGCGAGTGGGAGGATGGGGTAACTGGGTGATGGGTGTTAAGGAGGGCACGTGATATGATGAGCACTGGGTGTTATACACAACTGATGAATTATTGAACAGTACATCTGAAACTAATGATGTACTATATATTGGCTAATTGAATTTAAATTAAAAAAGAAGAAAAAGAAACATACTTTCCAAGGAAACAACAATATTAAAATGATAATTAACTGAAACATTATAAGTAATTATCTTTAGATGAAAAAACACAAGTGACATTTCTTTTCTTCTTTATATGCTTCTCTGTTTTCCAATTTTTCTACAGTAAGCATATTACATATATAATTCTTAAAAAAATAATTCATCGAGGTGAAATTCACATAACATAATAGTAACCATTTTAAAGTTGAATAATTTAAAGTCATTTAGTAAACTCACAATGCTGTGCAACCACCTCTCTCTAGTTGGAAAATATTCCCATCCCTCCATGGTAAAACCCTTTACTTAAGAAGCAGATTCTTTGCCCTTAGCCCCTGGCAACTACCGATCTGTGTTCTGTCGCTATGAACTTATCTATACTAAATATTTCATGTATAACCCAAATATTTCATATATATAGAATCATACAATGTGTCAGACTTATTTCACTTGGCATATTTTGAGATTCATCCATATTGTTGCATGTATGTATCAGTACTTCATTTCCTTTTATGGCTGAATGATCCTCATGTATTCATCCCTTGATGAACGTTTTGTCTGTTGCCATCTTTTGGCTATTGTGAATAATGTTGCAACAAGCATGTGTTACATGCGCTTCTTTGAGTACATGTTTTCAGTTCTTTTGGATTATATACATAAGACTAGAAATGTGAGGTCATATGGTAATTCTACATTTAGTTATTTGAGGAACTGCCAAACTTTCCTACAGTGAGTGAGTCATTTTGGATTTCCATCAGCAAAGTTTTTCCATATACTCACCAACACTGGTTATTTTCATTTTTTATACACAGTGTAGTTTTATTTTTTTAATTTTTAAATTGTTAATTTTAATTCCAGTTAGTTAATATACAGTGTTATATTAGTTTCAGGTGTATGATATAATAATTCAACACTTTCTGTGCTCATCAGGACAAATGCATTCCTTAATTCCTAACACTTATTTAACCTGTCCTCTCACTCTCTCTCCCTTCTGGTAACCATCAGTTTGTTCTTTATAATTAAGAGACTGTTTCTTGATTTGTCTCTCCCCTCTCTCTTATTTTTTTCCCTTTGCTTTTTGTTTTGTTTCCTAAATCCACATATGAGTGAAATTATATGGTATTTGTCTTTCTCTGGCTTATTTCGCTTAGCATCATACCCTCTATGTTCATCCATGTTGTTGCAAATGGCAAGATTTCACTCATTTTAAGGCTGAATAATATTTCAGTGTGTGTGTGTGTGTGTGATCTTCTTTATCCTTTCATCTATCAGTGGACCCTTGGGCTGCTCCCATATCTTGGTTATTGTTATTTAGGCTTTAATAAACATAGTTGTGCACATCTCTTCTAATTAGTGTTTTGGTTTCCTTTGGGTAAATGCCCAGTAGCGGAATTACTGGATAGTATGTCAATTCTATCTTTATTTTTTTAGGAATGTCCATACTGTTTTCCAGAGTGTCTGCACCAATTTCCATTCCTACCAACAGTGCATGAGGGTTCCTTTTTCTCTGCATCCTTGCCAACACGTTATTTCTTGTCTTTTTTTGTTTTAGCCATTCTGAGAGGTGTAAAGTGATATATCATTGTGATTTTAATTTACATTTTCCTGATCATGAGTGATATTGAGCATCTTTTCATGTATCTATTGAGCATCTGCATGTCTTCTTTGGAAAAATGTCTATTCAGATCCTCTACCCTTTTTTTAATTGAATTATTTGTTTTCTTGGTTTTGAGTTGTATATATTTTTATATATTTTTGGTATTAAGTCTTTATCATGTATAACATTTGCAAATATCTTCTTCCATTCAGTAGGTTGCTCTTTGTTTTATTGGTGGTTTCCTTCTCTGTGCAAAAGCATTTTATTTTGGGGGCGCCTGGGTGGCTCAGTCATTAACCATCTGCCTTTAGCTCAGGGCCTGATCCCAGGGTCCTGGGATAAAGCCCCACATCAGGCTCCTCCGCTGGGAGCCTGCTTCTTCCTCTCCCACTCCCCCTGCTTGTTTTCCCTCTCTCGCTGGCTGTCTCTCTCTCTGTCAAATAAATAAATAAAATCTTTAAAAAAAAACATTTTATTTTGGTGCAGTCCCAGCAGTTTAATTTTGCTTTAATTTCCCTTGCCAGAGGAGACATATCTAGAAAAATGTTTCTATGACCAATGTCAAAGAAATTACTGCCTATATTTTCTTCTAGGAATTTTATGGCTTTAGATCTCATTTAGGTCCTTATTCTATTCTGAACTTATTTTTGTGTATGATGTTACAAAGTGGTCCAATTCCTTTCTTTTGCGTGTAGCTGTCCAGTGTTCCCAATTTCATTTGGTGAAGAGACTGTCTTTTCCCCATTGTACATATTTGTCTCCTTTGATGTACATTAATTGACCATAAAAGTGTGAGTTTATTTCTGGACACTCTACTCTATGTGTCTTTTTTTGTGTCAGTAACCATACTGTTTTAATTGGTACAGCTTTGAAGTATATCTTGAAATCTGGGATTGTGATACTTCCAGCTTTGTTATTTTTCAAGATTTATTTGGCTATTTGGGGTCTTTTATGATTTTATACACGTTTTGGGGTTGTTTTGGTTTTGTGAAAAATGCCTTTGGTATTTTGATACCAGTTGCATTATATCTGAAGATTGCTTTGGGTAATATGGATGTTTTAATGATATTAATTCTTCCAACTCATGAGCATAGAATATCTTTCCATTTGTTCATGTCATCTTCAATCTTTTCATCAATATTATATAGTTTTCCAAGTACATGTCTTTCACCTCCTTGGTTAAGTTTATTCCTAGATATTTTATTCTTCTTGCAATTGTAAATGGCAATGCTTTCTTAATTTCTCTTTTTGCTACTTCATTATTAATGTATAAAAATGCAGTGGATTTCTGTACTTTGATTTTATGCTCTGTGACCTTACTAATTTGTTTATCAGTTCTAGTAGTTGTTTTGGTGAAGTCTTCAGTGTTTTCTATATATAGTATCATGTCATCTATAAATAGTGAAAGTTTTCTTCCTTCCTCAAAAATTTGGATGTTTTTTATTCCTTTTTCTTGTCTGATTGCTGCAACTAAGACTTCCAGTACTATGTTGGATAAAGTTGGTGGGAATGGACATCCTTGTCTTATTCTTGATCTGAGAGGAAAAGCTCTCAGTTTTTCACCATTGGGTATGCTGTTAGCTGTGCATTTTTCATCTATGGACTTTATTATGTTGAAGCATATTCCCTGTAGAGCTACTTTTCAGAGAGTTTATATCATGAATGGATTACATTGCCAAAAGATTTTTCTGCATCTGTTGAGATGATCATGATTATTATCCTTTCTCTCGTTGATGTGAAATATCACTTTGATTAATTTGCAAATATTGAACCACCCTTGCATACTAGAATAAATCCCACTTGATCATGGTGAATAATTTTTTAATGTATTGTTGAATGTGGTTTTCTAATATGTGGTTATGGATTTTTGCATCTAAGCTCATCAGAAATATTGGCCTCAGTTTTCTCTCTCTTTTGTTAGTTTTGTAGTATTTTTTTCCTGTTGTTTGTTCCTTTGTTTTTTCTATCAGGGTCATACTAACCTCACGGAATGATTTTGGAAGTTTTCCTTCCTTTTCTATTTTTTTGGAACAGTTTGAGAAGAAGAGGTATTAACTGTTCTGTAAATGTTTGGTAGAATTCACCTGTGAAGCCATCTAGTCTGGGACTTCTGTTTGTTGGGAGTTTTTTGATTACTGACTCAATTTCATTTGTAGTATTTGGTCGGATCAGGTTATCTATTTCTTTATGGTTCAGTCTTATAAGGTTGTATGTTTCTGTTTCTTCTAGGTTGTCCTGTTTGTTTCCATATAATTGTTTATAGTAGTCTCTTATGAGCTTTTGTATTTCTTTTTTTAAAGATTTTATTTATTTATTTGACAGAGAGAAAGTGAGAGAGCACAAGCAGGGGGAACAGTAGAGGGAGTGGGAGAAGTAGGCTCCCCACCAAGCAGCGAGCCTGATGCAGGGCTCAATCCCAGGACTCTGGGATCATGACCTGAGCTGAAAGCATACGCTTAACTGACTGAGCCACCCAGGCATCCCTGAGCTTTTGTATTTCTTTGGGAAACAGTTTTATCATCTCTTTTATTTCTGATTTTATTTATTTTAGTTCACCTTCCTTTTTTTCTTTGTGGGTCTAACTAAAGGCTTGTCTATTGTGTTGATATGTTTAAAGAACCAGCTCTTACTTCCATTGATCTTCTATATTGGTTTTCTAGTTTCTAATTTTTTTTAAGTTTCTCTTCTGATCTTTGTTATTGTTATCTTTCACTTTTGTTTGTTCTTTTCAATAGTTTCTTAGGATGTAAAGTTACATTGATTATTTGGGGTTTTTCTTGTTTCTTGAAGTACCCATTTTTCACTATAAACTTCCCTCATACGACTGTTTTTGCTGCATCCCCTAAGTTTTGGTGAGCTGTATTTTCTTTTTCATTTGTCTGGTGGCATTATTTTCCAATTTCTCTTTTATTATTATTATTTTTTATTGAACCCTTGGTTGCCCAATAGCATGTTGTTAAGCCCTACACATTTGTGAATTTTCCAATTTTCTTCTTGTAATTATTTTCCAGTTTTATAGTATTGTGGCTAGAAAGGATGTTTAATATGATTCCAATCATTTTATTTTATTTCTTTTAATGATTTTTTATTATATTATGTTAATCACCATACAGTACATCCCCGAATTCCGATGTAAAGTTCGATGCTTCATTACTTGCGTATAACACCCAGTGCACCATGCAATATGTGCCCTCCTTACTACCCATCACCAGTCTATCCCATTACACACGCCCCTCCCCTCTGAAGTCTTCAGTTTCTTTCTCAGAGTCCATAGTCTCTCATGCTTCATTCCCCCTTCTGATTACCCCCCTTTTCTTTAT
>NC_048238.1:47364975-47385296 GCF_002007445.2 Ailuropoda melanoleuca
GCTTCTATTTTTGTTTTTTCTTCTACTAACCCATCCTCCAATTCACTAATGCGTTCCTCTGCCTCGGTGACGCTGGCCGTCAGAGCCTCTAGTTTTGACTGCATTGGGCTCATAAAATTTTTAATTTCTGTCAGATTCACTCTCATTTCTGCCCTTAGGGGTTTTATATTCTCAGCAAAATTTTCGTTAATACTTTTTTCAAGTCTCCTCATCATCTTGACCATTGTTGCTCTGAATTCCATTTCTGATAATTGGGATACATCCATATGTATTTATAGAGATCTTAGGGATGTGGGGTTCTTCCTTAAAGATTTTATTTATTCATTTGAGAGAGAGAGACAGACAGTCAGCAAGAAAGGGAATCCAAGCAGAGGAGTGGGAGAGGAAGAAGCAGGCTCCCAGTGGAGAAGCCCGATGAGGGACTCCTTTCCAGAACGTGTGATCACACCCTAATCCGAAGACAGGTGCTTGGTGAGAGAGACAGACAGTCAGCAAGAAAGGGAATCCAAGCAGAGGAGTGGGAGAGGAAGAAGCAGGCTCCCAGTGGAGAAGCCCGATGAGGGACTCCTTTCCAGAACGTGTGATCACACCCTAATCCGAAGACAGGTGCTTGGTGACTGTGCCACACAGGCGCTCCAGGTTGTGGGCTTCTTGATTTTTCAGCCTGCCTTCTGGGGGAGGGGCCTGCTGGCTGGTACTCAGAAAACCCTGTTTGGGTAGAGTCCCAGAACGTGTGATCACACCCTAATCCGAAGACAGGTGCTTGGTGACTGTGCCACACAGGCGCTCCAGGTTGTGGGCTTCTTGATTTTTCAGCCTGCCTTCTGGGGGAGGGGCCTGCTGGCTGGTACTCAGAAAACCCTGTTTGGGTAGAGTCTCCGTGTCCCCTGTGAGGGGGGATGGGGATGGGCACCCTGTGAGCCTGTTTCTGTTGGTGCTGCTCAACCCTGCAGCATCCCAGGCTGTGCGCCCCACATCCGGCGTCCCAGCCCTCACTTCCAGGGCTGGTGCATCTCTGTCTTTTGTGTTTCCAACCCCGCCAGCCACCAGTCGCCAGCTGCCCCTCATGGGCTCCCGGAAGCTCCCTGTCTCAGTCTGGTGTCTCGCGGGTGCTGACCGCGAGTCCGCCTGCTCCCCCATGCAGGTGGCCCTCCAGCCGCGAGCCGCCAGCCACCCCGTGCACGCTCCCAGAGCTCCCGGTCTCAGCCTCGATCCAGGGAGCACACCAGAGCTCCGGAGCTCCGTGAGATGCTTGGTGGCGCACGCTCCCAGCTCACGGACTCAGTCTGCTGTTTCCAGGGTGCGGGTCCACGGTCCACCCGCTCCCCGGTGCAGGTGGCCCACTAGCCGCCCTGCGCGTGCCTCGGAGCTCCCGTTCTCAGTCTGCTGCCTTGCGGGTGCCGTCCGCGAGTCCACCTGCTCCCCCGTGCCGGTGGCCCGCCAGCCGCCAGCCACCAGCCGCCCCGCGTGCGCTCCCGGAGCTCCCGTTTTCCGTCTGCTGTCTCGAGCTTGTGGGTCCGCGGTCTGTCCGCTCCCCGGTGCAGGTGGCTACCGCTTCCCGGCGCCCTGACACTGCGGCTCCCTCCCCCTTCTGTTTATCTTCCAATATCTGTGCGCAGTTTCAGGGCTCTCTGCTTTGTATCTGGATACTCAGCCCTGGAGATGTTCATTTGTTGAGATCCAGATGTATCTTCCTGCGTCTTAGGCTGATTCCGTGGATGTTCCTGCTGGTCTGGTACCTATTCAGCTCAACTCAGGGGACCAGCTGAACAAGGTGTCCCCTACTCCTCCGCCATCTTGTACGGGTTCGATTCCAATCATTTTAAACATTTTAAAACCCTTTTGTGGCTTAGCATATGATCTAACTTGCAGAGTTTTTGTGTATTCTTTTGTTTTGGGATGGGATTTTCTATCCTAAATCCATCTGGTTTAACAGCTTATTTAAAGCCAATGTTTCCTTATTGATTTTCTGTTTGGATGTTTTTCTCTATTGATGTAAGTCTGGTATTAAAATTCCTTAGTATGATTGTATTGCTGTCCAGCCCTTCCTTTAGGGTTGTTAATATTTGTTTTATATATTTTGGTGCTCCTTTGTTAAGTACACATATGTTTACATATATTATATTTTCTTGTTGGATTGACTCCTTTATTATTATGTAATGCCCTTCTTTGTCTCTCATTACAGTCTTTGTTTTAATGCCTATTTTGTTAAACACAAGTATAGTTACTTCAACTTTCTTTTGATTTCTGTTTGCATGGAATATCTTTCCACCCCTTCATTTTCAGTCTGTATGTGTGCATACATCTGAAGTGTGTTTCTTGTGCACAGCATCTAGATGTGTCTTTTTTAAAAATCCATTTAACTACTAGTTGTCTTTTGATTGGAGAATTAATTCCATATACATTTAGAGTAATTATTGAAAAGTATGTACTTACTGTCATTTTGTTAACTTTTCCTGCTTGTTTTGTACTTCCTCTGTTTCTTTTTTCTTCGTTTTTTTCTTTTCCTTTTTGGTTTGAGGATTTTTCTTAGTGGTATGTTTAGATTCCTTTTTCATTACCTTTTGTGTATATACTATTGCTTTGTGGCTATCATAAGACTTACATCCTTATATTTATATACTTACATTTATAAGTCAATCTTATGTTGATAACAACTTACATTTGAATGCATACATTTTTATGCTCCTCCATGTTTAATGTTTCTTATGTCATATTTTACATCTTTTTATATTCTGTACTTCATAACTAATTATTGTAATTACAGGTATTTTTACTACCTTTGTCTTTTAACTTTTATACTAGCTTTGTAAGTGATTAATCCACTACCTTTGTTATATATTTACCCTTATCTGTTTGATTTATAGTTTCATATTTTTGTTGTTGTTGTTGTTGTTACCACTTAGCATCTTTTCTTTTCAGCTTAAAGAGGCCCCTTTAACATATCTTGCAAAATGAGTTTAGTGGTGATTAACTCCTTTAGCTTTTGCTTCTTTGGAATGATAACTGCTAATTAGGGTATTTTGGTTGGAAGTATATTTTTTCCTTAATGCTTTGAATATACTAGATCACTCCCTTCTGGCCTGCAAACTTTCTGCAGACTCTGCACCAAACATGGAGCCAGGTGCAGGGCTTGTTCTAACCACCCTGAGATCATGACCAGAGCAGAAACCAAGAGTCAGACTCTTAACCAACTGAGCCACCCAGGTGCCCCTCTCACTGCTTTCAATATGCTCTCCTTGTCTATAATTTTTGACAGTTTAATTATAATGTGTCTTGGTTGTGCATCTTTTCATATTATTTGGACCTTTCTGGGCTTCCTGTGCATGTATGTCTGATTCTTCCGTCCAGATTAAAGAAGTTTTCAGCCATAGTTTGTTCAAATAAGTTTTCTCTTCCTTTCTCTCTTTCATTTTTTTCTGGGACTTCCCTACTGGATATGTTAGTCTACTCGAGGTTTTCCCATAAGCCCTTAAAGTTATCTTCATTTTTTGCTCTTTTTTTTCCTGTTTTGATTGGGTGAATCTCTCTGTCCTCTCTTTGAATACAGTGATCTGTTCTGTTTCTAGTTTGCTATTGAACCCTTCTAGTATATTTTTCAGTTCAGTTATTGTATTTTTCAGTTCTGCTACTTCTGTTTGATATTTTCTTATATATTCTATGTTTATTTGAAGGTTTTTTTTTTGTTTGTTTTGTTTTGTTTTGCTGTTTTATCCATCCTTTCCCCAAGTTTGGTGATCATCCGTATGAGTGTTACTTTGAACTCTTCATCAGGTAAATTACATATCTTCATTTCATTAAGATTTTTTCCTGAGTTTTTATCTTATTTCATTTGGAACATATTTCTCTGTTTCTTTATTTTGCTAGACTCTCTGTGTTGATGTCTATGTATTAGATGAAATAGCCACTTTTCTGAGTCTTGAAGATTTGGACATGAAACTTATCATTCACCCCCTAGCTCTTGGTTGTCTCTCAAACTTTTGTGATTATCCAAGCATCCTATTTCATTTTTAATAGCTCCCTGTAGTTGAAGGTGTGCCCAAACCTGTTAGTGTCCCAAAGGGAAGGATCTCTATCAGCACCTAGATTCCGGCTGATTGGGAGACAGATCCTCAGACCGTGACCTTAAAAGGATGCAAATATATTGGGGTGCCTGGATGGCTCAGTCAGTTAAGCATCTGTCTTTGGCTCAGGTCATAATACCAGGGTCCTGGGATAAAGACCCATGTTGGGGTCCCTGCTCAGCCAGGAGCCTGCTTTTCTCTCTCCCTATGCCACTCCCTTGCTTGTGCTCTCTCTTGCTCACTCTCTCTCTTTCAAATAAACAAATAACATCTTTAAAAGAAACTAAAGTACACAAATATGTACAGTCCTGTGGGAAAACAAGCATCAACGCCATTGTCCATCAGAGCCAGGCAATCCAAAGTGTCCTCTGGGTGGCAGTTGCAAAATTCAGTTCTCCAGAGGAGTGCATAAACTCTTTTATGGGAGATACCAACGAGCTATAAGAAGACACAGGAAAAGCAAAAAGATGGTGTCCCTCAACCTACATTCTTTGAGAGCATCTCTGTAGTCTCTAGATGTGTGCCAAATCTGAAGCCTGCCCCTAATGCTGAAGCTCCAGAATGAGCAAGTAAGCCTCCATCATAGAATGCTTGGGGTATAGTTCAGACTGCTGTCTATGGAGTGTTCTGTGTGTGGTAGCCTGTCAAGAACTGTCTCTCTTATTGTCACACACCCATGAGGCCCAGGAATGCAAGTCCCCCTAGACACTAGAGACAGGTAGTCAAGGGGTATTGTCTGCACAGCAGCCACAAAAACCAAGCACCAAATGTTGTATAAGTTCCTCTATAAGAGATACTGGTGCTCAGGAGCCCAGCAGTGGGAAAGCATGAAGATGGTATCCAATGACTTGAGTGAGGCATAAAGGGAGTGCAAAAATGGCACCCGCCAAAAGAAGGAAGGGAAGGAATAAAGAAACAAAACAAAACAAAAAAGAAAATAAAATGAGAAAATGAAAAAAAAATGAGATGACGCCCACCAGCTTTAGTAAGGTAGAGTGAGAGTAGAAAGTTCTTGCCCACCAGTTTCTGTCCCTGGAGAGTACCAAAGCAGGCCCTGCCCCTCAGAGCAAATTAGGAAATGAGTCTTTCACATAAAGCCTAGGCATTTTTCAAAGGACTGCTTCTGTGCTGGGTTCTGAAGCAGGTGAGTCTGGGTAGCAGCCCTTTAAGAGCCACTTCTCAGTTGGCCATAGCCCCACAGATCTCATAAGCATGAGCCCCGTTGGTTTTCTTTTCTTTTCTTTAAATCTAAATTCAATTAGCCAACATGTAATACATCATTAGTTTCAGATGTAGAGTTCAATAATTCATCAGTTACATATACACCCAGTGCTCATCTCATCACTGCCCTCCTTAATGTCCATCACCCAATTACCCCATACCCTCACCAACCTCCCCTCCAGCAACATTGTTTGTTTCCTATAGTAAAGAATCTCTCATGGAAGGGAGGGAAAACTGAAGGGGAAGTAATCAAAGAGGTTTTTAAAGTTAAGCCATTGAGGGCCTTGTCTCTCCAGTTCATCTTAAAAGTTGGGGTGGCCAGTGTGGCATATGAACATTTTGCTCCTCAAGTAGAAGCTACAGGTTTTGAATTTCCTCCTAATCTTGGGTTGCTGCATGGGGGTGGGGTGTATGACAAGATTGTATTTCAGCCCTTCCTAACTGCTTTGATTTTTTTTCTCATTTGCCCAATGTGAATCAGGTCCCTGTGCTACATTTTAGGTAGAGAAAATTGTTCCTTATATAGCTGTACATTTGGTTTGTCTGTGGGAATTGGTGAGTTCAGGATCTTCCTATGTCTCCACTTTGAACTAGAACCTTCAACTGCAATCTTTTGACCCTAACGGTGGCAGATTTTTCATCCACCTTTAAAATATTTTCAAACTGTTTCTGCCACGTTTCCACTCTGAGTTGCAAGTTGGGTAAAACAGATATGAGAACCTTGATTCAGTCTTTTAGGCAGCCCTCAGACGGGTTAGAACAGGCTAACACAATAATGTGCAAATGAGGTTTTGTCTGCTCCTTCTGCAACCAGGGGCCAGGGTCACACACATCTTCAATATCATAGCTGAGCTCTGAGCGGGTAGGGCAAGGATGAATAAAAACACGGAAAAGCTTTCCTACATTTTTTTAAAGACTGTATTTATTTGGCAGAGAGGGAGAGTAAGCAGGGGTGAGTGGCAGGCAGAGGGAGAGGGAGAAGACTCCCTGCTGAGCGAGGTTCCCATACTGGACTCCATTTTAGTACCCCCAGGATCATGACCTGAGCCAAAGGCAGGCACTTAACTGATTGAGCCACCAAGGCACCTCAACTTTCCTACAATTTTTAAGTTGGATTTTTCTTGATTCTGTTTGTTTGGTTGCTGTAAACGTTTGACTGTTTTCCATAGTTGTGACTAAGTTAGTTCTGAGTTTCTACTTGTTTTTCAATGTTTCTGTGGAGAGATAAGAGTTTGGAGCTGCCTACACCCTCATTTTAATGATGTGACTCCATAATATACAGCATAATAAAGTTAATATATAAATTACTGGTATAAAAATGGTGGTTGGAGTCCCAGGCCAGTCACCACTTCCCATCACCACTAAAACCTAGTTAGCCTATAAATATATATGAATAAATTCACACCCCCAGGAAAATAATTGTGCATGGTATATTTCTTTATGCCCAATTCCTATATAGTGCCTGTAAAAAAAAAAAGTGCTTAATAAATGCATTTTGAATAGATGAATAGTACTATAAAATCCAACCATTAGTAATAGCAGTGATTACATAGAAATATGTGAAATTTTAAGAATACAGAATTGTATTAACAATCACAATTTATACTCATATACCCCTTCACAATTTACAGGGTACTTTTAATGAGGTTTTGGAATATCAGTGAGGTTCAGTGGGGTGGAATCCGGAGCCAATGACCAAGAAAGAATTATTGAGACGTCTTTGGTGCAAAATGGTGGTTTATTAAAGCACAGGGACAGGACCCATGTGCAGAAAGAGCTGCTGCACCAGGGTTGTGAAGGGTAGCTGATTATGTACTATGGGGTTGGGGGAGGTAAGGGAAAAGGGAGGTTGAGAAAGTACTTTAATATGTTAAAGATTACTCACAGGATACCAGATGCCTAGCCATTGTCAAGTTAAGTTTGTTTACCCCTCTAGTAAGGCATTAACATGAAGAGAGTTGGGAACTTCCTGGAGGCTGCAGATTATAAGGACATGTAATTGTATTTACCTTCCCTTCTGGAACTAGGTTTTTGATAGAAATGTTTTGTTCTTGTAGACTGCTAAGACATTTGTAAACTGAGGGAGACTCAAGTTTTGTAGGATTGTGGTCTCTATAGGTTAACTATTTCTTTGTCCTTTAGGGCAGCCAGGATTGTCTGAGGAATATCACACACATCCCATGGTGGGGGAGGGGGGTTGCAGAGTGTCAGTTTCTGCTTTGTCCTCAGCTTGCCTTCTGTTCCTTCATCACTTTCATATATATTATCTCATCAGAGCTTCAAAATTATTCTGTGAAGTAAGAATGATAAGGGCTATAACACCCATTTTATAAATCAGATAGATTAAATAATGTTCTAAGTCATAAAACTGTAATTGGCAGTGGTAGGAATTTTAGCTATCTCTGCTACACACAAAACCTCTCCTCCTTTTATTTTTATTTCTTTTGAGACCCCTCATGGAAGAAAATAATTCCTCTTTTCACTTGCTCCTCCTGAAAGAAGCAATTACACAGCTTTTTTGGAGGTTTTGAAGAATACCAACTGCCAACAGCTAGAGGAAACAGAATGATTCCGTACTCTAAAAGATCTCAGAATAACTGAATATGTGCTTATGTGTGAATGGAGGGGCCTGAATTCTTGGAGAGATAATTGAATTTTATTTGCATACCAGAGGACCAACACCCCCAGTTTGGGACACTTATCATTGGAGCAGAATGATGCTGTGACAAGGATTTGGAGTTCAGCCCAGGCACTGGGAAGATCAGGAAATGGGAGAGGAAAGACAGCCACAGGGACCTTAAGGCTTTCTTCTTGTCTCTGATTTCCTCTCCTATCTCCCCTAGTCCCTCTGTGATGTAACTGAAGACCTGGAGCGTGGGGCAAGAAGAACGCAGTGTAGAAAGATGTAGGAGTAACTCTAGGCAACAGTGAAATCTATAGAGGTGAAGGAGAAAGAAAGAGCATATTGTAAGTTATGGCACACACCAGCTTTAAAAGAATTCTTATGGTTTCTGTAAGTGAAAGAAACAGCTCATCCTAATAAAGTTTGAATGCCTGTCTTAAAGGAAGCCATACAAAGAGTATTGCTTGCAGAGACTCAGGTAAACTGTCTATTTATCCTGTTTCTAAGCCTGAGATCTTATTTTTCCTGTAAAGAAAGAAAAATGGTATAGAGAAATGGAGTCAGGTAGACCTAAGTTCAAATCTAGCCCCACTACCAGCTTACAGCTTGTGTGATTCCAACAATTTAATTCAGTTATCTGAACCTTAGTTTAGATAGTCATCCTCTAAAAAATGGTAATAATATGTGTTTCAAAGTATTAATATGAGTGTTACATGAAAAATGAATTTGTTTTTTTTAAAATGTTAGATATTGCTATTATCACCTTTAGATTGTCTGAACTCCATTATGGATAATCCTCATTTATCCTGTAGCATTTGGAATTCACAGAGTGGTTTTCAAAAGTGAATTTAAAAGACAATTTAAGTATTAGTGTTTAAAAGTTGACCTTCAATGGAAATATTCCTAAATTATATTGTACAATTCTATACCTGCTTCAGTGGTAAACTAAACAGAATTAAACATTTTCTTTATTACTGGGGGTCATTATTAATGAACATACATTATCACACATCACTACCACATAAGATACAATGATAATCCTCAAGGACTAGGATATTGGTAGTCATGGGAGAGGGCAGGAGTGAGACCCATAAGGTTCTTGGCACTTAAATTCAACAGTCTCATAAAAATATTTATTTCCTATTGTCTCTTTTTGAATAGTTTTTGTCCCCCCCAATTCTCAGCTTATCAGATGTTGCTTCTTGTTGTTATTAATATGCCTGTGTCTGACTACTCCCTTTCTAATTGCTTCTGCTAATCTATCCTGGACAACCAAATAACTAACTTTGTTAAAATTATGTCTATGTAGTGATTCTCCTATTGTGGTCCTTGGACTAGTAACATCAACATCATTGAGAAACATGCTGTAAATGCAGAATCTCAGGCCCCATTCCAGACTCATCAGAGACCTCTGGGGAAGATTCCAGAAATCTTTGTCTTAGTAGTCCCTCCAAGTAATTCTGGTGTATGCTCAACTTTGAGATTTACTGCCCTACTATATTTGTTAATAATGTTAATGTTAATAATGTACCAGGTTTCATTATGAGAGGTATGACTTAGTAGGTCTGGAGTAGAGCCTAAGAACTTTCAGTTTTTTAACCAATACCCCAGATTATTCTGATGAAAGTAGTCAAAAAACACAATTGGAGAAATGGTTCCCAAGCACAGACCAGTGTTTCTCAAATTTACCCGGGGATTTTGTTAAAATCTGTATTCTGATTTAGTAAGTCTGGTGTTCAGTATTTTTTCTTCCCCCCCTCCAGTTTTTGTTCAAATTCCACTTAGCTAACATACAGTGTAATATTAGCTTCAGGGATGCAATATAGTGATTCAACACTTCTATCCAACATCTGGTACTTATTACAAGTACACTCCTTAATCCCCATCACCTATTTAACCTATTTCCCCTGCCCACCTTCACTCCAGTAACCCTCGGTTTGTTCTCTGTAGTTAAGAGTCTGTTTCTTGGTTTCTCTCTCTCTCTCTTTGTTCATTTGTGTTGTTTCTTAAATTTCACATATGAGTGAAATTATACGGTATTTGTCTTTCTCTGATTGACATATTTTTGCTTAGCATAATACTCTAGCTCCATCCATGTCAATGCAAATGGCAAAATTTCATTCATTTTGTGGCTGAGTAATATGCCAGTGTATACCACATTTTCTTTATCCATTCACCATTCAGTGAGCATTTGGGCTCCTTCCATAATTTGGCTGTTGTAGATAGTACTGCTATAAATATTGGAGTGCATTTATCCCTTTGAATTAGTATTTTTGTATTCTTTGGGTAAATACCTAGCATTGAAATTGATGAATTTTAGGGTAGTTTGTTTCCTATAAGTAAAAACAGTATCAGTCTTCTTTGTTTTTGCAAAAGATGCTATTTTCTCCAAAATCAAATATTTTCAAAGATGTTTATTCATACTATTTAAAATTTTTAAAATGAGTTGTTTTAATCATACAAGTTATTTGGCTTTGGATACAGAATGAAGGAACTCTCTTATGAGAAAAATTGTATGAGCTTTAGTTTTTAGACTCGGTGTCACCTTCTCCAGCTTCTCAGAGGACTTTTACTCTGTCTTCCTAGGTCTTAAGTATTATCTCCAATAGGGAAGGAGTCCATGGGGGTCAAAATTCTATGTTAGATTACATTATTCTTTCTGGAGCTAAAATAGATGCTGTACTTCTCTAGTCTAAGCTCTAAGTGTCAGTATTTGTATTTTCCCTGAAGGGTCTTGATTGACAATCCAAACCTTTTCCAAGAGACAAAACATTTATTCCTTCTGAATTAGTATCCTGAATGTTGCATCCTTTCAAGAAGGAATGGGGCTCTGAGTCAAGCTTTGGTACTGATCCCTGACTTTGACAATCTCTGGACTTCTTTTATAGAAAGATCTTTGTTCTTCTTTTATAGAAAGAAAATGCCTTTGTAGGGAACCAGTCATGGAAATTCCTCATGTTTCAACTCCTGGATTGCTTTAAATATTCCTCTTACATATGGAGCTTTTGGTGGTTATAATCTCCACAAGAAGGAAAAGAAAATAAATGATAAAGGATGTCAATTTAGACAACTTTTCATTTCAGGTTGGATAAGTGACTCCAGACCATGAGCTCTAAAGTGAACCCAGTGCCCACCCCCCCTAAACATTTCAATATTGCAATTGGATCTTTCAAAATGGGGTCTGTTGATTTTCAGAATCGACAGAGCTGAAGCTATTTTTACAAAATGGACTTCAAAAATCATTTAGTTTGCCTTCTCCTTTTCACTTCTTTCCTATCTTCTTTTTGTTCTGTTAGAATAGTATATTGGAGCTGGGATCAGACAAATCTGAGATTCAAATTTAAGCATCTGCTTTTTTCTAGGTGTATGGCCTTAGACAAATGACTTAACCTTTCTGAGCCTTAGTTTACTCAACTGTAAAATTAGAGTAATAACACCTATTATTGCAGGGTTGTTGCAAACATTAGAGATAATATATATAAGGCATATAGAAATTATGTCTGTATATAAGTGCTCAATAATAAAAAGCTGTTATTATTGGTGGTAACATTTTCACCTGTTCTCTAATTTCACAAAGTTGTTATGAGAATGAGCTCAGATGAGTAAACTCTGCAAATTATAAAGTACTTACTTTACTCAGAAGTATATTATGCCTTATTATTACCTAGCCATTATTTTCTAATAATCTGTAACACATACTGCTAACTCCAGTTGGGTCTGTTCACTGTAGCATTTGGTATATTTTCTTATGCTATTCCCCATATGCTTTGTCTTTTCCACCCATCTCAGTAAGTCTCAAATGTATTTGTGTGGCAGAGCACCAGAAGTCATGGTTCTTTTTGTAGAATACCATAAGTAGTTTTATTAAACATAAAATAGCTAACTATATGATTGTGCTAAATTTATTACTATCTTATTCTGTATTTTAATTTAAAGAAACTGTAGCAAGTGTCAAAGAATTTTTAAGAATGTATAGAAGGAAATTTTCCAATTAAAAAAGTTCTTTTAATTGTTTTGAAAATTGAAAAAATATATTTAAATAGTGGAACACCCTGGACCATTTTACAGAATTCCAGTGCTTTAATGAAGAATTTTGAGATACACTGGACTATCCATCCAAAGGGTATCCATCTCTTAGAGCCAAACTTATGTTCTACCTTCTCCAGGAAGACTTCCTGATCATTGCAATCCTTTCACTGATCTGTCTTTTCAGAACTTTTCCCTATATAAAATCAATACCGTGAAATAGAATGTATTTTTCTCCTGAGAGTTTTATGGTTAATAGTTTCCTCGCTGTGATTAAAAAACAAAAGGAAGAGAAAGAACATCTACTGAGTGTCTACTGTGTTCTAGTCAATATGCTTGTTCCTTCATATATTTTATCCAATTTTCTTCTCATAAGAACATTTTGATGCAAGTTTTATTATTGCCATTTGCAGATGAGGAGCCTAAAGCTACTGATCACACAACTAGAAAGCAGCAGGGTCAAAATTTGAACCACCCAGCAAAAACATCATGTACATTTTTCTCAAACGCACATGGAACATATGGATATACCATATGTAAGAGCATAAACCAATAAAACAATGTATGTTCTCCAAAAATACAGTAGAATGAAATTAGAAATCAAGAACACAAAACATTTGGGAAACGCACAAATATGTGGAAATTAGACAACACATTCTTTTTTTTAAGATTTTATTTATTTATTCGACAGAGATAGAGACAGCCAGTGAGAGAGGGAACACAAACAGGGGGAGTGGGAGAGGAAGAAGCAGGCTCATAGCGGAGGAGCCCGATGTGGGGCTCGATCCCATAATGCCAGGATCACACCCTGAGCCAAAGGCAGATGCTTAACCGCTATGCCACCCAGGCCCCCCAGACAACACATTCTTAAACAACCAATGAGTCAAAGAAATCAAAAGAGAAATCAGAAAATACTCTGAGATGAATGAAAATAAAGAAACAAAATACCAAAATCTGTGGGATGCAGCTAATACAGCATTTAGAGGGAAATGTACATTTTAAAATGCCTGCAGTGTAAAAGAGGGAAAAATCTCATATCAACAATCTAACCTTCCACCTAAGATACTGAAGAGAAAACAGAAAACTAATCCAAGAGCAAGCAGAAGAAAGGAAATAATAAAAACTGGAGTGAAAGTTAATGAAATAAAGAATAGGATAACAGTATGGAAAATCATTTGGACCAAACTGGTTTTTTGAAAAAATCAACAAAATTAACAACCTTTTAGGTAGTTTGACCAATACTCAAATTACTAAAATGAAATATGAGAGGATATTACTTTTGACTTTACCGAAACAAAATGGATTATAAAGGAAAACAGTGACAACTGCACTCCAAGAAATGAGATAACTTAGATGAAATGGACAAGTTCCTAAAAAGACACAAACTACCAAAACTGGCTTAAGAAAGTATAAACCATCTATGACAAGTGAAGAGATTTATTTAGTAGTAGTAGTAGCAGTGGAAGTAGTAGTAGTAGCTGTAGAAATTACCCATGAAGAAAAGCCCAGAGCCACATGGCTTCATGGCTAAATTTTACAAAACACTTAAAGAATTAATACCAATTATTCACAAACTCTTCCAAAAGTTAAAAGAACATTTTCCCAACCGTTTTGAGGCCAATATTACCCTTATTAAAACCAAACAAAAACATCCCAAGAAAACTACAGCCCAATATCTCTTATGAATTTGAGCACAAAAATCCTCAACAAAATGCTAGCAAAAAAGAATTTAGAAACATTTAAAAAGGATTATACATTATGGTTATTTGAGATTTATTCCAAGGATGCAAGGTTGATTTAGCATCCAAAATCAATTGTTCTACATCCTATCAATAAAAAGCAGATACCACATGATCATCTCAAAAAGCAAAGAAAAAGCATTTGACAAAATCAAACACCCTTTCTTTATAAAATCACTCAGCAAACTTGGAAGAGAAGGAAACCTCCTCAATCTGACAAAAGACATAAAAAAAAAATAAAAGCTAACATTGTACTTAATGGTGAAAGACTGGATGCCCCTATTATCAGGAATAAGACAAGAATGTCTGCTCTTGCCATTTCCATTTAACATTGTGCTTAAAATTCTAGCCAGGTGATTAAGCAAGTAAAAGAAATAAAGGCATCCATATTGGAAGTGAAGAATAAAATTATCTCTATTTGAAGGTTATATAATTATATAAATAAAAAATTCTAAGGTATCCACAAAAAACCCTATTAGAACTAATAAACTAGTTCAGTAAGATTGCAGAATACAAATTTAATATACAAAAATCACTTGTATTCCAAGGCACTTTCAATAAAAAATCATAAAATGAATTAATTAATTCCACTCACCATAGCACCAAAAAGAATAAGATATATGAGAATAAATTTAACAAAAGAAGTGAAAAACTTATAATCTGAAAATACAAGATTGTCAAAAGAAATTAAATTAAATTAATTATTAAATTAATAATCTAAATGAATGGGAAAATACCCCATGTTGATGAATCAAAAGACTCAACATTGTTAAGATGGCAATACTCCCCAAACTGATCTACAGATTCAATGAAATCCCTACCGATATCCCAACTGCCTTCTTTTTAGAAACAAAAGAGCCAATTCTATAATCCATATAAAACTGTGTAAACCAGAAGACCTCATACTTCCTGATTTCAGAACTTATAATAATCAAGTAGCAACAATAATTAAGACTATGTTACTCAGTATGGACATTGCTGAAGAAGATAAAAATAGAACTATCCTACAATCCACCAATTGCACTACTAGGTATTCACCCAAAGAATAAAAAAATACTAATTCAAAGAGATACATGCACCCTGAAGTTTATAGCAACATTATCAACAATAGCCAAATTATGGAGAGAGACCAAATGTCCATTTAATAGTAAATGGATAGAGAAGATGTGGTATACACACACACACACACACACACTTGTAGGTGCATGAGTGCATGAGTGCACTCACACATGATGGAATATTACTCAGCCGTAAAAAAGAATGAAATCCTGCCATTTGCAATGACATGGATGCAGCTAAAGAGTAGTATGCTAAGCTAAATATCACTCAGAGAAAGAAAAATACCATACAATTTCACTCACATGTGGAATTTAAAAACAACACAAATCAACATAGGGGAAAAAGGAGGCAAAATAAGAAACAGACTCTTAACTATAGAGAACAAACTGATGGCTACCAGAGGAGAGGTGGGTGGGGGGATGGGTTAAATATGTAGGGACTAAGAAGTGCACTTGTTGTGACGAGTACCAAGTGTTATATAGAAGTGTTGAGTCATGATATTGGACACCTGAAACTAATATTGCCCTGTATGTTAGATTACTGAAATTTAAATTAAAAGTTTAAAAAAACTGGCAAAAGGATAGACATACAGATAAATGTAATAGAATACACCATCCAGAGGTAAGTCCATACATTTATGAACAACTGATATGTGACAAAGGTAACAAGACCATTCGATGAAAGAAATAATAGTCTTTTCAAAAAAACAGTACAATTGGATAATCATATATATGAGAATGAAGTTGGACCAGTGCCTCACAGAAAATACAAAAAAATCACTCAAAATGGATTAAAAACATATACGTAAGAGGAAAAACTAAAAGAAAAACTTTAGAATAAAATAGGGGTAAATCTTCATGACATGGGATTTTTGTTTGTTTGTTTTATTTAAATTCAAGTTAGTTAACATATACTGCATTGTTAGTTTCAGGGGTAGAATTTAGTGATTTATCAGTTGCATAGAGCATCTAGTGCTCATTACAACAAGTGTCCTCCTTAATGCCCATTACCCAACTACCCCATCCCCCCACCCACCTCCCCTCCAGCAACCATGTTTATTCCCTATAATTAAGAGTCTCTTATGGTTTGCCCCCCTCTCTGTTTTTATCTTGCTTTATTTTCCTTCCCTTTCCCTATGTTCATCAGTTTTGTTTCTTAAATGCCACATATGAGAGAAATCATATGGTATTCATCTTTCTCTGACTTATTTTGCTTAGCATAAATACTCTCTAGTTCCATCCACATCATGGCAAATGGAAAACTTTCATTCTTTTTGATAGCTGAATAGTATTCTATTGCAGATGCATACCATATCTCCATTATCCATTCATCAGTCAGTGGACATCTGGGATCTTTCCATATTTTGGAAATTGGGGATATTGCTGATATAAACATTGGGGTGCATGTGACCCTTTGAAACACTATGTGTGTATCCTTTGGATAAATACACATAGAGGAATTGCTGGGTCATAGGGTAGCTCTATATTTAACTTTTTGATGAACCTCCATTCTCTTTCCTGACTGGTTGCATCAGTTTGCATTCCCACCAACAGTGTAAGAGGGTTCCTCTTTCTTGGCATCCTCGTCAACATCTGTTGTTTCCTGATTTGTTAATTTTAGCCATTCTGACTGGTGTAAGGTGGTATCTCATTGTGGTTTTGATTTGTATTTACCTGATGCTGAGTGATGTGGAGCATTTTTTGTGTGTCTTTTGGCCATTTATATGTCTTCATTGGAGAAATGTCTGTTCTTGTCTTCTACCCATTTCTTGACTGGATTTTTTGTTCTTTGGGTGTTGAGTTTAAGTTCTTTATAGATTTTGGATACTAGCACTTTATCTGATAAGACATTGGCAAATATCTTCTCCCATTTCATAGGTTGCCTTTTAGTTTTGTTGACTGAAGACTTTTTATCTTGATGAAGTCCCAATAGTTCATTTTTGCTTTTGTTTCCCTTGCTATCTGAGACATGTCTAGCAAGAAGTTGTTGTGGTAGAAGTCAAAGAGGTTGCCACCTGTGTTCTCCTCTAGCATTTTCATGGATTCCTGTCTCACCTTTAGGTATTTTATCTATTTTGGGTTTATTTTTGTATATGGTGTAAGAGAGTGGTCCAGGGTTGTGTGGGTGATTCAATCAGTTAAGCATCTGCCTTTGGCTCTGGTCATGATGCCAGAGTCCTGGGATGGAGCCCCGCATTGGTCTCCCTGCTCAGTGGGGAGTCTGCTGCTCCCTCTGCCTCTCACCCCTGGTTTGTGCTCACTCTCATGTGCTCACTCTCTCTCTCCTTCTCAAAATAAATAATCAATAAAATCTAAACAAAATAAAGTGGCCCAGTTTCATTTTTCTGCATGTGACTGTCCAATTTTCCCAGCACCATTGTTGAAGAGACTTTTTTCCATTGGATATTCTTTACTGCTTTGTTGAAGATTAGTTGATTACAGAGTTGAGGGTCCATTTCAGGGTTTTCTTTTGGGTTCCACTGATCTGTGTATCTGTTTTTGTGCCAGTTCCATACTGTCTTTATGATTACAGTTTTGAAATAGAGCTTGAAGTCTGGAATTGTGATGCTCCCAGATTTGGTTTTCTTTTTCAACATTCCTTTAACTTTTGGGGTCTTCTCTGGTTCCATAAAAATTTTAGGATAATTTGTTCCACCTCTATGAAAAATGCTGATAGTATTTTGATAGGGATTGCATTGACTATGTAGAGTGCTTTGGATAACATGGACGTTTTAACAATATTTGTTCTTCCAATCCCTGAGCATGGAAAGTTTTTCCATTTCTTTGTGTCTTCTTCAATTTCTTTCGTAAGCGTTCTGTAGTTTTCAGAGTACATATCTTTCACCTCTTTGGTTAGGTTTATTCCAAGGTATCATATGGTTTTTGGTCTATTGTAAATGGGATCGATTCCTTGATTTTCCTTTCTGCTGTTTCATTATTGCTGTAGAGAAATGCAACAGAATTCTATGCATTTATTTTATGTCCTGTGACTTTGCTGAATTCTTTTATCAGTTCTGGCAATATTTTGGTGGAGTCTTTCTTGAACAACAGCAGTGAGAGTGGACATTGCTGTGGTGTTCCTGACCTGAGGGTAAAATCTCTTAGTTTTTCCCCGTTGAGGATGATATCGGCTGTGTTATTTATATGTGGTTTTTATGATATTGAGCTCTGTTCCCTCTATTCCTACAGGGTGGAGAGTTTTTTTTTTTTAATCAAGAAAGGATGTTCTATTTTGCCAAATGATTTTATGCATCAATGGGGAGGATAATATGGTTCTTGACATATATTTGCTCACAATATTCTCTTATAATTACATGTATTTCATTGGTGTTGTTTGTGATGTCTCCTCTTTCATTCATGATTTTATTAACTTGGGTACTTTCTATTTTCTTTTTGATAAGTCTGGCTAGGGGTTTACCAATCTTATTAATTCTTTCAAAGAACCAGCTCCTAGTTTCATTGGTCTAATACACTGTTGTTGTTGTTGTTGTTGTTGATTTCTATGTCATTGATTTGCTGTAATCTTTATTATTTCTGTTCTCATTCTGGATTTAGGCTTTATTTGCCATTCTTTTTACAGCTCCTTTAGGTGTAAGTTTAGCTTGTGTATTTGAGACTTTTTTGTTTTGTTTTGTTTCTTGAGAAAGGCCTGTATTGCTGTATATGTCCCTCTTAGGACTGCCTTTAAAGCATCCCCAAGATTTGGACTGTCGTGTTTTGATTTTCATTTGTTTCCATGTATTTTTTATTTTTTTTTTTATTTTTTATTTTTTTTTTTTTAAAGATTTTTTTAAATTATTTATTTATTTGACAGAGATAGAGACAGCCAGCGAGAGAGGGAACACAAGCAGGGGGAGTGGGAGAGGAAGAAGCAGGCTCATAGCGGAGGAGCCTGATGTGGGGCTCGATCCCATAACGCCGGGATCACGCCCCGAGCCGAAGGCAGACGCTTAACCGCTGTGCCACCCAGGTGCCCCTCCATGTATTTTTTAAATTCTTCTTTTACTTTATGGTTGACCCATTTATTCATTAGTAAGACGCTCTTTAATCTCCATGTATTAGTGTGCCTTCCTAATTTTTTATTCTAGGTGACTTCAAATTTTAAAGCACTGTGGTCTGAAAATATGCATGGAATAATCTCTGTTTTTGTACCATTTGATCCCTGCTTTGTGACCCAGGATGTCATCTATTCTGGAGAATTTTCCATGTGCCCTCGAGAAGAATGTGTATTCTGTTGCTTCATGATGAAAAGCTTTGAATATATTAGTGATGTCCATCTGGTCCAGTGAGTCATTCAAAGCCCTTGTTTCCTTGTAGATCTTCTGCTTAGATGATCTGCCCATTGCTGAGACCAGGGTGTTAAAGTTCCCTACTATTTTTTTATTATTTATTTTTATTTAAGTTCAATTAGCCAATATATAGTTTAACATTAGTTTCAGTTGTAGTGTTCAATAATTCATCAGTTGCATGTAACAACCAGTGCTCATCACATCACATGCTCTCCTTAATGCCCTTCACAGTTACCCCATCCTCCCTCCCACCTCCCCTTCTGCAACCCTCAGGTTGTTTCCCAGAGTCAAGATTCTCTGATGGTTTGTCTCCTTCTCTGATTTCTTCCCATTCAATTTTCCCTCCCTTCTCCTATGATCCTCTGCACTACTTCTTATATTCCACATGAGTAAAATCTTATGATAATTGTCTTTCTCTGGTTGACTTATTTCATTTAGCATTATACCCTTCAGTTCTACCCATGTTGATGTAAATGGTAGGTATTCACCCTTTCTGATGGCTGAGTAACGTACCATTGTATATATAAACCACAAATTCTTTATCTATGGAAGGACATCTTGGCTCCTTCAACAGTGTGGCTGTTGTGGACATTACTCTCCTGATACAGGACTTGATCCCAAGACCCTGGGATCATGACCTGAGCTGAACACAGCCACTTAATCGTCTGAGACCCCAGGTGTCCCTATTTTTAACTCCTTGAGGAAACTCCATACTGTTTTTCAGAATGGCTGTAGCAGCTTCCATTCCAACCAACAGTGTAGGAGGGTCCACATTCTCCACATGCTTGTCAACATTTGTTGTTTCCTGTCTTGTTAATTTTAGCCATTCTGACTGGTGTAAGGTGGTATCTCATTGTGAGTTTGATGCAGTCCAAATAGTTCATTTTTGCTTTTCTTTCCCTTTGCCTTTAGAGAGGTGTCTTGCAAGAAGTTGCTGTGGCTGAGGTTGAAGAGTTTGCTTCCTGTGTTCTTCTCTATTATTTTGTTGGATTTCTGCCTTCCATTTAGGTCTTTCATCCATGTGAGTTTATCTTTGTGTATGGTGTAAGAGACTAGTCCAGTTTCCTTCTTCTACATGTGGCTGTCCAATTTTCCCAGCACCATTTATTGAAGAGAATATTTTCCATAGGATATTATTTTTATTTTTATTTTTTTTTCACACTGGCTAACATTTATTGTTTACTTTGTTCCAGGCTGAGTAATAAATGCTCTACATGCATCATCCCATCTAATTTTTTTAATTTTATTTTATTATATTGTGTTAATCACCATACAGTACATCCCCAGATTCCGATGTAAAG
>NC_048238.1:47385396-47443061 GCF_002007445.2 Ailuropoda melanoleuca
TGCTGGTCTGGTACCTATCCAGCTCAACTCAGGGGACCGGCTGAAAAAGGTGTCCCCTACTCCTCCCGAGATTAGATTTTTTTGAGCCAAGTTTGTATTTTAGCTTTCTCTTCTCCTAACCCATCCTCCAATTCGCTGATATGTTCTTCTGCCTCATTCACCCTGGCCATCAGAGCATCTACTTTTAACTGCATTTGATTCATAGAATTTTTAATTTCTGCCAGATTCGCTCTTATTTCCGCCCTTAGAGATTCTATATTTTCATTAATGTTTTTGTTAATGCTTTTTCTTCAAGTCTACACATCATCTTGACCATTGTTACTCTGAACTCCATTTCTGATAATTTGGTTATATCCATATCCATTAGTTCTGTGGCAGAGGCCACAGACTCATTGTCTTTTCTTTGCTGGGGGGGATTTCTCCTTCTCGTCATTCTGATGAGGAGAGGTTGCAGGGTTGTTCAGAGCCTGAATTATTGATCGGGATCCATGCAGTGTGCTCCTTTTTTTAGGGACCTTAGGGATGTGGGCTTCTTGATTTTTCAGCCTTCCTTCTGTGGTAGATGGTGCCGCTCTGATACTCAGGCAACCCTGTTTGTGTAGAGTCTCCCTATCCCCTGCGAGGGGGAATGGGTATGGGCACACTGTGAGCTGGTATTTCCAGGCATTTGTTCTCTGGCAGCTTTCCCTGGTGGTTTGTTGTGCCTCTTCTGAGAGTCAGAGCAGCAGTAGCCAAATCTCAGCCTCTGTCTCAGAACAATGGCATTGCTGATGGTTCTCCACTGGGCCCCTCTGGCCACTTTAACACCTGGTGTCCCAGCCCTCACTTCCAGGGCCGGCACATCTCTGTCCTTTATTTTTCTAACAGCACCAGCTGCCAGCTGACAGCCATACCCACATGCTCCAGAGCTCCATTTCAGTGTGGTTCGTGCACTCTGGAGCTTCGGTTTTCAGATTGGTTGTGCGCATTCTGTGGCTCAAGGTCTCAGTTTGCTCTCTCGCGGGTGTGCGAGTCCGCCCACTCCCCAGTGCATGTGGCTACCGCTTCCCGGCGCCCGAACGCGGCAGCTCCCTCCCCCTTCCATTTATCTTCCATTATCTGTGCATGGCTTCAGGGCTCCCTGCTTCATACCTCAATACTCATTACTGGAGATGTTCATTTGTAGAGATCCAGATGTATCTTCCTGCGTCTCATGCTGATTCCATGGATGTTCAGGATGATCTTGTACCTATCCAGCTCGACTCAGTGGACCAGCTGAAAAAGGGGACCCCTACTCCTCTGCCATCTTAACTCCTCCTCCCCAAACTAGCTTTTAAACCAGAGATTTTCATAAGAGATGAAGAAGGACACTATATCACAGTAAAGAGATCTATCTGACAAGAAGATCTAACAATTATAAATATTTATGCCCCTAACTGGGGAGCATCCAAATATGTAAACCAATTAATAACAAAACTAAAGAAGCTCATTGATAAGAATATAATCATATAGGGGACTTTAACCACCCACTCACAGCAATGGACAGATCATCTAAGCAGAAGATCAACAAGGAAACAAGACCTTTGAATGACACACTACACCAGATGGACTTCATAGATATATTCAGAGCATTTCACCCTAAAGCAGCAGAATATACATGCTTTTTGAGTACACATGTAACATTGTCCAGAACAAATCACATAGTGGGTCACAAACCAGGACTCAACCAGTACAAAAAGATTGACATTATACCATGCATATTTTCAGATGGCAATGCTATGAAACTTGAAGTCAACCTCAAGAAAACATTTGGAAAGACCACAAATACATGGATGTTAAAGAGCATCCTATTAATGAATAAGTGGGTCAACCATGAAATTAAAAAAAAATTAAAAAATACATAGAAGAAAATGAAAATGAAAACAAGTCCATCCAAATTTTTGGGATTCAGCAAAGGTTATCCTAAGAGGGATGCATAAAGCAGTATAGGCCTTCCTTAAGAAGAAAAGAAAGTCTCAAATACACAACCTAACATTACACCTGAAGGACCTGGGAAAAGAACAGAAGTAATGCCTAAATCCCATGGGAGAATGGGAAATAATAAAGATTAGAGCAGAAATCAATAATATAGAAATTAGAAAAAAAGTAGAACAGATCAATAAAACTAGGAGCTAATTCATTAAAAGAAATAATAAAATGAATAAACCTTCACCCAGACTTATCAAAAAGAAAAGAGAAAGGATCCAAATAAATAAAATCATGAATGAAAGAGGAGAGATCACAACCAATATGCAGAAATATAAACAATTATAAGAGACCATTATGAGTAGTTGTATGTCAACAAATTAGGTAATCTGGGAGAAATGGATAAATTGAAGCAGTAATCAAAATTCTCCCAACAAACAAGAGTCCAGGGCTGAATGGATTCCCAGCGGATTTCTACAAAACATTTAAAGAAGGATTAATACCTATTTTTCTGAAACTGTCCCAAAAAATAGAAGTGGAAAGAAAACTTCCAAACTCATTCTAAGGAGAGCATTACCTTGAGCCCCAAATCAGAAAAAGACCCCTCTAAAATGGGTAATTACAGACCAATATCCCTGATGAACATGGATGCAAAAATTTTCAAGAAGGTAGTAGCAAATCAAATACAACAGTACATTAAAAAAGTTATTCACCACAATCAAGTGGGATTTATTCCAGGGCTGAAGGGAGGGTTCAACATCCCTAAACCAATCAACATGATTTACAACATTAATAAGAGAAAGAATCATAGCCGTATGATCCTCTCAATAGATGCAGAGGAAGCATTTGACTAAGTACAGCATAATTTCTTGATAAAACCCTGAACATAGTAGGGATAGGGGAACATACCTCAACATCATAAAGACCATATAGAAAGACCCACAGCTAATATCATCCTCAATGGGAAAAACCGAGAGCTTTCCTCCTAAGGTTAGAAAGATGACAGTGATGTCCACTTTCATCACTGTTTTTCAACACAGTATTGGAAGTCTTAGTCTCACCAATCAGAAAACTGAAAGAAATAAAAAGCATCCAAATTGGCAAGGAAGAAGTCAAACTTTCACTCTTCAAAGACGACATGATACTCTATGTAAAAAACCCTACAGACTGCACCAAAAATTACTAGAACTGATACAGGAATTCAACAAAGTCACAAGATATAAAATCGATGCACATGAGTCTGTTGCATATCTATACACCAACAATGAAGAAAATCAAGGAATTGATCCGCTTTACAATTGCACCAAAAACCATAAGATAACTAGGAATATACCTAACTAAAGAGGTTAAAGACCTATACACTGAAAAGTATAGAACACTTATGAAAGAAATTGAGGAAGACACAAAGAAATGGAAATATTCCATGCTCATGGATTGGAAGAAAAAAATACTGTTAAAATGTCTATGCTTCCTAAAAGAATCTACACATTCAATGCAATCTCTATCAAAGTAACAGCAGCATTTTCATAGAACTAGAACAAATAATCCTAAAATTTGCATGGAACCAAAACCTGAATAGACAAGACTTCAAGTTGTATTAGAAAGCTGTAATCATCAAGACGGTATGATACTGGCACAAAAACAGACACATAGATCAATGGAACAGAATAAAACCCCCCAAAAGGACCCTTAACTCTATGGTCAACTAATTTTTGACAAAGCCAGAAAGAATATCCAATGGAAAAAAAAAAGACAGCATTTTCAACAAATGGTGCTGGGAAAATTGTACAGCAGCCTGCAGAAGAATGAAACCAGACCACTTTCATATACCATGCATAAAAATAAATTCAAAATGGGCAAAAGACCTAAATGTGAGACAGGAATCCATCAAAATCCTAGAGGGGAACACAGGCAGCAAACTCTCTGACCTAGGCCACAATAAATTTTACTAAACATGTCTTCAGAGGCAAGAGAACAAAATTAAAAAATGAACTATTGGGTCTTCATCAAGATAAAAAGCTTCTGCACAGCAAAGGAAACAGTCAACAAAACTAAAAGGAAAAGTATGGAATGGGAGAAGATATTTGCAAATGACACTACAGATAAAGGGCGGGTGTCCAAGATCTATAAAGAACTTCTCAAACTCAACACCCCCAAAAAACCCCAAATAATCCGATCAAAAAATGGGCAGAAGACGTGAACCAACATTTCTCCAAGGAAGACATACAAATGAAAACAGACACATTGACACATGTGTCAACAGACACATGGAAAAAAATGCTCCACATCGCTTGCCATTAGGAAAGGGAAAATCAAAACCACAATGAGATACCACCTTACACCAGTTAGAATGGCAAAAGTCAACAAGACTGGGACAACAAATGTTGAGAAGGATGTGGAGAAAGGGGAACACTCTTACACTCTTGGTGGGAATGCAAGCTGGTACAGCCACTCTTGAAAATAATATGGAGGTTCCTCAAGACATTAAAAACAGGGCTACCTTATGACCCAGCAATTGCACTACTGGGTATTTACCCCAAAGATACAGGTGTAGTGAAAATAAGGGGCACATGCATCCCAGTGTTCATTGGAGCAATGCTCCCAATAGCCAAACTGGAGGGAGCCGAGATGTCCTTCAATGGATGAATGGATAAAGAAGATGTGGTTCACATACGCAATGGAATATTACTCAGCCATCAGGAATGATGAAAACTTACCATTTACATCGACATGGATAGAACTGGAGGGTATTATCCTAAGTGAAACAAGCAGAGAAGACAATTATCATATGGTTTCATTCATATGTGGAATATAAGGAATAGTGCAGAGGACCATAGGGGAAGAGGGAAAACTGAATGGGAAAGAATCAGAGAGGGAGACAAACCATGAGAGACTGTGGACTCTGGGAAACAAATTGAGAGTTGCAGAAGTAAGGGGGGTAGAGAGATGATGTAACTGGGTGATCCGCATTAAGGAGGGCACATGATCTGATGAACACTGGATGTTAAACAGAACTAATGAATCATTGAACACTAAATCAAAAACTAATAGATGTACTATATGTTGGCTAATTGAACTTAAGAAAAAAAAAGATAAAAGCCTTCTGCACAGCAAAAGAAACAGTTAACAAAACTAAAAGGCAACCCATGGAATGGGAGAAAGTATTTGCAATTGACCTAGTAGATAAAGGGCTAATACCCGAAATCTATAAAGAACTTATCAAACTCAACACCCAAAGAACAAATAATCCAGTCAAGAAATGGGTAGAAGACATGAACAGACATTTCTCCAACGAAGACATACAAATGGCCAAAAGACACATGAAAAAATGCTCAACATCACTCATCATCAGGGGTATACAAATCAAAAACATGATGAGATACCACCTCACACCTGTCAGAATACCTAAAATGAACACCTCAGGTAACAACAGATGTTGGCAAGGACACAGAGAAAGTGGAACCCTCTTACTTTGTTGGTGGGAATTCAAACTGGTGCAACCACTTTGGAAAAGAGTATGGAGGTTCCTCAGAAAGTTAAAAATAGAGCTACCCTTTGACTCTGCAACTGAACTAACAGGTATTTACCCAAAGGATACAAAAATACAGATTCAAAGGGATACATGCACCTCAATGTTTATAGCAACATTACCAACAATAGCCAAAATATGGAAAGAGCCCAAATGTCAATAAATGGATGAATGGGTAAATGGATGAATGGATAAAGAAGATGTGGCATGGGATATTATATTATAATGGAATATTTACTCCGCCACCAAAAATTAATGAAATCTTGCCATTTGCAATGAATGGACAGAACTAGAGCTTATTATGCTACCCAAAATAAGTCAGGGAAAGACAAATACCATGATTCCACTCATATGCAGAATTTAATTTAAAAAACTGATGAAGGAAAAATAAAATAAGATAAAAACAGAGAGGGAGGCAAACCATAAGATACTCTTAACTATAGGGAACAAACTGGGGGTTGCTGAAGGGGAGGTTGTGGGTGGATGCAGTAATTGGATGATGGGTATTAAGGAGAGCACTTTATTTGGTGAGCACTGGATGTTGTATGCAACTGATGAATCACTAAATTCTACCCCTGAAACTAACAATACACTATATGTTAACTAACTTGAATTTAAATTAAAAATAAAAAGAGCATTTGTACTTGCTCTTTCCCTGGTCTTGGAGGAAAGTTTTCAGTTTATCATCCTCACTTACATTATTAGCGTGGGTTTTTCTCAGATCCCCTTTATGAAGTTGAGGAAGTTTTCTCCTATTCTAAGATTGTTGTTTGATTTTATCATGAAAGATCTTATCAAATGATTTTTATATATCAAAATTATCCTGTAAGCTTTGTCCCTTATTTGATCAATATGATATATTACACTGAATTTCATATGTTGAACCAACCTTACATTCCTCAGATGGTTCAAATTTGATCATGGTGTGTAATTATTTATTTTTATGTTCTTGGATTCATTTGGCCAGTAGTTTGTTAAGGATTTTGCATCTGTATTCATAAAAGACAATGATCTGTAATTTTCTTTTCTTGTGATATCTTTGCCTGATTTTGGTTTCATGGTAATACTTCTCCCATATTTGGGTCGTATTTCCTCCTATTCTAACTTTGGAAGAGGTCTTAGACATTTGATAGTATTTATCAGTGAAATCATATGGAGTTTTTTTAAAATGAGAAGTTTAGCATTGTTATTGTTATCATTATTACTATTTTACTTATTGTAATATATTTCAGGTTTTCTTTTGCTTCATGAGTTAGTCTTAATAGTTATGTTTTGTATGAATTTGTTAATTTCATCTAAGTTATCTGATTTGTTGACATACAATTGTTTACAACACTTCTTTTTAAATTAATTCTAATTCTTGTACAGTTAGCATAGCGTGTTATATTCATTCAGGGTGTAAAATATAGTGATTCAGCAATTCCATATATCACCCTGTGTTCATCATAATATGTACACTCCTTAATCCCCATCAACTCTTTCACCCATTCCCCCACCCACCTCCCCTCTGGTAACCATCAGTTTGTTTTCAATAGTTAACAGTCTATTTATTGGCTTGTTTGTCCCTCTTTCATTATTTCCTTTGCTCATTTGTTTTGTTTCTTAAATTCTACATGTGAGTGAAATTATATGGTACTTGTCTTGCTCCGACAGACTTATTTCACTTAGCATTATAGTCTCTAGTTCTACCTATGTCATTGCATATCACAAGATTTCTTTCTTTCTTATGTCTGAATAATATTCAATTCTCTCTATATACCACATCTTCTTTATTCATTAATCTGTTGATGGACATGGGTTGCTTCCATAATTTGGCTACTGTAGATAACAATGCAATTAACATATGGGTGCATGTATCTCGTTGAATTAGTGTTTTTGTGATTTGAGTAAATACCCAGCAGTTCAATTTCTTAATCATAGGGTAGGTATATTTGGAAGTTTTTGAGGAACCCCCATACTGTTTTCCTGAGTGGTTGCACAAGTTTGCATTCCCACTTACAGTGCAAGGAGGGTTCCTTTTTCCTCCACATTCACACCAACACTTGTTGTATCTTGTGTTTCCTACTTTAGCCATTCTCACAGGTGTGAGGTGACATCTCATTGCAGTTTTGATTTGCATTTCCCTAATGATGAGTATCTTTTCATATATCTGTTGGTTAACTGCGTGTCCTCTTTGGAGAAATGTCTCTTCATGTTTTCTGCCCATTGTATAATTGGATTATTTGTTTTTTGGTATCAAATTGTATAACTTCTTTATATATTTTGGATATTAATCCTTGATCAGATATGTCATTTGTACACTATCATTTCCCATTCAGTAGGCTGCCTTTTAGATTTTTTTATGGTTTCCTTCATTGTGTAGAAACTTTTTAATTTGATGTAGTCCCAAGTTTATTTTTGCTTTTATTTCCCTTGTGTCAGGAGACATATCTCGTAAAATATTGCTATGACTAGTATCAGAGACCTTACTGCCTGTGTTCTCTTCTAGGATTTTTATAATTGCAGGTCTCACACTTAGGTCTTTCATTCATTTTGAGTTTATTTTTGTGCATGGCTTAAGAAAGTGGCCATTTCATTCTTTTGCACAGGCCTGAGCAGTTTTCCCAATACATTTTCTCAAAGAGACTGTTTTTTTCCCATAGTATATTATTTCCTCATTTGTTGAAGATTAATTGACCTTATAGTTGTGGGTTTATTTCTGGGTTTTATATTCTGTACCATTGATCTATGTGTCTATTTTTGTGCCAGTACCATACTGTCTTGATTACAACAGATTTGTAATATAACACTAGGTTGGAAATTATGATACCTCCATCTATGCTTTTCTTCTTCAAGATTGCTTTGTCTATTTGGGGTCTTTTATGTTTCCATATAAACTTTATAATTGTTGTAGTTCTGTTGAGAGGGATTGCATTAGACGTGTAGATTGTTTTGGGTAGTATAGACATTTTAACAATTTTGTTCTTCCAATCCATGAGCATGGAATGTCTTTCCAATTCATGGTTTCATCTTCAATGTCTTTCATTAGTGTTTTCTATTTTTTCAGAGTACAAGTCTTTCACTTATTTGGTTAGGTTTATTCCTTGGTATTTATTGTTTTTGATGTTCTTGTAAATGTGACTATATTCTTGATTTCTCTTTCTGCTGCTTCATTATTAGTGTATAGAAATGCAACAGACTTCTGATCATTGATTTTTTTATGCTGCATCTTTACTGAATTCGTTTATCAGTTCTAGTAGTATTTTGGTGGAGTTTTTCAGGATTTTCATGCTATCTGCAAATAATAAAAGATTTACCTCTTCCTTACCAATTTGAATGCCATTTCTTTCTTTCTTTTTTTTTAAAAGATTTTATTTATTTATTCGACAGAGATAGAGACAGCCAGCGAGAGAAGGAACACAAGCAGGGGGAGTGGGAGAGGAAGAAGCAGGCTCATAGCGGAAGAGCCTGACGTGGGGCTCGATCCCAGAACACTGGGATCACACCCTGAGCCGAAGGCAGAAGCTCAACCGCTGTGCCACCCAGGCACCCCCATTTCTTTCTTTTTTAAAAAAAATCTAGTTACTGTGGCTAGGACTTCCAGTACTGTGATGAATAAAAGTGTTTAGAATGGCTATCCTTGTTTTATTCCTCACCTTAGGGAGAAGCACTCAGTTTTTCCACATTGAGTATGATGTTTGCTGTGTGTTTTTCATCTATGACTTTTATTATGTTGTGGTATGTTCCCTCTAAGCCTACTTTGTAGAGGGATTTATCATGAATGGATGCTCTACTTTGCCAAATGCTTTTTCTGCATCTATTGAAAGGACCATATTGTTTTTATACTTTGTCTTATTGATGTGATGTATCACATTGATTGATTTGTAAATATTGAACAACTCTGCATACTGCAAATAATTCCCACTTGATCATGGTGAATGATTTTTTTTTAATGTGCTGTTGGATTCTGTTTGTTAGTATTTTGTTGAGGATTTTTTTTAAAGATTTTATTTATTTATTTGACAGAGATAGAGACAGCCAGCGAGAGACGGAACACAAGCAGGGGAGTGGGAGAGGAAGAAGCAGGCTCATAGTGGAAGAGCCTGATGTGGGGCTTGATCCCATAACGCCGGCACCACACCCTGAGCTGAAGGCAGACGCTCAACCGCTGTGCCACCCAGGCGCCCCTTGTTGAGAATTTTTGCATGTATGTTCTCAAATATGCTGGTGTGTAGTTCTATTTTTAGTGGTGTCTTTATCTGGTCTTGGTTTCAAAGTAAGGCTAGCTTTATAAAATGAATTTGGAAGTTTTCCTTGCTCTTTTATTTTTTGGAATAGTTTGAGACAAATAGGTACTAACTCTTCTTTAAGTATTTGGAGGAATTTGCCTGTGAAGCCATTTGGTCCTGGACTTTTATTCGTTGTGAGTTTTTGATTACTGATTCAATCTCTTTGTTGCTAGTCGGTCTATTCAAATTTTCTATTTCTTCATGTTTCAGTTTTGGTAGGTTATATGTTTCCAGGAATTTATGCATTTATTCTAGGTTGTCCAGCCTGTTGTCATAGTGTTTTTCATATTATTCTATTTTTTAAATTCCTGTGGTGTTGGTTATTTCTCCTCTTTCATTTGTAATTTTATTATTTGTGTCCTTTCTCTTTGTTTTTTTGATGAGTTTAGCTACAAATTTGCTTATCTTTTCAATGAACCAACTCCTGGTGTCATTGATCTGTTCTACTGTTCTGTTGTTGTTGCTGTTAGTTTGTTTCCATATCATTTACTTCTAGTCTAATCTTTATTATTTCAATTATTTACAAAATTTTTAATTCATTTCTATTTCTGAAAGTTTGGTAATAATATCCCCTCTTTCATTCCTGATCCTCATAATTTGAGTCATCTCTCTCTCTGTCTTTCTTGGTCAGCCTAGGCACAGTTTCTCAATTTTTAAAAACCTCCTTAGGGGCACCTGGGCGGTTCAGTTGCTTAAGTGTCTGACTCTTGATTTTGACTGAGGTCATGATCTCAGGTTCATGAGATCAAGCCAAGTGTTGGGCTCCATGCTCAGTGCAGAGTCTGCTTGAGATTCTTCCTATACCTCTTCCTTGGCCCCTCCCCTCACTCACTCTCTCTCTTTCTCTATCTCTCAGATAAATACATAAATAAAATCTTAAAAAGATACTTTTAAAGACATGACTTTTCATTTTATTGATTTTCTCTATTGTATTCTATTCATTTATTTATCTTCTAATCTTTATTATTTCCTTCCTTCTCCTTACTCAGGTTTTAAGTTTTCTTTTTTTTTTAATTATGATATGTTAGTCACCATACAGTACATCCTTAGTTTTTGATGTAGTGTTCCATGATTCATTGTTTATGTATAATACCCAGTGCTCCATGCAATATATGCCCTCCTTTTACTCGTTTCTTTAGGTGGCAGGTGTGGTTATTGATTTGAAATCCTACTTATCTTTTACTGTAGGATTTTATGGGTAAAATTTTCCTCTAAAACCTGCTTTTGTTGCATCCCTTGAGTTTTGGTAGGCTGCAGATTTGTTTTGATTCATATCAAAGTATTTTCTTTTTTTTGGTAGTTTCTAATTTAAATGATTAGTTACTTAGAAGAATTTTGTTAATTTCTGCATACTTTTCAATTGTCTATGTTTCTTTTAGTTACTGAATTTTTTTATTTCATTTTACAGAGAACATGTATGATTTTAATATAAATTTAGTGAGACCCATATGTGGTTTAACATATGGTCTAACCCGGAGATGTTTCATATACACTGAGAGGAACGTATACATTAAGGCTGTTGGGTACAATACTCTGTTTCTGCTATGTTTAATTTATAGTGATGTTGAAAACATCTATGTCCTTGCTGATCATCTGCTGATTTGGTCTTTTCATTATTGAAAGAGGGGTATTAAACTTCAAATACTGTTCTGAATTGTCTGTTTCTCTCCTCAATTCTGTCTGGCTTTACTTCATGTATCTGGGGACTCTGTTATTAAGTATGTGTTTATAATTATTTTCTATTCTAGATGATTGACCAATTAGCATTATAAAATGTCAGTCTGTAATAATTTTTTTTTAATACGGTCAATTTTGTCTGATATTATTATTACCATTTCAGTTCTTTTTTTTTTTTTGGTTACAGTTTGCATGGGATAGCTTTTTCCATTTTTTACTTCAAAACTATTTGTCTATTTAACCTATACTGTGTTTCCTGTAGTTAGCTTATACTTGGACCATGTTTTTAAATCCATCTTGCCAATCTGTATCTTTTAAGAGGTGATTTTAATCTATTTACATTTAACCTAATTACTGATTTTGAAAGACTTCTGCCATTTTGTTCCTTATTTTTATATGTGCTATTATTTTTTTGTTGTCATTGTTACTCACTCCATTACTGAAGTCTTTTGTGTTAGTTGCTTTCTTATGTATCATTTTAATTCCTTTGTTCTCTCCTTTACTATATATATATATATTTTTTTCCCTAGAGATTACTCTGAGGATTTCAATGAATAGCTCAACTATCTACTTCATATTCACACCAATTGAATTATAGCACTGTACAAAACATTTGCTCAAATATAATTTTAAGCTCTCCCTTCTCCTTTGTACTGACTTTAAATAAAAATAACAACATTATACATTGTGAGTCCATCAATCCAATTTTTTTTCACTTTTTTTCAATTTAGTGATTCATCACTTACATATAACACCTGGTGCTCATCAAAACAAGTGCTTTTCTTATTAGTCATCACCAATACACCCCATTCTCACCCACCTCCTTCCAGCAACCCTCATTTTGTTCTTTTTTTTAAAGATTTTATTTATTTATCTGACAGAGAGAGAGACAGCCAAAGAGGGAACACAAGCAGGTGGAGTGGGAGAGGAAGAAGCAGGCTCTCAGTGGAGGAGCCTGATGTAGGGCTCGATCCCAGAATGCCGGGATCATGCCCTGAGCCGAAGGCAGATGCTTAACGACTGAGCCACCCAGGCGCCCCAACCCACATTTTGTTCTTTATCATTCAGAGATTGCTATAGTTTGCTTCCCTCTCTCTCTCTCTTTTTTTTTTCTTTCCCATATGTTCATTTGTTTTGTTTCTTAAATTTCACATGAGTGAAATCATATGGTATTTGTCTTTCTTCAACTGACTTATTTGGCTTAGCATGATACACTCTAGCTCTATCCATGTCACTGCAAATGGCAAGATTTCATTCTTTTGGATGGCTGAGTAGTAATAATAATATATCTTTATCTATTTATATATCTATCTATCTATATCTATCTATCTATCTATCTCTCTCTCTATATATATACACCACTTCTTCTTTATCTATTCATCTATCGATGGATGTCTGGGCTCTTTCTATACTTTGGCTATTGTTGATAATGCTGCTATAAACATCAGGGTGCATGTATTCTTTGAATCTGTATTTTTGTAACCTTTGGGTAAATACTGTTTAGAGCAATTGCTAGGTCATAGAGAGTTCTATTTTTAACTTTTGGAGGAAACTCCATACTGTTTTCCAGAGTGGATGTACTGGTTAGCAGTCCCACCAACAGTGTAAGAGGATTCCCTTTCTCTATATCCTCACCAACATCTGTTGTTTTGAGTTGTTAATTTTAGCTGCTCTGACAGGTGTGTGTTGGTATCTTAACACGGTTTTGATTTGTATTTCTCTGATGATGAATGATGTTGAGCATCTTTTCATATGCCTGTTAATGCATGTCTTCCTTGGAAAAATGTCTATTCACGTCTTCTGTCCATTTCTTAACTTGATTATCTGTTTTTGGGTGTTGAGTTTGATAAATTCTTTATTGATTTTGGATACCAACCTTCTGTCAGATATGTCATTTGCAAATATTTTATCCTATTCCATAGGCTGCCTTTTAGTTTTGTTGATTGTTTCCCTCACTGAGCAGAAGGTTTTAATCTTGATGAAGTCCCAATAGTTTTTCTTTTGTTTCCCCTGCCTCTGGAGAAGTCTCTAGTAAGAAGTTGTTATGGCCCAAATCACAGTGGTTACTGCCTGTGTTCTCTAGGATTATGGTGGTTTCCTGTCTCACATTTGGGTCTTTCACTTATTTTGAATTTATTTTTGTGTATGGTATAAGAAAGTGGTCCAGGATCATTCTTCTGCATGTTGCTGTCCAGGTTTCCCAACATCATTTGTTGAAGAGACTGTTATTCTTTGGGTATTCTTACCTTCATTGTCAAAGATTAGTTGACCATATAGTTGTGGGTCCAATTCTGGGTTCTCTCTTCTGTTCCATTGACCTATGTGTCCGTATTTGTGCCAGTACCATACAGTCTTGATGACTAAAGCTTTGTTATATAGCTTGTAATCTAGAATCATGATGCTTCCAGCTTTGCTTTCGTTTTTCAGGATTGCTTTGGCTATTTTGGGTATTTTGTGGTTCCATATAAATTTTAAGATTATTAAATAATAATAATTTTAGGAGTATCTGTGAAAAATGCTGGTGGTATTTTGATAGGGATTGCATTAAATATGTAGATTGCTTTGGGTAGCATAGACATTTTAAAAATGATTTTTCTCCCAATCCATGAGCCTGGACTCTTTTTCCATTTCTCTGTGTCCTGTTCAATTTCTTTCATAAGTGTTCTATAGCCTTCAGGGTACAGATGTGTTACTTAAATTTTGATTAGGTTTATTTTGTTTTTGTTTTTGATTTAGGTTTTGATTAGGTTTATTCCTGGGTATCATGGTTTTTGGTGCAATTGCAAATGAGATCGTTTCCTTGATTTCTTTATTTGCTGGTTCATTATTGGTGTATAGAAATGCAATATACCCTGCAACTTTAGCTGAATTCATGTATGAGTTCCAGCAATTTTTTGGTGGAGTCGCTCGGTTTTCTACACAGAGTATCATATCATCTGCAAATAATGACAGTTTGACTTCTTCCTTGCTGATTTAGATGCCTTTTATTTCTTTCTGTTGTCTGATTGCTTATGTTAAGACTTCTAGTACTATGTTAAATAGCAGTGATGAGAGTGGAGGGGCATCTGGGTGATTCAGTTGGTTAAGCAACTGCCTTCAGCTCAGGTCATGATCCCAGTGTCCTCAGATCAAGCCCTGCATCAGGCTCACTGCTCAGTGGGGAGTCTGCTTCTCCCTCTCCCACTCCCCAGCTTGTGCTCCTTCTCTTTGTCAAATAAATAAACAAATAAATAATCTTTTTAAAAAAATGATGAGAATGGAAGGCCTGTGCCTGGTCCTATTTCCCCTAGAACTGAAGCTTTGTAGCACTCTATGATTAGTAGACTTGGTGTGTGTGAGGGGTTTCTGTTGGTCTTTTGAGGGAGGGGGCTGCTGCGCTGATTCTAGGAGTACTTGACCTATAGAGATGCACCTGTAGGGTTCATGGGGGCAGGGTTTAGTGTGTGTGGCTCCAGTCTCCTTGGAGGATCACTGAGGTTTAGTCAGTAATGATGGGTGAGGAGGAAAGTGGTGTCACCATTCCTCACCATGCGGGGAGTTAGTGCTCACCACTCTTCAGGAAGCTCTCAAAGAAGAGCAAATAATCTCCCCTCTTGTGTTCCCAGCTCCCATCAGATCCCTGCCTTTACCCCGTCTGTGTTCAAGCTGTCTGTCAGGTAGCACAGTATCCCTGGTTTAATCTCAGGTTCAAGGCTGGTTTCAAAACCCCAAATTTTAGGGACCTGTGTGGCATGGACACACACTGATCCTCTGTGGGAGGGTCTTACCATGCTGTAGCCAATGATTTTTGTCCCAGAAAAGCAGTTGCTTGAAGGCACAGCAGTTCAGAGTTTATGGTAAAGCACAGCAAAAAGCTGGCACCAATGTTTGCAGTCTCAGCACGTGAACAGGGCAGCATGTTTGCACCTGCCAGCGCTTTTGTCCCCTGGAGAGGCTGTGCCACCACTCACAAGTGCTCTCCCTGAAGGGGAACTGTTGCTACTTGTGTGACCAGGGGATCCTCAGACCACGCTATCTACTCCCAGGCCCCCACCCTCCTTCCCCACCAGAGCACTCTTAAACACACCCAGGACGACCATAACAATAGCATGGACTTCTAAAACTTCAGTCTTTGAGCTCCACTGCTTATAAAAACGTATGGTAGTAAGCCCCTCTCCTTCTCCCAGTCAGTGGATCTGGGGAGAGTCTCTCTCGTGAAATCGCCAGTGCACTGCTTTCACTCTTTTTCTCTCTCCCTTTCTGCCTTTCTCCTCTCTCCATGATCAGGGCTCCCTCCCCTCCACAGCACCTGCAAACCTTTTCACTCCCAAATCAACTGTCCATAGCTCCTACATTCCATGATGGGGCCATTTTTGTACCTGTAGATGTGCAGTTTGTTCTCTCAGTACTCATCAATTTCTTGAATGTTCAGAATGATTTGATATTTATCTATCTGTTTTCAAGGAACTGGGCAAGCTTAGGGTTCCCTACTTCTGTGCCATCTTAACTCATCCCCACTTGATGGTGTACCACAGTTCCCTTACTCTGCTCATTTTTCTTCATTCTTTTCAATTTCTGCTCCTAGTACTAGATAATCTTAGTTGACACATTAGTAAATTTACTGTTTCTTTATTCTCTCAATTGAAATCTGCTGTTGAGTACCTCTAATGCCTTTTTCATTTTAGTTATTGTCTTTTTTCAGTTTCAGAACTTCTATTTCATCATCTTTTATAATTTCTATATTATTATTAAAATACAATATTTGGGAAGACATCATTCTCATACTTTCCATTTGTTTCTTAGAAATGTTTTCTTGGAGTTCTTTAAACATATTTAAAATAACTGATTTACAAAACTGCAATGAAATATTGTCCCACACTAGTCAGAATGGCTAAAATTAACAACATAGGAAACAACAGGTGTTGGCGAGGATGCAGGGAAAGGGGAACCCTCTGACGCTGTTAGTGGGAATGCAAACTGGTGCAGCCACTCTGGAAATGGGGGTTCCTCAAAACGTTAAAAATAAAACTACCTTATGAAATAACAATTGCACTACTAGGTATTTATCCAAAGGATACAAAAATACTAATTCAAAAGGAACCATGCACCCTGATGTTTATAGCACTTTGATGTCTATAGCAGCATTATCTATAAAAGCCAAATTATGGAAAGAGCCCAAATGTCCATCAACTGATATATATATATATATATATATACACACACACACAGTGAGATATTATTGAATATATATAGTGCAATATTACTCAGCCATAAGAAAGAATGAAATCTGGCCATCTGCACTGAGGTAAACAGACCTAAAGATATTATGCTAAGCAAAATAAATCAGTCAGAGAAAGACAAATACCATACCTTCTTCGTATCTTCTGCCCATTTTTTTAATTTGATTATTTGTTTCTCGTATATTGAGTTTGAGTTCTTTGTAGATCTTGGATACCAGTCTTTTATCTGTGGTGTTATTTGCAAATATCTTCTCCCATTCTGTGGGCTTCTTCTAAGTTTTTTTGACTGTTTTCTTGGCTGTGCAGAAGATTTTGATCTTGATGAAATCCCGCAAGTTCATTTTTGCCTTTGTTTCTCTTGCCATTGTAAGATGAGTCATGAAAAAAGTTGCTGTGGCCGATGGCAAAGAGGTTACTGCCTATGTTCTCCTCTAGGAGTTTGATGGAATCCTGTCTCACATCAAGGTCTTTCTTCCATTTGGAGTTTATCTTTGTGTATGGTGTGAGAGAGTGGTCAAATTTCATTCTTTGGCATGTAGCTGTCCAATTTTCCCAGCACCATTTATTGAAGACACTCTCTTTTTTCCACTGGATGTTTTTACCTGCTTTGTCAAAGATTAGTTACCCATACAGCCAGGGTTCTCTATTCTGTTCCATTGGTCTATGTGTCTGTTTTTGTGCCAGTACCATGCTGTCTTTGTGATCATAGCTTTGTGGTATAGCTTGAAATCCGGCAACATGATACCCCCAGCTTTGTTTTTCCTTTTCAACAATTCCGTGGCAATTCGGGGCCTTTTCTGGTTGCACAAAAATTTAAGGGATGTTTATTCAAGTTCTTTGAAAAATGTCATTGGTATTTTGATTGGGATGGCATTTAAAGTGTAGATGGCTCTGGGTAGCATAGATATTTTAACTATATTAATTCTTCCAATCCATGAGCATGGAATATTTTTCCATCTTTTTGTGTCTTCTTCAGTGTCTTTAAAAAGTGATTTGTAGTTTCTAGACTATAGATCCTTTACGCCTCTGGTTAAGTTAATTTTGAGTTAACGTATGATTTTGGTGCTATTGTAAATGGAATGGATTCCCTAATTTCTCTTTCTTCAGTCTCATTGTTCATCTATAGAAATGCAACTGATTTCTGAGCATTGATTTTGTATCCTAACACATTGCTTAATTGCTCTATAACTTCTAGTAGTTTGAGGGTGGACTCCTTTGGGTTTTCCATATAGAGTATCATGTCATCTGTGAAGAGAGACAGTTTGACTTCTTTGCCAATTTGGATACATTTTATCCCTTTTTGTTGTCTGATTGCTGTTGCAAGGACTTCTAGTACTCTGTTGAATAATAATGCTGAGAGTAGGCATCCTTGTCGTGTTCCTGAACTTAAGGGAGAGGCTTCCAGCTTTTCCCCATTGAGAATGATATTCACTGTAGGCTTTTCAAAATGGTTTTTATGAAATTGTGGAATGTACCCTCTATCCCTACACTTGGAAGAGTTTCAATCAGGACATGATGCTGTATTTTGTCAAATGTTTTCCTTGTCAATTGAGAGGATCATATGGTTCTTGACTATTTTCTTGTTGATATGATCTATCACACTGATAGATTTGTGATTGTTGAACCACCCTTGCATCCCAGGGATGAATCCCAGTTGGTCGTGACGGATAATCCTTTTAATGTCCTGTTGGATCCTATTAGCTAGGATCTTGTTGAGAATTTTGACGTCCATATTCATCAGGGATATTGGTCTGTAATTCTCCTTTTTGATGGGGTCTTTGTCTGATTTGGGGGTCAAGGTAATACTGGTCTCGTTGAATGAGTTTGGTAGTTTTCTTTCTGTTTCTATTTTTTGAAAGATCTTCAGGAGATTAGGTATTATTTCTTCTTTGAATATTTGGTAGATTTCCCCGGGGCATCCGTCAGGCCCTGGAGTCTTATTTTTCGGAAGGTTGTTGATCACTGCTTCAATCTCTTCATAATTAATCGGTCTGTTTAAATAATTAATTTCTTCCTGTTTCAGTCTTGGCAGTTTATAGGTTTCCAGGAAGGCATCCATTTCTTCCAGGTTGTTTAATTTATTGGCATAAAGCTGTTGATAAAAGCTTCTAATGATCCTTCCTATTTCATTGGTGTTGTTTGTGACCATTTCCTTTTCATTCATAATTTTATTGATTTGGGTCCTTTCTGTATTTTTTTGAATAAGCCTTGTCAGTGGCTTATCGATCTTATTTATTCTTTCAAAGAACCAGCTTCTAGTTCTCTTGATGTGCTCTACTGTGCTCCTGGTTTCTAATTCATTGATCTCTGCTCTAATTTTGGTCAACTGCTTCCTAGTGCGTGGATTAGGCCTGTCCCTCTGTTGCTGTTTCAGCTTCTTGAGGTGAGAATATAAAAACTGCATGTTAGATTTTTCTATTCTTTTGAGTGAGGTTTGGATGGCTATGTATTTTCCCCTTAGGACTGCCTTTGTAGTATCCCATAGGTTTTAGACCATTTTGTTTTCATTCTTGTTGGTCTCCATAAATTGTTTAAATTGATTTTTGATTTCCTGGTTTATTGACTCCTTCTTTTTTTTTTCATTTATTTCTGGAAGTGTTTTTTATTGTAATGGATATGGCTCATCATTTAACTCAGTTCACCAAACATCACACACTAGTATTTTATTATAGCTTTAGGAAGAGAAAGGGGAGGTCTTTCATGGGTGATGCACTGACATTTCTGAAAAGTAGTGTCACTGCTACAGAATTATCGACTCCTTCTTGAGCAGGATGGTTCTTAGTTTCCAAGTGTTTGACTTTCTTCCAAATTTTTCCTTGTGGTTGAGTTCCAATTTCAAAACGTTGTGGTTTGAGAATATGCTGGGGATAATTTCAGTATTTTGGTATCTGTTGAGACCTGTTTTCTGAGCCAGAACATGGTTATTCTTGAGAATATTCCATGTGCATTTGAAAAGAATGAGTATTCTGTTGTTCTGGGGTGTAGTGTTCTGTATATATCTATGAGGTCCATCTGGTCTAGTCTGGCATTCAAAGCTCTTGTTTCTTTGTTGATTTTCTGCTTAGGTGATCTTTCTATTGCTAATAGTGGAATGTTGAGGTTCCCTACTATTAACGTATTTTTTATCTATATGTCTCTTTATTCTGGTTAAGAGTTGGCTTGTGTATCTTGCTGCTCCTCTGTTGTGGGTGTAGATATTTATAATTGTCAAATCCACTTGTTGGATACATCCTTTAAGAATAATGTGGTGTCTTTCTGTATCTCTAACTACAGTCTTTCGTTTACAATCTAATCTGTCTGATATGAGAATTCCTACCCCAGATTTCTTTTGAGGTCCATTGGCATGAAAAATGGTTTTCCATCCCTTCACTTTCAGTCTGGATGTATCTTTAGGTTAAAGATGAGTCTCTTGTAGACAGCAAATGGATAGATCATGTCTTTTTCTCCAATCTGCAACTCTGTGGCATTTTATGGAAGCATTTAGTCCATTTACATAGAAAGTATTATTGAGAGATATGATTGCAATGATATCATGTTGCCTGTAAAGCCTTTGTTTCCATAGATTGTAACTTTCTGTTCTGTATCACTCTTGGCACTTTTTTAACTTTTATAAAACCCCCTTAATATCTCCTGTAGGGCTTGTTTCATGGTTATGAAATTGGCCAGTGTGTGGTGATTCTGGAAGGTCTTTATCTCTCCATCAATTCTGAATGACAGCCTTGCTGGAAAAAGGATCCTTGGCTGCATTTTTTTCTCGGACTGAGCTTTAAAAATGCCCTGCCAACCCTTTCTCTCATTCCAGCTCTGTGTAGACAGGTCTGACGTAATTCTGATATTTTTGCTTTGTACGTGAGAAATTTCTTTGCCCTGGCTGTTTTCAATGCTGTATCCTTGGATCTAATATTTGCAAATTGCACTATGACGTGGCGTGGCATAGGTTTTTCATGGCTGAACTTGGGAGCGGTCCTCTCTGCCTCTTGGTCATGAATGCTTGTTTCCTTTGTTAGATTAGGGAAGTTTTCAGCTAAAATTTGTTCAAATATCTCTTCTAGACCTTTCTCTTTCTCCACTTCCTAAGGGATGCTGATGATTCTGAAATTGGAACATTTCATTGAGTCAGTAATCTCCCATAACCTACCTTCTTGAGATTGGATTTTTTGAACCAGGTTTCTGTTTTAACTTTCTCTTCCACCGTCCCATCCTCCAATTCACTAATTCTTTCTTCTGGCTCAATCACCCTGGCCATCAGAGCATCTAGTTTTGACTGCATTTGATTCATAGCATTTTTAATTTCTGACAGTTTCACTCTCATTTCCACACTTAGAGATTCTATATTCTTATTAATATTTTCATTAATATTTTTTTCAAGCCTAAACATCATCTTGACCATTGTTGCTCTGAGCTCCATTTCTGACAATCTGATTATATCCATATCCATCAGTTCTGTGGCAGAGGCAACAGACTCATTGTCTTTTCTTTGCTGGGGAAGATTTCTCCTTCTTATCATTCTGATGAGGAGAGTTTGCGGGGTTGCCCAGAGCCCAAATTATTGACCAGGATCCAGGCAGTGTGCACTTGTTTTATAGGGACCTTAGGGATGTGGGCTTCTTGATTTTTCAGCCTGCCTTCTGTGGGAAGGACCTGCTGAACTGATATTCAGGCAACCCTGTTTGGTTAGAGTCTCCCTGTCCCTTGCAAGGGGGGTGGGGTTTGGCACAATGTGAGCTGGTATTTCTGGGCTTTTGTTCTCTGGCAGCTTTCCCTGGTGGCTTTCTGTGGCAATTCTGAGAGTCAGAGCAGCAGTGACCGAATCCCAGCCTCTATCTCAGAACAGAGATCGCAGTCCTCTCTCCACTGTTGGCCTCTTTAACTCTGTTTCTTTTTTTTTCTTCTTAGTGTAGTATTTTTTATTTTTAATTAAACTTCTTGTTTTGGGATACTTGTAAACTCGTAGGCAGTCATAAGAGATATTATGGGAGGTCTCATGTACCCTTTACTCCGTTTCCCACAGTGGTAAACTCTAGTATGGTACCAGAACTAGGATAGCCACGTTGATTCAGTCAAGCTGTGGAACAATTCCATCACCACAAGGATCCCTCACGGTGACCTTTTATGGCCTCACCCACTTCCCTCCTGTCCCCACTCCATCTGCTTCCCTGGCAACTGATGTGTTCTCCATTTTGATAATTTTGTCATTCTGAGACTGTTATATAAATGGAATCATTCATATGACACCTTTTGGGATTGACCCTATTCACTCTGCAGTATTCTTCAAAGACTCATCTGGGTGGTTGTGTGTATCCATAGTTGGTGCCCTTTTACTGTGGAGCAGTGTTCCACGGCAGACATATGCCACACTGTTTGGTCATTCACCCACTCGCCAGATGCAGGACATTTGGGTTGTTTCCAGCGTGGGGCTTTTACAAATAGAGTTGCTGTGAATGTTTGTGTGCAGGTTTTTGTGGGAACATAAGTCTTCATTTCTCTGGGATAAATGCCTGGGATGTCATTTCCTGGGTTGTATAGTAGTTGCATATTTAGTTTTTTTGAGAAGTGCCAGACTGTTTTCCAGAGTGGCTATACCACTTGACATTGCTGCCAGCAATGAGTGAGTGCTCCAGTTTCTCAGCATCCTCACCAACATTTGGTGTTGTGACTGCTTTTTATTTTAGTCACTCTGATAATGATAACTCTTCATGGTTTTATTTTATTATTATTATTTTTAAGATTTTATTTTTAAGTAATTTCTACACCTAACAGGGGGCTTGAACTTACAACCCCGACATCAAAAGTCACATGCTCCACTGACAGAGGAAGTCAGGCGCCCCTCATTGCGGCTTTCATTTGCATTTCCCTAATGGCTACTGATGTTGGACATATTTTCCTGTGATATTAGCCATGTATATTTCCTCTTCGGTAAAATGTCTCTTTACGTTTTTTTGCATATTTTCTAATTAGATTGCTTGCTTGTTTATTTTTTTAATGTTTTTTATTATATTATGTTAGTCACCATACAGTACATCCCCGGTTTCCGATGTTAAGGTCGATGATTCATTAGTTACGTATAAAACCCAGTGCACCTTTCAATACGTGCCCTCCTTACTACCCATCACCAGTCTATCCCAATCCCCCCATCCCCTCTGAAGCCCAGTTTGTTTCTCATAGTCCATAGTCTGTCATGTTTCACTCCCCCTTCTGATTACCCCCCTTTCTTTATCCCTTTCTTCCCCTACCGATCTTCCTATGTTCCATAGATGAGAGAAATCATATGATAATTGTCTTTCTCTGCTTGACTTATTTCACTTACACTCCCAAACTATTAGAAGTTATAGAGCAATTCAGTAATGTGGTAGGATACAAAATCAATGCTCAGAAATCAGTTGCATTTCTAAACATGAATAATGAGACTGAAGAAAGAGAAATTAGGGAATCTATCCCATGTACAATAGCATCAAAAACCATACGCTACCTTGGAATTAACTTAACCAGAGATGTAAAGGACCTATATTCTAGAAACTATAAGTCACTCTTGAAAGACATTGAGGAAGACACAAAAAGAAGGAAAAAATATTCTGTGCTCATGGAGTGGAAGAATTAACAGAGTTAAAATGTCCATACTACCCAGAACAATCTACACTTTCAATGCTATCCCAATTGAAATACCAATGACGTTTTTCGAAGAACTGGAACAAACACTCCTTAAATTTGTATGGAACCAGAAAAGGCCCCGAATCTCCAAGGAACTGTTGAAAAGGAAAAACAAAGCTGGGGGCATCACAATGCCAGTTTTCGAGCTGTACTACAAAGCTGTGATCAAAAAGACAGCATGGTACTGGCACAAAAACAGACACATAGACCAATGAAACAGAATAGAGAACCCAGAAATGGACCCTCGGCCCTTTGGGCAACTAATCTTTGATAAAGCAGGAAAAACATCTGGTGGAAAAAAGACAGTCTCTTCAATAGATGGTGCTGGCAAAATTGGACAGCTACATGCAAAAGAATGAAACTTGACCACTCTCTCACACCATACACAAAAATAAACTCCAAATGGATGAAAGGCCTTGATGTGAGACAGGAATCCATCAAAATTCTAGAGGAGAACATAGGCAGCAACCTCTACGACATCAGCCAAAGCAAACTTTTTCATGACACATCTCCAAAGGCAAGAGAAACAAAAGATAAAATGAACTTGTGGGACTTCATCAAGATAAAAAGATTCTGCACAGTCAAGGAAACAGTCAAAAAACCTAAGAGGCAGCCCATGGAATGGGAGAAGTTATTTTCAAATGACACCACAGAAAAAAGACTGGTATCCAAGATCTACAAAGAACTTCTCAAACTCAATACACGAAAAGCAAATAAAGAAATCAAAAATGGGCAGAAGATATGAACAGACAATTTTCCAATGAAGACATCCAAATGGCTAACAGGCACATGAAAAAATGTTCAAAATCATTAGCCATCAGGGAAATTCAAATCAAAACCACACTGAGATACCACCTTACGCCAGTTAGAATGGCAAAAATAGACAAGGCAAGAAACAACAATTGTTGAAGAGGATGTGGAGAAAGGGGATCCCTCCTACATTGTTGGTGGGAATACAAGTTGGTACAGCCACTTTGGAAAACAGTGTGGAGGTCCCTTAAAAACTCTGTTTCTTTTGGCGGTGCTAAAAACCCTGGTTTTTCCATAGTGGCTTATTTATTTGAGATCTCTCTCTTTTCTTTATTTATCTATATAAACTTCCTTTTAGAATTATATTTGCTGCATACTTTAAGTTTTGGTATGTTGTGTTTCTTATTTGTTTGTGTCCAATACTTTCTGATTTCCCTTTAGATTTCTCCTTTGACCCATTAGGTTTTCAAGATTGTATTGTTTAATTTTCACATATTTGTGAATTTTCCAATTTCCCCCCTGTTACTCATTTATTGTTTCGTACCGTTGTGGCTGGAAAACATACTTGATGTAATTTAAATCCTTTCAAATTTATTAAGACTTCCTCTGTGACCAAAATATGATCTATCCTTGAGAACGTCCCATGTGTGCTTGAGAAAAAAAATGTGTTTTGGTTCAGTTAGATGAAATGCTATGTGTCTGTTAGGTCCATTTGTTCTATACTATTATTAAAATCCACTGATTTCTTATTGATTTTCTAACTGCATAATCTATACAGTGTTGAAAGCACATTTTTGAAATCCTCTGCTGTTACTGTGTTTTTGCATATTTCTTACATTTATTCTGTTTATATTTGTTTTAAATATTTAAATTCTCCATTGTTGGGTACACATATTTTGAAAATGTTTAAATAAACGGTGCTGGGAAAATTGGACAGCTACATGCAAAAGAATGAAACTTGACCACTCTCTCACACTATACACAAAGATAAACTCCAAATGGATGGAACACCTCGATGTGGGACAGGAATCCATCAAAATCCTAGAGGAAAACAAAGGCAGCAACCTCTACGACATCAGCCAAAGCAACCTTTTTCATGACACATCTCCAAAGGCAAGAGAAACAAAAGATAAAATGAACTTGTGGGATTTCATCAACATAAATATCTTTTGCACAGCCAAGGAAACAGTCAAAAAAAGTAAGAGGCAGCCCACGGAATGGGAGAAGATATTTGCAAATGACACTACAGATAAAAGACTGGTATCCAAGATCTACAAAGAACTTCTCAAACTCAATACGTGAGAAACAAATAAACAAATCATAAAATGGGCAGAAGATATGAACAGACACTTTTCCAATGAAGACATACAAATGGCTAACAGACACATGAAAAAATGTTCAAAATCATTAGCCATCAGGGAAATTCAAATCAAAACCACACTAAGATACCACCTTACACCAGTCAGAATGGCAAAAATTGACAAGGGAGGAAACAATTGTTGGAGACGATGTAGAGAAAGGGGATCTCTCCTACATTGTTGGTGGAAATGCAAGTTGGTACAGCTGCTCTGGAAAACAGTGTGGAGGTCCCTTCAAAAGTTAAAAATTGAGCTACCCTATGATCCAGCCATTGCAGTACTGGGTGTTTACCCCAAAGATACAGACGTAGTAAAGAGAAGGGCCATATGCNATGAGAAGGGCCATATGCACCCCAATCTTCATAGCAGCATTGTCCACTATAGCTAAATTGTGGAAGGAGCCGAGATGCCCTTGAACACATGACTGGATTAAGATGATATGGTCCATATATACAATGGAATATTACTCAGCTATCAGAAAGATCGAGTTCTCCACATTTGCTGCAACATGAACGGCACTGGAGGAGATAATGTTAAGTGAAATAAGTCAAGCAGAGAAAGACAATTATCATATGGTTTCTCTCATCTATGGAACATAAGAACTAGGAAGATCGGTAGGGGAAGAAAGGGATAAAGAAAGGGGGGGCAATCAGAAGGGGGAATGAAGCATGAGAGACTATGGACTCTGAGAAACAAACTGAGGGCTTCAGAGGGGAGGGGGTTGGGGGAATGGCATAGGCTGGTGATGGGTAGTAAAGGAGGGCACGTATTGCATGGTGCACTGGGTGTTATATGCAACTAATGAATCATCGAACTTTACATCAGAAACCAAGGATGTAGTGTATGGTGACTAACGTAATATAATAAGAAATACTTAAAAAATTAAAAATAAAAATAAATAAATACCAAAAAATAGAAAAAAAATCCTGTTGATGAATTGACCCCCACCTTTTTTTTTACTCTATAGTAGTCTTTTTTGTTTCTTGTGGCTGTTTTTACCTGAAAATGTATATTATCATGGTATAATATACCAATACTCTTGCTCTCTTTTGATTGCCATTGAATAGAGTATCTTTTTTTCCCCTTTAATTTGGCTTATGTGTGTTTGTAAGTCAATCTCTTGCAAGCAGCATATTATTGGTCTTGTTTTTATATCCATTCAGCCATTCTATATCTTTTGATTGGCTACTTTAATCTATTTGCATACAAAGTAATTTTTATATGTAGGATCAATATTGCCATGTTGTTTATTATTTATTATTATTTATTTTATTATTAATTTATTTTACCTGCGTTGTAGTTTTCTTCTTCTTCTTCTTCTTCTTCTTCTTCTTCTTCTTCTTCTTCTTCTTCCTTGCTTGGGGTCTCTTGAGTTTCATGTACCTGAATATCCATACCCTTTTTAACTTTTGTTTCTTTAAATAAGATTTCTGCTCCTTTCTTGCTTCTCCTGGGACTCCTATGATTTGAATGTTAATTACCTTGATTTTGTCCCATGATTCATGAAGGCTTTCTTCATTCTTTTTCATTCTTTTTGTTCTTCTGACTGGGTAATCTCAAATGACCTATCTTTGAGTTTTTGGATTCTTCTGCATGATTGAGTCTGTAATTGAAGCTTTCTATTAAAGCTTTCAGTTCTGTTATTGTATTCTTCAGCTCCAGGATTTCTACTTAGTTTTTTGTCATAATTTATATTTCTTTATTAAGCTCCTTTTTGTTCATGTATTGTTTTACTCATTCCTTTAGTTGTCTATGTTGTCTGGCATTTCGATGAGTTTCTTTAAGATTATTATATAGTTTTATTTGTCAGGCAATTCATCAATTTCATTTATTTGGAGTCAATTACTGCAGCTTTTTTTCCCTTTTGGGGGCGTCATATTTGCCTGACTCATCATGATCAGTGTAGACTTGTATTTCTGTGTGCTTTTGGAGAAACAAATAATTCTTCTGGTCTTTAGATTGGGTTGGTTCTCTAGGTTGATGGAATTACCTCCAGAATTGCAATCAGGCTGGGCTGGAGTTGGGTCATGTGGCTATTGCTGCATCTGCAGTGGGGTCCCCAGTTGCTGGGCTTGATACCAGAGGCTCAGCTGGGCATAGATCCTGTCATGCCCTTGGGTGGATTGAGATGGCCTCCAGGATCCTGTTCAGTAAGGCTGACCCTGGACAAAGGTTCACTTTAAGATTCACAGTTTGGTCTTCAGATAGCAGGTCTGTTACCAAGCGCATGTATGTGTTTGTCTCCTGCCAGATCAGATCCCAACGGAATTCTTGCCAGCCCACTGGGTGGATTTCTGGGCAGGCAGGACTGGCCCTGGACTATGGCTGAAAGGGGATGGAATTGAGTTCCAGTGTTACTTCTGTGTCTACAGCCTGGACTGAGGTCTATAGAACTGGCCTAGTAACAACAGAAAGCTGTGTCTCTCACCATTTTCCTGGGCAGGCAGGAGTGCTCCCAGACTATTGCTGTTCATAGGGGCTGGAACCCACTTACGGGGCCTTTTCAGAATCTGCAGTTGGGATATAGTCCATGGGGCCTCCCTCTGAGTGCATGCACAGGTGTGTCTCCTGGTATGTTACTGAAAAGGCAGGACTGCTCAGGGACTGCAGCTGAGAGGGGATGGATCTGAATCATAGGGTTGTTTCAAGAGCTGCTGTTGGATCACATTTGGTTGGCTTGCCTCCATGAGTACCAACAGGTATGCCACCCAGTAGTTCCCTGAGCAAGGAAGACTACACACAGACTATGGCTTGGAGTGGCTGGGGTTGAGTCATAAGGTTGCATCAGTGTCTGCTGTTAGACAAAGTTGGCTGGCCTGCCTCCAGGGGCACCAAGGGTATATCTCCCAGCAAAATCCTGGCCAAGCAGGAGTGTCTCCTGACCATAGATGGGAGGATCTGGAGCCAAGTTACAAGCTGTTTCAGGATCTCTATGGTTACAGTTAGGCATATTTCCCACCAGGTCTGTAGCCTTGCAGGACTGCTCCCAGACTGCCACTGCAAGTGGCTTCAACCATGTTTTAGGCTCATTTCAGAGTATTTGGAGACACAAATGGGTGTGTCTTTCCACAAGTTCCTGGAACAGCTACTCACAGACTATACAGCTGGGAGGGGTTAGAACCAACTTACAGGATTGATTCAGAAATTATGTCTCATAAATTTTTGTTGAATACTGAAGATTTTATTTTAGTTTTTAAATTTTTTAATTATTTTAAAATTTTTTATTATGTTATATTCGTCACCATACACTACATCATTAGTTTTTGATGTAGTGCTCCATGATTCATTGTTTGCGTATACCACCCAGTGTTCCATGCAATACGTGCCCTCCTTAATACCCTTCACCAACCTAACCCATCCCTGCACCCCCTCCCCTCTGACACCCTCTATTTCTTGGAATCCAAAGTCCCTCATGGTTCATCTCCCCCTCTGATTCCCCTCTTCGTTTTTCCCTTCCTTCTCCTAATGTCCTCCATGCTATACCTTATGTTACACAAATAAGTGAAACCATATGATAATTGACTTTGCTTGACTTATTTCACTTAGCATAATCTCCTCCAGTTCCATCCATGTTGATGCAAATGTTGGGTAATCATCCTTTCTGATGGCTGAGTAATATTCCATTGTATATATGGACCACATCTTCTTTATCCATTGGCCTGTTGAAGGGATATCGGCTCCTTCCACAGTTTGGTTATTGTGGATAATGTTGCTATGAACATTGTGGTGCATGTGCCCCTTCCCTTCACTACATCTGTATCTTTGGGGTAAACACCCAGCAGTGCAATTGCTGAGTTATAAGGTAGCTCTGTTTTTAACTTTTTGAGGAACATCCACACTGTTTCCCAAAGTGGCTGTACCAGCTTGCATTCTCACCAACAGTGTAAGAGGGTTCCCCTTTCTCCACAACCTCTCCAACATTTGTTGCTTTGGGCCTTGTCAATTTTTGCCATTCTTACTGGTGTAAGGTGGTATCTAAATGTGGTTGTCATTTGAATTTCCCTGACGACTAATGATGTTGAATATTTTTTCATGTATCTGTTAGCCATTTGTAGGTCTTCTTTGGAAAAGTGTCTGTTCATGTCTTCTGTCCATTTTTTGACTTGATTATTTGTCTTTTGGATGTTGAGTTTGAGAAGTTCTTTATAGGTCTTGGATATCAACCCCTTGTCTCTAGTGTCATTCACAAGTATCTTCTCCCTTTCCATGGGTTGCCTCTTAGTTTTGTTGCCTGCTTCCTTTGCTGTGTAGAAGCTTTTTACCTTGATGTAGTCCCAAAAGTTCATTTTTGCTTTTGTTTCCCTTGCCTTTGGAGACCTGTCTTCTTTTCCATTGATCTATGAGTCTGTTTTTGTGCCAGTACCATGCTGTCTTGGTGCTTACAGCTTTGTAATACAGCTTGAAATCAGACAACATGATGCCCCCAGGTTTGTTTTTCTTTTTCAACATTTCCTTGGTGATTCGGGGTCTTTTCTGGTTCCATATGAATTTTAGGATCATTTGTTCCAGCACTTTGAAAAAAGGCAGTCCTTAGGGATAAATACATAGCTATCCAAGCCTCACAAAAAAAAAAAAAGTAGAATAATCCAGAATACACAAACTATCTTTACACCTTAAAGAACTGGAGAAGGAACAACAAATAAAGCCTAAGCCACTCACTAGAAGAGATATAACTAAGATTAGAGCAGAGATCAGTGAATTAGAAACCAGAAATAGAGAAAAGCCAATCAACGAAACTAGAAGCTGGTACTTTGAAAGAATTAATAAGATCGATAAACCACGGGAAAGAATTATCCAAAAGAAAAGAGAAAGGTCCCAAATTAACAAAATTATGAATGAAAGGGGAGAGATGACCACTAACACCAAGGAAATGGAAACAATTATCAGAAACTGTTATCAACAACTATATGCTAATAACTTAAGAAACCTGTAAGAAATGGATGTCTTCCTGGTAATCTATAAACTACCAAGGCTGAAACAGAAAAAAAGGACAACCTAAGTAGACCAATAAACAGTAATGAGACTGAAGCAGTGATCAAAGACCTCCCCCAAAAACAGGAGTCCAGGGCCTAATGGATTCCCTGGGGAATTCTACCAAACTTTCAAGGAAGAAATATTACCTATTCTCCTGAAGCTATTTCAAAAAGGAGAAACAGAAGGAAAACTTCCAAACTCCTTCTATGAGGACAGCATTACCTTGATCCCAAAAGTAGGCAAAGACCCCATCCAAATGGAGAATTACAGACCAATATCCCTGATGAATATGAATGCTAAAATTCTCAACAAGATCCTAGGTAATAGGATCCAACAGTACATTGAAGGATTATCCATCACGGCCAGATCGGATTCATCCCTGGGATGTAAGGTGGTTCAACATTCACAAATCAATCAGTGTGATAGAACACAAAATAAGAGAAGAGACAGAAACAATATGGTCCTCTCAATTGATGCAGAAAAAGCATTCGTCAAAATACAGCATCCTTTCCAGATTAAAACTTTTCCAAGGGTAGAGATAGAGGGTACATTCCTCAATTTCATTTAAAAAAATCTATGAAAAGCCCATAGGGAATATCATTCTCAATGGGGAAAAGCTGAGAGCCTTTCCCATAAGAGCAGGGACACGACAAGTATCCCCATTCTCGCCACTATTGTTCAACATAGTACTAGAAGTCCTAGCAGCACCAATCAGATAACAAAAAGAAGTAAAAGGTATTCAAAACAGCAAAGAAGAAGTCAAACTCTCTGTTTTAGCAGATAACATGATACTTCATGTGGAAAACCCAAAAGACTCCACCCACAGATTAGTAGAACACACACAGCAATTCAGTAATGTGACAGGATACAAAATCAGTGCACAGAAATCAGTTGCTTTCTTATACACTAACAATGTCACTGTAGAAATAGAAATTAGGGAATTGATTCCATTTACAATAGCACCAAAAACCTTAAGATACCTTGGGATAAATCTAACCAAAGGTAAAACATCTATACTCTAAAAACTACAGAACACTTACAAAAGAAATTGAAAAAAGATACAAAAAGATGGAAAAAACATTCCACGCTCATGGATCAGAAGAATAAACATTGTTAAAATGTCTATGCTGACCAGAACAATCTATACTTTCAATGCCATCCTCATCAAAATAACAATGCCATATTTTTTCTTTTTAATTTAAATTCAATTAGCCAACATATAGTATAACATTAGTTTCAGATGTAGTGGTCAATAATTCATCAGTTGTGTATAACACCCAGTGCTCATCACATCACGTGACCTCCTTAATGCCCATCACCCAATTATCCCATCCCCCACCCCCTTCAATTCAGCAACCCTCAGTTTGTTTCCCAGAGCCAAGAGTCTCCCATGGTTTGTCTCTCGTTCTGATTTCTTAACATCCAGTTTTCCCTCCCTTCCCTTATGATCCTTGGCACTAATTCTTATATTCCACATACGAGTGAAACCATAAGGTAATTGTCTTTGTCTGATTGCCTTATTTCAGTTAGCATAATAAACTCCAGTTCATCCATGTTGATGTAAATGGTAGGTATTCATTCTTTCCAATGGTTGAGTAATATTCCATTATATGTACATACCACATCTTCTTTATGCATCCATCTGTCAAACGACATCTCATCTCCTTCCACAGTTTGGCTATTGTGGACATTGCTGCTATGAACATTGGGATGCAGGCACCCCTTCATTTCACTACATCTGTATCTTTGGGGTAAATACCCAGTGTTGCAATTGCTGGGTTGTAGAGTAGCTTTATTTATTTATTTTTTTAGTAATAATTATTTCTTATGTTATGTTAGTCACCATACAGTGCATCCTTAGTTTTTGATGTAGTGTTCCATGATTCGTTATTTGCATATAACACCCAGTGCTCCATGCAATACATGCCCTCCTTAATACCCATCACTAGCCTATCCCAATCCCCCACTCCCCTCCCCTCTGAATCCCTCAGTTTGTTTCCCAGAGTCCATAGTCTCTCATGGTTCATTCCCCCTTCTGTTTACCCCCCTTCATTCTTCCCTTCCTTCTTCCTGCTATTTTTTATGTTCCATAAATGAGTGAAACCATATGATAATTGTCTTTCTCTGCTTGACTTATTTCACTTAGCATAATCTCTTGCAGCCCCGTCCATGTTGCTGCAAATGTTGGGTAATTGTTCTTTCTGATGGCTGAGTAATATTCCATTGTATATATGGACCACAACTTCTTAATCCAGTCATCTGTTGAAAGGCATCTCAGCTCCTTCCACAATTTAGCTATAGTGGACAATACTGCTATGAACATTGGGGTGCATATGGTCCTTCTCTTCACTACGTCTGTATCTTTGGGGTAAATACCCAATAGTGCAATGGCTGGATCATAGGGTAGCTCAATTTTTAACTTTTTAAGGGACTCCACAGTTTTCCAAAGCAGTTGTACTAACTTGCATTACCATTGACAGTGTAAGAGGGTTCCCTTTTCTCCACATCCTCCCCAACCTTTGTTGTTCCCTGTCTTGTTAATTTTAGCCATTATGCCTGGTGTGAGGTGGTATCTCATTGTGGTTTTGATTTGCCCTTTCCTGATGCCAAGTGATGTGGAGCATTTTTTCATGTGTCTGTTGGCCATTTGTATATCTTCTTTGGGGAAATGTCTGTTCATGTCTTTTGCCCATTTCTTGACTGGATTATTTGTTTTTTGGGTGCTGAGTTTGTAAGTTCTTTATGGATCTTGGATACCAGCCCTTTATCTGTTATGTTATTTGTAAGTATATTCTCCCATTACATAGGTTGCTTTTTTGTTTTGTTCACTATTTCCTTTGCCTTGCAGAAGCTTTTAAACATGATGAAGTCCCAATAGCTCACTTTTTGCTTTTGTTTCCCTTGCCCTTGGAGACATGTCTAGCAAGAAGTAGCTGTTCCTGGGGTCAAAATTATTGCTCACTGTGTTCTCCTCTAGGATTTTGATGGATTCCTGTCTCACTTTTAGGTCTTTATCCATTCCGAGTTTATCTTTTTGTATGATGTAAAAAAGTGGTCTAGTTTCATTCTTCTACATGTGGCTGTCCAATTTTCTCAGTACCATTTAATGAAGAGACTTTCCTTTTTCTATTGGGTATCTTTCTACTTTGTCAAAGATTAGTTGACCATGGAGTTGAGGTTCCATTTCTGGTTCTCTATCTGTTCCACTGATCTATGTCTCTTTTTTTATGCCAGCACCATACTCTGTTAATGATTACAGTTTTGTAACATAGGTTGAAGTCAGGCATTGTGGTACCACCAGCTTTGGTTTTCATATTCAACTTTCCTCTGGCTATTTGGGGTCTTTTCTGGTTCTATACAGATTTTGGGATTATTCTTTCCAGCTCTGTGAAAAATGTTGATGGTATTTTGATAGAGATTGTATTGAATGTATAGATTGTTTTTGGTAACATAGACATTTTAACAATTTTCTTCCAATCCATGACCATGGAATGCTTTTCCATTTCTTTGTGTCTATCTCAAATTCTTTCATAAGTGTTCTGTAGGTTTGAGAGTACAGATCTCTTTGGTGAGGTTTATTCCTAAGTATCATATGGTTTTGGCTGCAATTGTAAATGGGATCGATTCCTTAATTTCTCTTTCTTCTGCTTCTTTGTTAGTGTATAGAAATGCAACTGATTTCTGTGCATTCATTTTATATCCTGTCATGTTGCTCAATTCCTGTATGAGTTCTAGCAATTTTGGGGTGGAGTTTTTTGGGTTTCCCACATAAATTATCATGTCATCTGCAAAGAGAGAGAGAGTTTGACTTCTTCTTTGCCAATTTGAATGATTTTTATTTCTTTTTGTTGCCTTATTGTGAAGGCTAGGACTTCTAATAATATGTTGAACAACAGAGGTGAGAGTGGGCATCGCTGTTGTGTTCCTGACCTTCGGGAAAATCTCTCAGTTTTTCCCCATTGAGAATGATATTGCTGTGGGGTTTTCATAGATGGCTTTTCTGATATCGACATATATTCTTTTTATCCCTATACTGTGGAGAGTTTTAATCAAGAAAGGATGCTGTATTTTGTCAAAGGCATTTTCTTCATCAATTGAGAAGATCTTATGGCTCTTGTCTTGTATTTTATTAATGTGATCTATCACGTTACTTGATTTTTGAATGTTGAACCACCCTTGCAGCCCAGGAATAAATCCCACTTGGTCATGTTGAGTAATCCTTGTAATGTACCATTGGCTAGTATCTTGGTTGGAATTTCTGCATCCTTGTTCATCAGGGATATTGGCCTGTAATTCTTCTTTTTGGTGGGATCTTTCTCTGGTTTGGTGATCAAAATAATGCTGTCTTCATAGAATGAGTTTAGAAGTTTTCCTTCCCTTTCTTTTTTTGAAACCACTTCAGTAGGATGCGCATTAGTTCTTCTTTAAATGTTTGGTAGAATTCCCCTGGGAAGCCATCAGGCCCTGGACTCTTGTTTGCTGGAAGATTTTTGATGACTGCTTCAATTTCCTTGCTGGGTATGGGTCTGTTTAGGTTTTCTATTTCTTTCTGTTTCAGTTTTGGTAGTTTATAAGTTTCCAGGCATGCATCTGTTTCTTCCAGATGGCCTAATTTGTTGGCATGTAGTTGCTCATAATATGTTCTTAAAATTGTTCATATATCCTTGGTGTTGGTTGTGATGCCTTCTCTTCATTCTTTTTGATGACTAAGTAATATTCCATTGTATATATACATAGAACATCTTCTTTATCCATTCATCAGTCAATGGACATTTGGGGTCTCATCGTAGTTTGGTTATTTTTGATAATGCTGCTATAAATATTGTGGTGCATGAACCCCTCCAAATCTGTATTTTTGTATCATTTGGGTAAATATCTAATAGTGCAACTTCTGGGTCATAAGGTAGTTATATTTTTATCTGAGGAACCTCCATACTGTTTTCCAGAGTGGCTGCACCAGTTTGCATTGCCACCAACAATGCAAGAAGGTTCCCCTTTCCCCGCATCCTCACCAACATCCGTTGTTTCTTGTGTTGTTAATTTGAGCCCTTCTTAAAGGTGTGAGGTGGTATCTCATTGTGGTTTTGATTTGTATTTCCCTGATGATGAGTAATGTTCAATATCTTTTCATGTGCCTGTTAGCCCTCTATATGTCTTCTTTGAAAAAGTGTCTATTCTCATCTTCTGCCCATTTCTTAACTGGATTTTTTGGTTTTAGGGTGTGAGTTTGACAAATTCTTTATAGATTTTGGATACTAAACTTTTATTAGATACATCATTTTCAAATATCTTCTCCCATTCCATAGGCTGCCTTTTAGTTTTGTTGGTTGTCTCCTTTGCAGAAGCTTTTTATGTTGATGAAGTTCCAAAAGTTCATTTTTGCTGTTGTTTCTTTGTCTCTGGTGGTGTACATAATAAGCAGTTGTTACAGTTGAGGTCAAAGAGGTTGCTGCCTGTGTTATCCACTAGGATTTTTATGGTTTCAGATCTCATTTTTAGGTCTTTCAACCATTTTGAATTTATTTTTGTGTATGGTGTTAGGAAGTGGTCGAGTTTCATTCTTCTGCATATTGTTGTCCTGGTTTCCCAATACCATTTATTGAAGAGAGTGTCTTTTTCCTTTGAGTATCCTTTCCTGCTTTGTGGAAGATTAATTGACCATATAGTTGTGGGTCCATTTCTGAGTTCTCTATTCTGTTCCATTGATCTATGTGTCTATTTTGTGCTAGTACCATCCTGTCTTGATGACTGCAGCTTTATAATATAGATTGTAGTCCAGAATCATGATGACTCCAGCTTTGCTTTTTTTCAGGATTGCTTTGGCTATTTGGGGTCTTTTGTGGTTCCATACAAATTTTAGGACTGTTCGTTCTAGTTCTGTGAAAAATGGTGGTATTTTTATAAGGATTGCATTAAATGTGTAGATTAACTTGGGTAGTATAGACATTTTATTTTGTTTTATTTTAGTTTATTTTAAAGATTTTATTTATTTATTTGACAGAGATAGAGACAGCCAGCGAGAGAGGAAACACAAGCAGGGGAAGTGGGAGAGGAAGAAGCAGGCTCATAGCAGAGGAGCCTGATGTGGGGCTCGATCCCATAATGCTAGGATCACGCCCTGAGCCAAAGGCAGATGCTTAATGACTGTGCCACCCAGGCGCCCCAGTATAGACATTTTAGCAATGTTTCTTCTTCCAATCCATGAACATGGAATGTTTTTCCATTTCTTTGTGTCTTGTTCAACTTCTTTCACAAGTGTTCTATAGTTTTCAGAGTACAGATCTTTTACCTCTTTGGTTAGGTTTATTCCTAGGTATCTTATGGGTTTTTGTGCAATTGTAAATGGGATTGATGTCTTGATTTCTTTTTCTGCTGCTTCATTATTTGTGTATAGTATTAGAACAGATTTCTGTATGTTTATTTCTTATCCTGTGACTTTACTGAATTCATGTATTAGTTCTAGCAATTTTTTTGGTGGATTCTTTCAGGTTTTCTACATAAAACATCATGTTGTGTGAAAGTAGTGAATATCTGACTTCTTCCTTGCCAATTTGGATGCCTTTTATATCTTTTTGCTGTCTGATTGCTCAAGCTAAGATGCTCAGTGCTATTAAATTTTAATGGTCAGAGTGGACACCCCTGTCTTGTAGAACATCATTTTTGAAATTTTTCTCTCTACTTAGTTTCCTTTTTGGGCAGAATTAACTATTTTCCTTTATCCATCCTCAAAGCTTTCATTTATCTCCCCTTACCCATAATATTAAGAATGTGGTGTTGACTAAAAACAGAGTGTCATATTTATGTTTATATATTTATAATTTAGAAAACTCTTCCCTACCAGCAAATTGTTACTCTTTTTTTTAAGGCTCAATTGATGCCTTCCTGTTTTTTTTTAAACATTTAATCACTGGTCAAATTTTTTAATTATAAATTATATAATTTTTTGATTATTATCTGTCTCCACTATAAGAACATTGAGATTAGGAGAGAGATTATGCCTGTTTTTATGTTCCGAGCTCCTAACATGTTTCCTGGCACATAGCACTAAGTAAATGTTTATTAATTTATTAGACAGAAAATTACTCCAAATATTATATCCTTCTTGAATTCATTCCTAATCCCTATAACCACTACCTTTAACTCTCACTCCACTGACAGATTTACCATTCCCTCTTTTGTATAAAAATGGAAATTTTCAAGCAATTTGAAGGACCAGCCATACATCCATGTTTGCATGGGGCATACATAATTTTTATGCCTAATGATCTGACATAATTATTAGTGATGTTCTTTTTATTCTCATAAGTGTCTCAGCTTGGACAATAATAGATGGCCACCTCTATAGAATTGTGTTTTAGCACTTATTAGAGCCATGTCTAGCTAATATTTATTAGTTTGTGAGTTCTGTGAGGACAGAATCAATTCTGTTTTTTCTTTATAGATCCAGGCCTTATTTCAGTGTCTGGCACTCAGTGACTGTTCTTTCAAATGAAAAGCATTCCTGCCATCTTTGTCTCAAGAAGTTTCTACTGTTCTATAAAACAAACACAAAAAACACATGACACCTACACATATACACAGGTTTTAGGACAGACTGTCAGCATTTTTCTTAATATCTTCTTTTTTAAGAGTTATAAAGGTAAATCCAAGTTTATGTTTACTAAGATATCTATTTCTCTTCTGCTTTAGGTCATTGAGTAGGAAACTTTCACGATAAAAGCAGCCATTACAATGACGATTTCTTATGTTGTGAGTTTTTTTTCTGACCTTAAATTTGCTACTGTGTATTGAACTTGTACTCTATGTGACATGTAATGTATTGTATACATGAACATGGTGAAGGTGCTCACGTTAATGTTAATTCAGACAGAGCAAAATAATAAGAGAATAGAGAAGAAAATAATATTTTATGGTCCATTAGCTAGGAACAAACTTATTTTCTACAGGTACCTCTCCTTTGCCAATTAAATATACAGTTAGTCTTATAAACATTGACGTTTTAAAAGTGACTTTTGAGCTATGAATAAATGCAAGGGGAAATTTTCAATGTCCTATGTACACTAGAAATTATTTTGAAGATAATAAAATGTAAGTCAGATAGTAAATGTGGAACTTATAGAGGAAATAGACTTCAAAATTCAAATAAGAGATTAATAGAGAAGTGAAAATAAAATGGATGTCTACATATTGGCTAATTCATTAAGAGAAAATTTGAAGTTACAAGTGGTAGTATAATCATTATAGAAGTCATATGCTACCAGAATATCAGTTCTGAGATGTCAATTCTGTGTGCATATAATGTTTCTAAATGTGACTTTCCTAAAGCACACAAGCACTTATCCATATTATTCTTAGATAGAGCTATTGGTGACTTTTTTTCTTGTTTGTGTAAATATTACTAAAGGGTAACTGGAAAACCCTAGTACATTGGTTACATAGATAATCTGGTTTTAGATTAGTGAACACTGCTGCTATCTGAAGAGCTTGTCAGTGCTCACAGGTCTACAGCCTTTGCTTCTCTTTTAGACTGCTTAAAAAAAAACCAATCTTTTGATGGTGTCTGTTGTATCCTTTACATATGTTGAGAACCTACTATATGTTTTATTCACTTTTCTAAGCACTTTCCTTACTCATCTTACATAATCCTTACCTTGTGAGGTAAGTATCAATATTCTCATTTTATATATAAGGAAACCAAGGCTCAAACTGAGGAAAAAACACTTTGGCCAAGTTAGAACTCAAAACTGCAGGGACAGATGTGATAAGTGAGAGGAGGATCTCAGAAATAAAATTGTTCTTAATTCTCTTTTGTAATTAATATTCTTTTCAAAATGTTTTGGTTTATTGTGACAATAAATTGACAATTTTCTCCTTTTTACAAAACAATAAATATAATTGCAATAAATAAAAGAGGCTGCAGATACAATTCAAGAGTGTACACAGACCCATTTTTTAAAAATCTGGAGCACACCTATCTACTTGTCACCTTATACTCTACTTCAATTGCTTGAAAACAATTTCAATGGTTTTCTAGTCTACCCAGTAGATAGAATCCCTGATATTTTGCAAAGAGTAGTGCTGAAGATGTTGTGCTCTTCAGAAGTGGAACTCAGCTTTATCAAGAGGGATCTGGTGTGAGATTTGGGAAAACTTGCCTAGCAGAAAAGAAAAGAGAGTATCCTTTCAAGTATGCATATATTCTTGACTCTTGTTGAAATGCTATGTTTTTCTTTCTCAAAGTTGTTATGATTAGCAGTTAACTATAGCGTGATTTATTTTGTGTGGGGGGGATTACAGCATTATTGTCACCACTGAAATTTTATGCTTAGAATTATTAAAGAATTGGAATTATTAAAGAATTTTTTTCTTTATTGTAAGATGAGTCCAATCATTTGAAGCACAAAAATTAAATGTCATACAGCCTGTAGTTTCTTACAAAGAAACCTTTGCATTCTGAAATGCTTTTCCAGAATTTTACTAAACATGATTGTGGTATGTTTGTTTATTTGTAGGGACTGGTAGCATCTGAACATACCGAACCAAACAGGCAAACTCTTGCAGCAACACTACCACATTTTACCACAAAGGAATGTAACTGTATGTGGATTCCAAGCAGGCTAAAAAGAAAAAGAACTGATTAGACCTCAGACTGCCCACTGAAAGGGATGACGGCCACGGCTGCAGTAGAGACACCAAAAATGGAGAAGAATGCCTCCAAGGAAGAGAAACAACAGTCTAAGCAGGACAGCATAGAGCACAGCAATGCTGACTCTGAAGAGTGGATGAACTCTGAAAGTGACCCTGAACAGATGAGCCTTAAGAGCAGCAACAATGACAATAGCCACCAACCTGGGGATGCTCAGATGAAAAAAAAGGGGATTCCCTCTAAGCCACACCGTCAGCTCTATAGATCACCCTGCTTAGACCATCCAAGCTTCTCCCAGAGCAGCATTCTGCAAGAGGGGAAGCTTGACTTGGAAAAGGAATACCAAGCGAAGATGGATTTTGCTCTAAAGCTGGGCTATGCAGAGGCACAGATTCAATCAGTATTGAACAAGCTGGGCCCAGAATCACTTATTAATGATGTATTAGCAGAGCTCGTCAGACTTGGGAACAAAGGTGATTCAGAAGGGCAGGTCAGCTTGAGTCTGTTAGTGCCTCGGGGTTCCAGCTCCAGAGAGACCACAAGTCCTGAACTATCTCTTGAAGATGAAATAGACAGCAGTGAAAATTTGAGGCCAGTTGTCATAGATGGAAGTAATGTGGCAATGAGGTAAGTGTAGTGTATTTTTGCTCTTTAAAAAAGAAAAAAAAAAACCTTCCCTGAGCTCATAGAAATCATCTTTCTTTGTTAAATGCTATGAGAGTTTCCTGGTTGTTGTCCGTGGCTTGTGCTCTTGTAGGTGGAGAGAGGCTAAAATGATCCTGCCATGGTCCTTTCTCTCTCCTTTGAAATTGTGGGCAATTTGTTTTCAGGTACCCTGAAAACAGCTTAGACATCAGTGATTCTTCAATAGAAGCATAATCATTTAACCTTTGTTCCTTTTGCGGCCCCTTCTCCCACCTCTACTTGTCTGGATGAATCATCCTGAGAATGCCTTTATAACATCACTTGGGGGCTTACTCGGGAACTTGCAGTAACTCCCAATTGCCATTCTACCAAATTTGGATCCCTTTGCCTGGCTTTGTGATCCGACCTTTCTCTCCTCCTATTTGATTGTATTTTTCACACCTACTGGGTTTACATCAGCCTCCATGTAAATTATGCTGATTTCTAACCCCACTGCTTATGTCCATGTCATTCCCCAACCTAGCAGTGACCTCTTTCTTATCTTCATGCCCATCAAGATGTACTGCTTTCATAAATACCATCCTGACTTTTTTAATCCCATTGATTATCTCTGAGCTACAGAAGCTATGGTAAGTTGAATAATAACTCCCTTTTGATGTTCACATCCTAATCCCTGGAATCCCGGGTTATGTTATCTTACATGCTAAAAGTGACTTTGCAGGTTTGATTAAGTTAAGGATTTGAGATAAGTGAAATTATACTGGTTTATCAAGGTGGACTCACTATAATCTCAAAGGTCCTTATAAGAGGGAAAGAGGCAGCAGGATAAGAATGAGTAGTAGGAGATGTGATGACAGAAACAAGAGGTTGTGTGATATAACAAAGAAGCCATGAGCCAAGGAATGTGGGCAGCCTCTGAAACTGCAAATGGTGAGGAAACAGATTCTCTCTTGAAGCCTGCAGAAACAACACAGTCTTGTCAGCACATTGATTTTAGAATTCTGACCTCCTGAACTAAAACTAAGTTGGAGTTATTTTAAGACACTAAATGTGTGGTGATTTGCTGTAGAACCTAAGTAAATACATTATGAAGAGTGCTTTCATACTTCATTCCATACTTTCTCATATAATTTTTTATTTCATGTCAGAGATCTTTAAGAATCCCTTCTTCCATTTCTTTTTTTTTTTTTCAAAAGCAAAACTAAACTATTGGGACTTCATCAAAATAAAAACCTCTTCTTATTTCTAAAATGAGTTGTCATTCAGTTTGTCTTCAAAACTCTGAAGGATTGGGGTGCCCAGGTGGCTCAATCAGTTATACATCCAACTCTTGGTTTTTGGCTCAGGTACTGAAATCCGGGTTGTGAGATCAAGCCCCCCATCAGGCTCTGCACTCAACAAGGAGTGTGTTTGAGATTCTCACCCTCTGTGCCCCTCCCCCATTCTCTCAAATAAGTAAATAAATCTTTTTTTTTAAATTCCCAGCCTGTTTCCTTCTGAGTCTATCATTGCTTGAACTCCCTGGAATCTTAGACTGTACAGAATCAGAACAAAAGTAAGAAGCCTTAGACTAGCAAGTTTTTCATTTGTTATCCCATTGTTCTGCAGGACAGGGGCCTTGTTTTATGTCTCCTTTGTTTTTCTCACAGCACATAGCACACTACTGGATGTTCCTGGAGAGGGAGCAGAGATAGCACAAGTCTTATGAACCATACCATTGCTCTATACAGGAGTTGCTTAGCAGACTACCTGGAGGTCCATTTTAGTATATAGTTCTATTTAATCCTCACAGCAACTTTATTTTACAGATGAGAAAACTAGACTTCAACAAGGTTCAATGATGTTCTTTTTTAAATTAACATAGAATGTATTATTTGTTTAAGGGGTACAGGTCTGTGATTCATCACTCTTATATAATACCCAGTGTTCATTACAACACATACCCTCCCCTGTTTCCATCACCCAGTTAACCCATCCCCTCACTCCCTCCCCCTCCAGCAGCCCTCAGTTTGTTTCCTAAGATTAAGAGTCTTTTATGGTTTGTCTCCCTCTCTGGTTTTGTCTTGTTTCATTTTTTCCTCTCTTCCCCTATGATCTCTGCTTTGTTTCTTAAATTCCACATATCAGGGGAGGGAGTCAAGATGGCTGAGGAGTAGGGGACCCCATTTCAACTAATCCCCTGAATTTAGCTGGATATCTATCAAACCATTTTGAACACCCATGAAATCAACCTGAGATGTAAGAATACATATCTGAATCTCTACAAGCAGAAAAGCTACTGCTTTTTGCAAGGTATGACTTGCAGAGTTGTGAATCTATGGGAAGATATTGGAAGATAAACAGAAGGGGGAGGGAGCCTTAATAAGCTGGTTCCTGGAAAGTGATATAACACCTGAGTGCAAAATCAGAATCCTTAGAAATCTCTGAAAGGGGCTCTGGAAATGAAAAGGCAGAATTCTAGGTAGGGCACGGCATTGTGGTCTCAGGATCGGAGGAGTCACAGAGTGAACAGGGGAGCCTGAACTGGTAGAGTGCCTGAGCAGTGGAGTCAGGAAGTAGGTTATGGTCAGTGAACACAGAAGGGGATTCTCAGCTAGGATCACCATAAAGCATGAGCCAGGCTGGTAGATAATTGCACTTTTCCTGAGCAGCCTGAAAAAGTTTAGAACCTGAGCCCGACCAGGTAAAAGCTTGAAGGGCAGTCGTGGCCCAGAAAGAACATTAGAGCAGCACCCAGACACAATCAAGGAGCTTCAGGTGTGCATGAAAGCCCATGGCCACTTGTGGTCTTAGAGTCAAAAAGGTCAGTGTCACTCCCAGGCCCCTAGGACTACCTCTGAGAAAGTTGCAGTGGGTGCACACAGTGAGAGGCTACAGTTTTCAGTGCATACAGAAGTGGAGACTGTTTGTCTTGGAGGGTTTATTAAAGAGGGCAGACTGTGATCTTTCTGCTCTGGGCCAGAGGTTTTGGCTCAGCCATTTTCGCTCTGATTCTCTGAAGAGACGGGGAAAACCTCCAGGGGAAAAAAGCTACACATAGGACCAGTTTTCACTGAGCCCACCCCCCTGACAGGGGGTGGGGCAACTCTGCCCACACAGGGACACCTGAGAAAGAGCACAACAGGCCCCTCCCCCAAAAGACCATCTGGAAGAACAGGTGGATGATGAGCCTATGTATCCAATAAGACTGTAAAATTCCAGTGCCAAAGGAAAACAGTATATTGAGCTCCAGGTGTTGCCTCATGACTCATTTATTTTTCAGATAAAATTCTCCTTTTTTTTCTTTTTCTTAGGTTTTTTTCTCTTTTCTTTCTTTTTACCTTTTTCTCATTTCAACTAGATGCTTATTATACCAACTTATATTTCATAGTTGGTTTTTAACTTGTATTTTTCACACCTATATTTTTATAGATATATGCTTCATTTTACTCCTTTTTCACTCTCTCTTTATATATATAAGTTTTACGTTTGTTGAAATGTTGGGTGGTAATGTCTTCTAACACAAGGACTAAAATTCACCCAGGAACAAGTGGAACACCCTGCTTTGTCCACACTGCAAGATTATACTCCCTCTTCCCCTCCCCACTTTTTTAAATTTAATTTTATTCTTGTGTTTCTTTTTGGCTTTATTTTTCTGTGGTGGCTTCCAACTACTCAGGATGTTGCTAGGGTGCAACCTGTTTGGGATGTAGTTGATATTTTGGACTGTTCATTCGCCCACCCATCATTCTCTGGACAGAATGACAAGAGGGAGGATCTCACACAAAAAAGAACCAGAGATAGTATTCTCTGCCACAGAGCTAATCAATAGGGATATAAGCAAGATTCAGACATAGAATTCAGGAAAGAATCATAAAGTCAATAGCTAGGCTTGAAACAAGCATTAGTGACAATATAGAATCTGTAAGGGCAGAAATGAGATCTAATCAGACCGTACTTTAAAATGCTATGAATGAGATGCAGTCTAAACTGGATACTCTAATAACCAGGGTAAATGAGGCAGAAGGGAGAATCAGTGATCTAGAAGATAAGCGATGGAAAGGAAGGAAGTTGAGGAAAACAGACATAGGCTGCTAGTAACCTATGAAAAAAGGTGTGGAGAGATTAATGATACCATGAAATGTTCCAATATCAGAATTATTGGGATACCCAAGTGGGTGGAGAGAGAGCAAGAAAGCTAGAAGGTATATTTGAGCAAATCATAGTTGAGAATTTCACTAATCCAGGGAAGGAAATAAGCATTCATGTCTAAGAGGCAGAGAGGACCCCCTCTGAAAATCAATAAAGATAGATCAACACCCTGACTTATAATAATGAAGCTTTCAAATCATACAGCAACAGACACTATCCTGAGAGTAGCTAGGGAGAGAAGTTTCCTTACATATCGAGGGACGAGCATCAGAATAACATCAGACCTATCCACAAAAATGTGGCAAGCCAGAAAGTGCTGGCAAGACATGTTCAGGGTACTAAATGAGAAGAACAAGCAGACAAGAATACTTTATCCAGCAAGGTTGTCCTTCAGAAGGGGTGGAGAGATAAAGAGCGTCCACAACAGGCAGAAACTGAAAGAATATGTGACTACCAAGGCAACCCTTCAAGAAATATTAAGGGGGATTCTGTAAGTGAAGAGAGACCCTGAGAGTAATATAAGCCAGAAAGAAACAGAGACAATCTACAGAAACAGGGACTTTAAAGGTAATACAATGGGACTAAATTCAGATCTTTCAGTAGTTACTCTGAATGTAAATGGGCTGAATACTCCCATCAAAGGACACAGGGTTTCAGATTGGATAAAAAAGAAGGACCCATTCATATGCTGACTAGAAGAGACTCATTTTGAACCTAAAGACACCTCCAGATTGAAAGTGAGGGGATGAAGAACAATTTGCTATGCCAATGGACCTCAAAAGAAAGCTGGGGTAGCAATCTTAATATCAGACAAATTAGGTTTTAAACCAGACTGTAGTAAGATATGGAGAGGGACACTATATCATACTTAAAAGGTCTATCCAACATGGAGATCTGACAATTGCAAATATCTATGTCCCCAACATGGGAGCAGCCAATTGTATAAACCAATTAATAATCAAAATAAAGAATGATATTGATAATAATACATTAATAGTAGGAGACTTCAACAGTCCACTCACAGGATTGGACAGATCATCTAAGCAGAAGATCAGCAAAGAAACGGTAACTTTGACTGACACATTGGACCAGATAGACTTCGTAGATATATACAGAACATTCCATCTTGAAACAACAGAATATTCATTCTTCTTGAGTGCACAAGGAACTTTCTCCAGAATAGATTACATAATGAATCAGAAATCAGTTCTCAATTGATAACAAAACATTGAGATTATTTCCTGCATATTTTCATTATTTTTATTATTTTTTTTTAAAAAGATTTTATTTATTTATTTGACAGGGATAGAGACAGCCAGTGAGAGAGGGAACACAAGCAGGGGGAGTGGGAGAGGAAGAAGCAGGCTCATAGCAGAGGAGCCTGATGTGGGGCTCGATCCCATAACGCCGGGATCACGCCCTGAGCCGAAGGCAGACGCTTAACTGCTGTGCCACCCAGGCGCCCCCTGCATATTTTTAGACAAAAATGTTTTGAAATTGGAACTCAACCACAAAAAGAAATTTGGAAGGAACTAAAACACTTGGGGGTTAAAGAGCATCCTGCTAAATAATGAGTGGGTCAACCAGGAAATTAAAGAAGAACTTAAACAACTCATGCAAAGCAATGAAAATGTAGCATTGGTTCAAAACCTATGGGATACTGCAAAGGCGGTCCTAAGAGGGAAGAACATAGCCATCCATGCCTCTCTCAAAATATTAGAAAAATCCCAAATACACAAGCTAACCTTACACCAAAAGGACCAGGAGAAAGAATAGCAAATAAAGCCTAAAACAAGCAGGAGAAGAGAAATAATAAAGATTAGAGCAGAAATCAGTGAAAGAGAAACTAGAACAGTAAAAGAGTTCAACGAAACTAGAAGCTGGTTCTTTGAAAGAATCAAGAAGATCAATAAACCTCTGGCCAGACTTATCCAAAAGAAAAGAGAAAAGACCCAAATTAATAAAATCACAAATGAAAAGGGAGAGATCATGACTAACACCAAGGATATAGAAACAATTATTAGTTTGTTTTCAGACGAGTGAGGGGTGGGGGATGGGCTAGCCCAGTGATGGATATTAAGGAGGGCATGTATTACATGGAACACTGGGTGTTATACACAAACAATGAATCATGGAGCACTACATCAAAAACTAATGACATACCGTAGGTTGACTAACATATAATAAAAAAAGAAACAATTATTAGAAATTATTATCAGCAACTATATGCCAACAAACTAGGCAATCTGGAAGAAATGGATGCCTTCCTGCAAACTTATGAACTACCAAGACTGAAACAGGAAGAAATAGACAACCTGAACAGACCAATAACCAATGAGGAATTGAGGCGGTAATGAAAAACCTCCCAAAAAGCAAGAGTCCAGGGCCAGATGGTTTCCCAGGGGAATTCTACCAAACATTTAAAGATATATCTATTTCACCGAAGCTGTTTCTTTTTTTATACTTTTATTTTATTTTATTTTTTAATAATAATTTTGTGTTATGTTATGTTAGTCACCATACAGAATATCCTTAGTTTTTGATGTAATGTTCCATGATTCATTATTTGCATATAACACCCAGTGCACCATGCAATATGTTCCCTCCTTAATACCAATCACCGCTCTATCCCAATTCCCCACCCCCCTCCCCTCTGAAGCCCTCAGTCTGTGTGAAGCTGTTTCAAAAAACAGAAATGGAAGGAAAACATCCAAGCTTGTTCTATGAGGCCAGCGTTACCTTGATTGCAAAACCAGACAAACAGGCCATCAAAAAGGAGAATTACAGACCAATATCCCTTATGAACATGGATGCCAAAATACTCAACAAGATTCTAGCCAATAAGATGCAACAGTACTTTGAAAGGCTTATTCACCAAGACCAGGTGGGGTTTATTCCTGGGCTGGAAGGGAGGTTCAACATTTGCAAATCAATCCGCATGATAGCTCACATTAACAGAAGAAAAGACAAGAACTGGAAGATACTCTCAATTGATGCAGAAAAAGCATTTGACAAAATACAGCATCCTTTCCTGATTAAAACTCTTCAAAGTATAGGGATACAGGGAACATACTTCAATATCATAAAAGCCATCTGTGAAAAGCCCACAGCAAATATCATTCTCAATGGGGAAAAACCGAGAGCTTTTTCCCTAAGGTGAGGAACATGACAAGGATGCCCACTCTCACCACTATTGTTCAACATAGTACTAGAAGTCCTAGCCTCAGCAATCAGACAACAAAAAGAAATAAAAGGCATTCAAATTGGCAAAGTAGAAGTCAAACTCTTTCTCTTCACAGATGACATTATACTTTATGTGGAAAACCCAAAAGACTCCACCCCCAAATTACTAGAACTCATAGGGCAATTCAGAAACATGGCAGGATAGAAAATCAATGCACAGAAATCAGTTGCATTTCTACACATTAACAATGTAACTGAAGAATGAGAAATTAAGAAATCTACTCCATTTATAATAGAACCAAAAACTGTAAGATACCTAGGAATACACTTAACCAAACTGGTAAAGGATCTATACTCTAGAAACTATAGAACACTTATGAAAGAAATTGAGATAGACACAAAGAAATGGAAAAACATTCCATGCTCATGGATTGGGAAAAAATTATTAAAAAGTCTATGCTACCCAGAGCAATCTACACTTTACATGCTATCCCTATCAAAATACCATCTACATTTTTCACAGAGCTGGAACAAATAATCCTAAAATTTGTATGGAACCAAAAGAAGACCCAGAATCTCCAGGGGAATGTTGAAAAAGAAAACCAAAATCAGTCTATCGCAATGCCTGACTTCAACCTACATAACAAAGTTGTGATCATCAAGACAGCATGGTATTGACACAAAAACAGACACATAGATCAATGGAACAGAATAGAGAGCCCGAAATGGACCCTCAACTCTATGATCAACTAATCCTCAACAAAGCAGGAAAGAATACCCAATGGAAAAGACAGTCTCTTCAATAAATGGTGCTGGGGAAATAGAGCAGCCACATGCAGAAGAATGAATCTGGATCATTCTCTTACACTATTCATAAACATAAACTCAAAACTAATAAAAGACCTGAAGTTGAGATGGGAATCCATCAAAATCCTGGAGAAACAATAGCCAAATCATGGAAGGAGCCGAGATGCCCTTCAACAGTTGACTGGATTAAGAAGCTGTGGTCCATATATACAACGGAATATTACTCAGCTATCAGAAAGAACGAATTCTCAACATTTGCTGCAAAATGGACGGCACTGGAGGAGATAATGCTAAGTGAAATAAGTCAAGCAGAGAAAGACAATTATCATATGATTTCTCTCATCTATGGAACATAGAACTAGGAAGATCGGTAGGGGAAGAAAGGGATAAAGAAAAGGGGGGTAATCAGAAGGGGGAATGACACATGAGAGACTATGGACTATGAGAAACAAACTGAAGACTTCAGAGGGGAGGGGGTGGGGGAAGGGGATAGACTGGTGATGGGTAGTAAGGAGGGCACGTATTGCATGGTGCACTGGGTGTTATACGCAACTAATGAAGCATCAAACTTTACATCGGAATCTGGGGATGTACTGAATGGTGATTAACATAATATAATAAAATAAAATTTAAAAAAATCCTGGAGAAGATCACAGGCAGTAACCTCTTTGACCTCGGCCACAGCAATTTCTTGCTAGCCATGTCTCTCAAGTCAAGGGAAACAAAAGCAAAAATGAACGATTGGGACATTATCACAGTAAAAAGTTTCTGTACAGCAAAGGAAACAGTCAACAAAACTAGGAGGCAACCCACGGAATGAGAGAAGATATTTTCAAATGACATAACAGATAAAAGGCTGGTATCCAAGATCTATAAAGAACTTCTCAAACTCAACACCCAAAAAACAAATAATCCAGTCAAGAAATGGGCAGAAGACATGAACAGACACTTCTCCAAAGAAGACATAGAAATGGCTAACAGACACATGAAAAAATGTTCAACATCCCTGGCCATCAGGGAAATACAAATCAAAATTATAGTGAGATATCACCTTAGACCAGTTAGAATGGCAAAGATTAACAAGAGATGGAACAACAAATGTTGGGGAGGATGTGGAGAAATGGGGAACCTCTTACACTGTTGGTGGGAATGAAAACTGGTATAGCCACTCTGGAAAACAGCATGGAGGTTCCTCAAGAAGTTAAAAATAGTGCTACCATTTGACCCAGCAATTACACTACTAGGTATTTATAACAAAGATACAGATGTAGTGAAAAGAAAGGGCACCTGCACCCCAATGTTCATAGCAGCAATGTCCACAACAGCCATATGGTGGAAGGAGCCAAGATGCCCTTCAAGAGAGGAATGGATAAAGAATTTGTAGTTCATATATACAATAAAATATTATTCAGCCATCAGAAAGGATGAATACCTATCATTTGCATCAACATAGATGGAACTGAAGTTCATTATGGTTAGTGAAATAAATAAAGCAGAGACAGACTATTATCATATGGTTTCACTCATATGTGGAACCTAAGGAATAGCACAGAGGATCATAGGGGAAAGGAGGGAAAACAAAATGGGAAGAAATCAGAGAGGGAGGCAAACCAGGAAGATTCTGGACTCTGGGAAACAAACTCAGGGTTACAGAAGGGAGGGGGTAGAGGGGATGGGGTAGTCAGGTGATGGATATTAAGGAGGACATGTGTCGTGGTGAGCACCAGGTGTTATAGGCAACTAATGGATTGTTGAACACTACATAAAAAACTAATGAAGTATTATATGTTGGCTGATTGAACATAATAATAATAAAAAAAAACTTCTGAGGTGATTCTGATAAACCCCTAAGCAGAAAAAAAGAACAAATTTCCACATATCAGTGAGATCAAATGATAATGTCTTTCTCTGTTTGACTTATTTTGCTTAGCATAATACCCTCTAGTTCCATCCATGTCATTGCCAATGGCAAGGTTTCATTTTTTGATGGCTGTGTAATATTCCATTATATATATATATATTTGCATATTATATATATACACACATATATATATATATCACATTTTCTTTATCCATTTTCTTGAGGTCATTTGCTATAGTTAGTAATGTATGACAGTGAGAACTTGAACTTACATCTTCTGGTTTCAAATGAATGAAATGAAATTATCATTTCTAAATATCTGTTCCGTTTTTTTCCCCTTCTTTTCAATTTTTTATTTAAATTACAGTTAACTAATATACAGAGTAATATTAGTTTCAGGTGTAGAATTTAGTGATTCCTCATTTACATATAACACCCAGTGCTCATCACTACAAGTGCCAGGCACTTCTGCATTCACGATTTAATCCTCACTATAAACCCTGCAAGAACAGGCTAATGAGGCTCATTTTTGCAGGTGAGGAGACTCAGGTTCAGAGAGGCTGAGTAACTGCCCAAGGTTATGCGAGTAATAAATGACACTGCTTGTAATAAAATCTGAATCTGACTCCAATGCTTCTGTGACAATATAATGCAATAGTATGTGGCTATTAGTGTTATTAAGAATATTTGAGGGACACCTGGATGTCTTAGACATTTAAGTCTCTGACTTCAGCTCAGGTCGTGATCTCAGGGTCCTGTGATCAAGCCCTGCCTCAGGCTCCCAGCTCAGTGGGGAGTCTGCTTGTCCCTCTACCCCTCCCCCAGCTTGTGCTTTCTCTATGTCACTCTCTCTCTCTCAAATAAATAAATACAATCTTAAAGGAAAAAAAAAAGAATATTTGACATTCTTCCTGGTAGCAGAGAATACATTTACAGGTTTCCTTTTCCAAACCTTTAAATCATGACAGCATAGTCAAGGTGGGTAGAGAATGTGAGCCATCTCCCCTGTTTTACTCAGGGAAAACTAGAAGCATAGTAACAAGGAAGTTAAATGGCCTGTATACAATACTAAAGTAATCAGAATGATGCAGTGGGCCAGTGAAAATCAGAGGGTGATATCTATGTTCAAAGGGCCAAAGGTAACTCTGCTCTTCTCCAAATTGGCATAAACTACAGTAATTTCTGAGGGGAAGAGGTATGGGATTTGCAAAACTCAACCTCTTGCCAAACTAGACCATTCAAAATACCTTAGATTGGACCAGTTTCCCAAGACCTCTACTACTACTACTACTACTTCTTCTTCTTCTTCTTCTTCTTCTTCTTCTTCTTCTTCTTCTTCTTCTTCTTCTTCTTCAAGATTTTATTTATTTGGCAGAGAGAGACAGTGAGAGAGGGAACACAGGCAAAGGGATCGTGAGAGGGAGAAACAGGCTTCCTGCTGAGGAGGGAGCCTAATGCAGGGCTCCATCCCAGGACCCTGGGATCACGAGCTGAGCCAAACACAGACACTTAATGGCTGAGCCACCCAGGTGCCTCCAATGCCTCTATTACTGTAAGTTTTTTTTTTAATGTAGGGATGATAAGAACCCAGGACTTCCTTGAGGACATTGACTTCACAGTGATATAAGATCTTCCTTATTTTTGGACATCTGTTCAAGGATTGCTGGTTATAAAAGACACTGTAGTATGGTTCCTTTGCTTTGTAAGGAATACTGAAGAGATTAGTTAACAAGATAATTAGTTTCAACATATCTAGTCTATGCCAGTAGCAATCTGTCATACTGATGAGAAGATGAACTTTTGCCTTCTGTAGGAGTTGCTTTACCAAATTAAAGATGCCTCACACAATTTAAATAAAGCCCTCCCCAAAAAAGCAGCACTAAACCTTATTTTTAGAGCACATTAAAATAGTGCATTGTGGACCATGTGATTTTCTAAAATTGCCAGTTGTGTCCTTGTTAGCATCTCCTTCCTTTTCTGACAGGTTAGTTACTGATGAGTCCCATTTATCCTGAAATAACATTTCACATGGTGAAAGTTCACTGGTATAGTCTGCTTGCGAATTTGTTAGTGCTGTTAATCTAAATTTGGCTTATTTTCTCCATTGGTTAGCTGTAACTTTATCATTAGATTAGTACTTGCTGGACAAACTACATATCAACATCTATTGTTCCTCAGCATGTTATATGAGTCTGCCTTGAAATCATGATGCTTTGTCATCTACAACATTTGCTTAACATTTGCAGTAGTGGTGTACCTGTGATTCACATACTGATATAAGCTATGATCCTAAAGGGTATGTTCATTGTAAGAGCTGCCTCCTTGGGGAGAAAAAATCCATTTCACAGTTATTAAGTCGTTCAAATATAAATGCCATCATATTCTTTAAGCCCAAAAGATGCCACTGACCCACCTGCTAGGCAGAATTTGGCTTGGAACTTGGATCATAATATGTATCTAAGCTAATTTACAGAACAAAGTGATATATACCGTCACAAAGACACTTAGTAACTTACAGGTCTAGGCTTTATTTTTTTAATTAATTTTTTTAAAGATTTTTAAATTTCTTTATTCGACAGAGATAGAGACAGCCAGCGAGAGAGGGAACAGAAGCAGGGGGAGTGGGAGAGGAAGAAGTAGGCTCATAGAGGAAGATCCTGATGTGGGGCTCGATCCCATAACGCCAGGATCATGCCCTGAGCCGAAGGCAAACGCCCAACCACTGTGCCACCCAGGCGCCCCTATTAATTTTTATTAACTGAGTAAATCCTCATAAAGATAGGAAAAGAAAGAAACATAGAATTAAGATTATAGCATGACTATTTACAAAACTGATAATTAGAAGATTATATCATTTAAAAGCTGAACAGTGCTAAAAAATGATCAAGCTATTCAATCATTTGTAGGCAAGGAAATTAAGGCCCAGAGAAATGAAGGGGCCTATTTGTCCACAGTTACACAAAGCCAGAATTAAATTGCAGAACTTCAGACTCTAAATCAACTGCTTTTCCTTCTCAGAATAATAGAAATGACAGCAGTATTTATTGGTCATTTGTTTGTGATAGGCACATAAAATTAAATTGAGAGGTAGAGGAAACAATGTCTTCTTCCACATGTAACCAGGAGTTAGATACTATTGTGAATGCTGTAGTACTTTATTTCTCAAGATCTATCATACATCTTTTTTGTTTAAATTTTTTATTATGTTAGTCACCATACAGTACATCCTTAGTTTTTGATGTAGTGTTCCATGATTCATTGTTTGCATATAACACCCAATGTTCCATGCAATATGTGCCCTCTTTAATACCCAGGAATGGCCTATTCCAATCCCCCACCCACCTTCCCTTTGAAGCCCTCAGTTTGTTTCCCAGTGTCCATAGTCTCTCGTGGTTCATTCCCTCTTCTGTTTACCCCCCTTCATTCTTCCCTTCCTTCTACCAATCTCCTGGCTATTTCTTATGTTCAATAATTAGTGAAACCATATGATAATTGTCTTTCTCTGCTTGATTTATTTCACTTAGCATAAACTCCTCCAGTCCTGTCCATGTTGCTGCAAATGCTGGGTAATTGTTCTTTCTGATGGCTGAGTAATATTCCATTGTATATATAGACCACATCTTCATAATCCATTTGTCTGTTGAAGGGCATCTCAGCTCCTTCCACCATTTAGTTATTGTGGACGGTGCTGCTATGAAGATTAGGGTGCATATGGCACTTCTCTTCACTACATCTCTATCCTTGGGGTAGATACCCAGGAGAGCAATTGCTTGGTCACACGGTAGCTCAATTTTTAACTTTTTAAGGGACCTCCACACTGTTTTCCAAAGTGGCTATACCAACTTGCATTTCCATCAACAGTTCCCACCAAAGGGTCCTCTTTCTCCACATCCACTCCAACATTCATTGTTTCTTGCCTTGTCCATTTTTGAATTTCTAACTGGTGTAAGGTGGTATCTTAATGTGGTTTTGATTTGAATTTCTCTGATGGCTAATGATTTTGAACATTTTTTCACATGTCTGCTAGCCATTTGTATGTCTTCATTGGAAAAGTGTCTGTTCATATCTTCTGCCCATTTTTTGATTTGATTATTTGTTTCTCAGATATTGACTATGGGAAGTTCTTTATAGATCTTGGCTACCAGACTTTTATCTGTAGTGTCATTTGCAAATATCTTCTTCCATCCTGTGGGTTGCCTCTTTGTTCAGATGGATATCTCCTTTGCTGTGCAGAAAATTTTATCTTGATGAAGTCCCACAAGTTCATTTTTTCTTTTGTTTCTCTTGCCTTTGGAGATATGTCATGAAATAAGTTGCTGTGGCCGATGTCAAAGAGGTTACAGCTTATGTTCTCCCTATGATTTTGATGGATTCCTGTCTCACATTGAGGTCCTTCATCCAGTTGGAGTTGATCTTTGCGAATGGTCTGAGAGAGTGGTCGGGTTTCTTTCTTTTGCATATAGCTGTCCAATTTCCCAGCAACAGTTATTCAAGAGACTCTTTTTTCCACTGGATGTTTTTTTTTTCCTGCTTTGTCAAAGATTAGATGCACAAAGAGCTGAGTGTCCATATCTGGGTTCTCTATTCTGTTCCATTGGTCTATGTGTCTGTTTTTGCGCCAGTAACATGCTGTCTTTGTGATCACAACTTTGTAGTATAGCTTGAAATCCGGCAACGTGATGCCCCAGCTTTGTTTTTCCTTTTCAATTCAGGGCCTTTTCTGCTTCCACACAAACTTAAGGGCTGCTTGTTCCAGTTCTTTGAAAAATGTCATTGGTATTTTGAATGGGATGGAATTGATAGTGTAGATTACTCTGGGTAGCATAGACAATTTAACTATGTTTATTCTTCTGATCCATGAGCATGGAATGTTTTTCCATCTTTTTGTGTCTTCTTCAATGTCTTTCCACAGTGATCTTTAGTTTATAGATCCTTTACCTCTCTGGTTAATTCCGAGATATTGCATGATTTTTGGTGCTATTGTAAATGGGATGGATTCCGTAATTTCTCTTTCTTCAATCTCATTGTTCGTGTATAGAAATGCAACTGATTTCTGAGCATTGATTTTGTATCCTGCCACATTACTGAATTGTTGTAAGAGTTCTACTAATTTGGGGGTAGGTCTTTTGGGTTTTCCATATAGAGTATCATGTCATCTGTGAAGAGAGAGAGTTTGACTTCTTTGCCTATTTGAATACCTTTATTTCTTTTTTCTTCTCAGATTGCTGTTGCTAGGACTTCTAGTACTATGGTGTACAATAGTGGCTAGAGTGGGCATCCTTGTCGTGTTCTTGATCTTAAGGGAAAGGCTTTCAGTTTTTCCCCATTGAGAATGTTATTCGCTGTAGGTGTTTCATAGATGGTTTTTATGAAATTGAGGAATGTACCCTCTATCCCTACACTCTGAAGGGTTTTAATCAGGAAAGATGCTGTATTTTGTCAAATACTTTTTCTGCATCTATTGAGAGGATCATATGATTCTTGACACCTTTCTTGTTGATAAAATCTATCACACTGATCGATTTGCGAATGTTGAACCACCCTTGCACCCCAGGGTTGAATCCCACTTGGTCGTGATGGATAATCCTTTTAATGTACTGTTGGATCCCATTAGCTAGGATTTTGTTGAGAATTATGACATCCATATTCATCAGGCATACTGGTCTGTAATTCTCCTTTTTTCATTATAGTAATATTTTTATTATAATATGTTAGTCACCATACAGTACATCCATAGTTTTTGAGGTAAAGTTCCATGATTCATTAGTTGCGTATAACACCCAGTGGATCATGCAATACGTGCCCTTCTTACTACCCATCACCAGCGTATCCCATTCCCCCACCCCCTTACGCTCTGAAGCCCTCAGTTTGTTTCTCAGAGTACATAGTCTCTCATGCTTCATTCCCCCTTCTGATTAACCCCCTTTCTTTAGCCCCTTCTTCTCCTACCGGAGTTCTCCTTTTTGATGGGTCTTTGCCAGTTTTGAGGATGAAGGTAATGTTGGACTCATAGATTGAGTTCGGCAGTTTTATTTCTGTTTCTATTTTGAAACAGCTTCAGGAGAATAGGTATTATTTCTTCTTTGAATGTTTGGTAGAATTCCATGGGGAATCCATCAAGCCCTGGACGATTGCTTTTGTGGAGGTTTTATTTTCCTATTTCTTTTTTTTTAATGATTTTTTATTATATTATGTTAGTCACCATACACTACATTGTCGGTTTCCGATGTAAAGTTCGATGATTCATTAGTTGCGTATAACACCCAGTGCACCATGCAATATATGCCCTCCTTACCTCCCATCACCAGTCTATCCCATTCACCCACCCCTCCCTCTGAGGCCCTCAGTTTGTTTCTCATAGTCCATAGTCCCTCATGTTTCATTCCCACTTCTGATTACCCCCTTTCTATATCCCTTTCATCCACTAGCGATCATCCTAGTACTTATGTTCCATAGATGAGAGAAATCATATGATAATTGTCTTTCTCTGCTTGACTTATTTCACTTAGCATTCTCCTCCAGTGCCGTCCATGTTGCAGCAAATGTTGAGAATTCATTCTTTCTGATAGCTGAGTACTATTAAATTGTATATATGGACCACAACTTCTTAATCCAGGCATCTGTTGAAGGGCATCTAAGCTCCTTCCATGATTTAGCTATTTTGGACAAGGCTGCAATGAACATTGGGTGCATATGGCCCTTCTCTTCACTCCGTCTGTATCTTTGGGTTAAACACCCAGTAGTGCGATGGCTGGGTCATAGGGTAGCTCAATTTTTAACTTTTTAAGGGACCTCCACACTGTTTTCCAGAGTGGCTGTACCAACTTGCATTCCCACCAACAATGTAGGAGGGATCCCCTTTCTCCACATCCTCTCCAACAATTGTTGTTTCTTGCCTTGTCTATCTTTGNGCCTTGTCTATTTTTGCCATTCTAACTGGCATAAGGTGGTATATCAGTGTGGCTTTGATTTGAATTTCCCTGATGGCTAAAGATTTTGAACATTTTTTCATGTGTCTGTTAGCC
>NC_048238.1:47443161-47457508 GCF_002007445.2 Ailuropoda melanoleuca
CAAGCAGAGGAGTGGGAAAGGAAGAAGCAGGCTCCCGGTGGAGAAGCCCGATGAGGAACTCCTTTCCGGAATGTTGTGATCACACCGTAATCCGATGACAGGTGCTTCGTGACTGCGCCACTCAGGCGCTCCGGGTTGTGGGCTTCTTGATTTTTCAGCCTGCCTTCTGGGGGAGGGACCTGCCTGCCGGTACTCAGAAAACCCTTTTTGGGTAGAGTCTCCGTGTCTCCTGCGAGGGTGNGAGTCTCCGTGTCTCCTGCGAGGGTGGATGGGGATGGGCACCCTGTGAGCCGGTATTTCTGGGCTTTTGTTCTCTGGTGGCTTTCCCTGGTGGTTTGCTATGCCTCTTCTGAGAGTCAGAGCAGCAGCGGCTGAAATTCAGCCTCTGTCTCAGAACAGAGGGATCGCGGATCGTTCTCCACTGATGTTCTGGCCACTTTAACTCTGTTTCTGTTGGTGCTGCTCAACCCTGCAGCATCCCGAGCTGTGCGCCCCACACCCGGCATCCCAGCCTTCACTTCCAGGGCTGGCGCATCTCTGTCCTTTGTTTTTCCAACCCCGCCAACCGCCAGTCGCCAGCCACCCCGCACGGGCTCCTGGAGCTCCCAGTCTCAGTCTGGTGTCTCGCGGGTGCTGACCGTGAGTCCGCCTGCTCCCCCTTGCAGGTGGCCCTCCAGCCGCCAGCCGCCAGCCGCCCCACGCACGCTCCCAGAGCTCCCGGTCTCAGCCTCGATCCAGTGAGCACACCGGAGCTCCGGAGCTCGGTGAGATGCTTGGTGGCGCACTCTCCTGGCTCACAGGCTCAGTCTGCTGTTTCCAGTGTGCGGGTCCGCGGTCCGCCCGCTCCCCGGTACAGGTGGCCCGCCAGCTGCCCCACGTGCGCTCTCGGAGCTCCCGTTCTCAGTCTGCTGTCTCGCGGGTGCGGTCCACGAGTCTGCCTGCTCCCCCGTGCAGGTGGCCCGCCAACCGCCAGCCGTCCTGCGTGCGCTCCCGGAGCTCCCTTCTCAGTCTGCTGTCTCAAGCGTGCGGGTCCGCGGTTGTCCGCTCCCCCGTGCAGGTGGCTACCGCTTCCCAGCGCCCTGACATGGCAGCTCCCTCCCCCTTCTGTTTAGCTTCCGATATCTGTGCGCAGTTTCACAGCTCCCCGCTTCGTACCTCGATACTCAGCGCTGGAGATGTTCATTTATGGAGATCCAGATGTATCTTCCTGCATCTCAGGTTGATTCCGTGGATGTTCCTGCTGGTCTGGTACCTATCCAGCTCAACTCAGGGGACCGGCTGAAAAAGGGGTCCCCTACTCCTCCCTCTGCTCTAATCTTGATCAACTACTTTCTCATGCATGGATTAGGCCTGTTCTTCTGCTATTGTTTCAGCTTCTTGAGGTGAGAATATAAAAACTGCATTTTAGATTTTTCTATTCTTTTTAGTGAGGCTTGATGGCTATGTATTTTCCGCTTAGGTCTGCCTTTGCAGTGTCCCATAGGTTTTGGGCCATTGTGTTTTTCATTCTCGTTGGTCTCCATAAATTGTTTAAATTGATTTTTGATTTCCTGGTTTATCGAATCATTCTTGAGCCGTATGGTTCTTAGTTTCCAAGTGTTTGAGTTTCTACCAAATTTTTCCTTGTGGTTGAGTTACAATTTCAAAACATTGTGGTCTGAGAATATGCAGGAAATAATTTCAGTCTTTTGTTATTGGTTGAGACCTGTTTTGTGACCCAGTATATGATCTAGTCTGGAGAACGTTCCATGTGTGTTCAAACAGAAAGAGTATTCTGTTGTTTTGGGGTGTAGTGTTCTGTATATATCTATGAGGTCCATCCGGCCTAGTATGGCATTCAAAGGTCTTGTTTCATTGTTGATTTTCTTCTTCTGTGATCTGTCCTTTGCTGATAGTGGAGTGTTGAGGTCCCATACCATTAATGTATTTTATCTATATGTCTCTTTATTGCAGTTAAGAGTTGGCTTGTGTGTCTTGCTGCTCCCCTGTTGGGGCATAGATATTTAAAATAGTCATATCCACTTGTTAGATACATCCTTTAAGAATAATATAGTGTCGGGGCGCCTGGGTGGCACAGCGGTTAAGCATCTGCCTTCGGCTCAGGGCGTGATCCCGGCGTTATGGGATAGAGCCCCACATCAGGCTCCTCCGCTGTGAGCCTGCTTCTTCCTCTCCCACTCCCCCTGCTTGTGTTCCCTCTCCTGCTGGTTGCCTCTATCTCTGTCGAATAAATAAAATCTTTAAAAAAAAAAAAGAATAATATAGTGTCTTTCTCTATCTCTAACTACAGTTTTTACTTTAAAATCTAATCTGTCTGATATGAGAATTGCTACCCCATCTTTCTTTTGAGGGCCTTTGGCATGAAAGATGGTTTTCCATCCCTTCACTTTCAGTCTGGATGTACCTTTAGTTTCAAAATGAGTCTCTTGTAGACAGCAAATGGATGGGTCATGTCTTTTTATCCAATCTGCAACACTGTGGCATTTTATGTGAGCATTTAGGCCATTCACATTGAGAGTGAATATTGAGAGATATGATTTTAATGATGTCATGTTGCCTGTAAAGTCTTTCTTCCTATAGATTGTAACTTTCTGTTCTGTATCACTCTTGGGGCATTTTTACTTTTATAGAACCCCCGTTAATATCTCCTGTAGGGCTGGTTTCATGGTTATGAGATTGGACAATGACTGGCGATTCTGGAAAGTCCTTATTTCTCCATCAATTCTGAATGACAGCCTTGCTGGATAAAGGATGCTTGGTTGCATGTTTTTCTCTGAAAGACCTTTAAAAATGCCCCCCCAACCCTTTCTTTCATTCTAGGTCTGTGTAGACAAGTCTGACGTAATCCTAATACTTTTGCCTTAGTGCGTGAGAAATTTCATTGCCCTGGCAGCTTTCAATATCGTATCCTTTCATCTAATATTTGTGAATTGCACTTTGACGTGATGTGGCATAGGTTTGTCGTGATTGAATTTGGGAGGCATCCTTTCTGCCTCTTGGACACAAATGCTTGTTTCCTTTGCTAGATTGGGGAAGTTTTCAGCTAACAATTTGATCAAATATCTCTTCTAGACCTCTCTCTTTCTCCACCCTCTCTGGGATGCCAATGATTCTGACATTAGAAAGTTTCATTGAGTCGGTAATCTCCCGTAACCTACATTCTTGAGGTTGGATTTTTTTGAGCCAAGTTTGTGTTTTAGCTTCCTCTTCTACCATCCCATCCTCCAATTCATTAATTCGTTCTTCTGCCTCATTTACCCTGGTCGTCAAAGCATCTATTTTGACTGCATTTGATTCATAGCATTTTTAATTTCTGCCAGATTTGCTTTCATTTCTGCCCTTAGAGATTCTATGTTCTCATTAATAATTTCATTAATACTTTTTGCAAGTCTACACATCATCTTGACCATTGTTACTCTGAACTCCATTTCTGATAATTTGGTTAAATCCATATCCATCAGTTCTGTGCCAGAAGCCACAGACTCATTATCTTTTCTTTGCTGGGAGGATTTCTCCTTCTTGTCATTCTGATGAGTAGAGGTTGTGGGGTTGTCCAGAGCCCAAATTATTGACCAGGACCCAGGCAGTGTGCTCTTGTTTTATAGGGACCTTAGGGATATGGGCTTCTTGATTTTTCAGCCTGCCTTCTGGGGGAGGGTCCTGCTGTGCTGATACTCAGGCAACCCTGTTTGGGTAGAGTCTATCTGTCCCTGGCAAGGGGGGATGTGGATTGGCACAATGTGAGCTGGTATTTCTGGGCTTTTGTTCTCTGGCGTCTTTCCCTGGCAGTTTTCTGTGACTCTTCTGAGAGTCAGAGCAGCAGTGGCCATATCTTAGCCTCTATCTCAAAACAGAGAGATTGCAGGCTGCTCTCCACCTAGCTCTTCTGGCCTCTTTAACTCTGTTTCTGTTGGTGCTGCTAAAAATCCTGCAGCCGCCATCCAACCCTCACTTCCAGGGCTGGTGCCTCTCTGTCCTTTGTGTTTCTAACACTGTCAGCCACCATCCGCCCCCGTGTGCTCTCCTGAGCTCCGTTTAAGTGAGGTTCACTCGCACTCCGGAGTGCCGGTTTTCAGTCTGGTTGCGCGCCTACCCGGGCTCACGGCCTCAGGCCGCTCTCTCGTGGGTGCCTGTCTGGAGTTCGGCCATTCCCCAGTACAGGTGGCTACCGCTTCCTGGCTCCTGAGCCCGGAGGCTCCCTCCACCTTCCATTTATCTCCTGATATCACAGCTCCCCGTACCTCAATATTCAGCACTGCAGATGTTCATTTGTAGAGATCCAGACATATCTTCCTGCATCTTAGGCTGATTCCGTGGGTTTTCAGGATGGTCTGGTACCTATCCAGCTCGAGTCAGGGGACCAGCTCAAAAAAAGAGACCCCTATTCCTCCGCCATCTTAACTCCACTCCCCAGGCATTTTACATTTTTTAACATAATACTCAGTATGTTAAAAACATATCATAATACAGATGTAACAAAATATTAACAGTGTTTGTCTCTGAGAGGTAGTAGAACAGATCCTGCAATGAGTTTTCTTCATAGTTTATGTAATTTCCACATTTTACATTATAAATATATATTACTGTTATAATGATGGAAGATGTTTTATTGAAGAATAATTGACATACAATATTGTATTAGTTTCAGGTGTACAACATAGTGATTTGTTTATATACATTACAAAATTGTCTCCATAATAAGCCTACTTACCATCTGTCATCCTACAAAGTCATTAAATATGATTGGCTATATCCCTATGCCATAAATTACATTCTCATGGTTTATTTATTTTGTAACTAGAATATGTACCTCTTACTCCCCTTCACTTATTTTGTCCATCCTCTACCCACCCACCCCTCTAGAAACTGCCAGTCTGTTCTACCAATTTCTATTTTATTTATCGATTTGTTATGTTTCTTTAGATTTTATGTATCAGTGAAATCATATGGTGTTTATCTTTCTCTGTCTTACTTATTTCACTTGGCATAATACCTTCTAGTTTCATTCATGTTGTCACAAATAGCAAGATTTAACTATTTTTTTATGACTGAGTAATATTGCATTATCCCTCTCCCCAACATTCTTGTGTGTGTGTGTGTGTGTGTGTCTATTGCGTCTTTATCCATTCATCTATTGATGCACATTTAGGTTACTTCCATGTCTTGCCTGTTATAAATAATGCTGCAATGAACTTAAGGGTACATATGTCTTTTTGAATTAGTGTTTTCATTTTCTTTGGATAAGTACCCAGATATTGAAAAACTGGATTGTATGATATTTCTAATTTTATGTTTTTGAGGAACCTTCTTATTATTATCCATAGTAGCTGCCCCAATTTACATTTCCACCAACAGTGCATAAGGGTTCTCTTTTCTCCACATGTTTGTCAATACTTGCTATTTCTTGTCGTTTAGACACTAGCTATTCTAAATGGTGTGGAATGATAATGTCATTGTGGTTTTGATTTACATATCCTTGATGACTAATGATGATGAGCATCTTTTCATGTGTCTGTTGGCCATCTGGATAGCTTTGAAAAAATGTCTACTCAGGTCTTCTACCTATTTTTAATAAAATTATTTGTTGCTTTCTTAGCATTGAGTTCTATGAGTTTTTTAAATATATTTTGGAGATTAATCACTTATCAGATATATCATCTGCAAATATCTTCTTCCATTCAGTAAGTTAACTTTTTGTTTTGTTTTGTTGACAGCTTCCTTTGCTGAGGAACAGTTTTTTTCAGTTTGATGTAGTCCAAATTATTATTTTTGTTTCTCTTACCTGAGAAGACAGATCCAGAATGATATACATAAAGCCTATCAAGCGTTTACTGCCTATGTTTTCTTTTAAGAGTTTAATAGATTCAGGTCTGATATTTAGATACTTAATCATTTTATTTTATTTTATTTTATATTACTATTTTACTTTATTTATTTTAATTCCAGTAGTTAACATGCAGTGTTATATTATTTTCAAGTGTACAACATAGTAATTCAAAAATTGCATACATCAGCCAGTGCTCATCAGGACAAGAGCACTCCATAATCCCCATCACCTATTTCTCCCATCCTTCCACCCACCTCCCCTCTGGTAATCACTTGTTTGTTCTTAACAGTTAAGAGTCTGTTCCTTGGTTTCTCTCTCTCTCTATTGTTTTCCATTACTCATTTGTTCTGTTCCCTAAATTTCACATATAAGTGAAATCATATGGTATTTGTCTTTCTCTCACTGACTTATTTCCCTGTGCATTATACTCATTAGCTCTGTCCATGTCATTGGAAATGGAAAGATTTCATTCTTTCCTAGGGCTGAATAATATTTCACTGCTTACATATACCACGTCTACTTTATCCACTCATCTATTGATAGACACTTGAGTTGCTTCCATGATTTGGCTATTGTAAATCATGTTAAAATAAACATTGGGGTGCACGTATCTCTTTGAATTAGTGTTTTTATATATTGAGGGTAAATATCCAGCAGGGTGATCACTACATCATCAGGTATTTCTACCTTGAACTTCTTGAGGAACCTCCATACTGTTTTCTAGAGTGGCTGCAGCAGTGTGCATTCTTACCAACAGATCAAGAGAGTTCCTTTCTCTCCACATCTTCGCTGACACTTGGTGTTCTATATGTTTTTCATTTTAGCCATTCTGAGAGGTGAGAGGTGATATCTCATTGTAATTATGATTTGCATTTCCCTGATGTTGAGTGATGTTGACCATCTTTTCATGTGTCTGTTGGCCATCTGTATGTCGTCTTTGGAGAAATGTCTTCTGTCCATTTTTAAATTCAATTATGCATTGATTAATGGAGAAGTTTTTATCTTGATGAAGTCCCAATAGTTTGTTTTTGCTTTTGATTCCCTTTCTTCAGGAAACATACCTAGTAACAGGTTGTTAAGGCTGCTTCACGTTAAGATCTTTCATCTGCTTTGAATTTATTTTTGGGTATGGTGTAAAAAAGTGGCCCAGTTTCATTCTTTTGCATGTTGCCATGCGGTTTTCCCAACACCATGTGTTGAAGAGACTCTTTTTCCCAGTGGATATTCTTTCCTGCTTTGTCAAAGATTAGTTGACCATATAGTTTTGGGTCAATTTCTGGGTTCTCTATTCTGTCCCATTGACCTGTGTGTCTATTTTTGTGCCAGTATGATACTGTCTTGATCACTACAGATTTGTAATACAACTTGAAGTCCAGTAATGTGATGCATCCATTTTTTTTTTGCTTATCTTTATCAAGATTTCTTTGGCTATTGGGGGTCTTTTGTGGTTCCATACAAATTTTAAGATTGTTCATTCTAGCTTTGTGAAAAGTGATGGTGGTATTTTGATAAGGATCGCATTAAGCTTGTAGATTACTTTTAGTGGTATAGACATTTTCACAATATTTCTTCTTCCAATCTATGAGCATTGAATGTTTTCCCATTTCTTTGTTCCTGTTCAATTTCTTTCATCAGCGTTTTATAGTTTTCAGAGTACAGACATTTTATTTGGTTAGGTTTATTCCTAGGTATCTTATGGTTTTGAGTGCAATTGTAAATGGGGCTGATTCCTTGAATTCTCTTTCTGCTGCTTCATTATATGTGTACAGAAATGCAACAAATTTCTGTACATTGACTTTTTATCCTGTAACTTTATTGAATTCGTGTATCAGTTCTAGCAGTTTTTTGGTGGTGTCTTTTGGGGTTTCTACATAGGGTATCATGTCATCTGCAAATACTGAAAGTTGTACTTCTTCCTTGCCCATTTGGATGTCTTTTATTTCTATCTGTTGTCTGATTGCCGAGGCTAGGAGTTCCAGTATTATGTTGAATAACAGTGGTGAGAGTGTCTTCTTTCTGACCATAGGGGAAAAGTTCTCAGATTTTCCCCATTGAGAATGACGTTAGCTGTGGCTTTCTCATATATGGCCTTATTATGCAGAGCCATGCTCCCTCCATTCCTACTTTGTTGAGGGTTATTATCAGGAATGGATGTTGTACTTCATCAAATGCTTTTTTGGCATCTTGTGAGAGGATCATATGGTTCTTATCCTTTCATTTATTAATGTGGTGTATCACATCGATTGATTTGCAAATATTGAACCACCCCTGTGGCCCAGGAATAAATCCTACCTGATTGTGTGAATAATTCTTTTAATATATGGTTGGATTCAATTTGCTAGTATCTTGTCGAGAATGTTTGCATCCATGTTCATCAAGGATATTGATGCAATTCTCCATTTTAGTGCGGCCTTTGCTCTTGGAATCAGGATAATACTAGCCTCAGAATGAGTTTGGAAGATTTCCTTCCATTTCTACTTTTTTGAATAGTTTGAGAAGTACAGGTATTATCTCTTCTTTAAATGTTAAGTAGAATTCCCCTGGGAAGCCATCTGGCCCTGGACTTTTGTGTGTTGGGAGATTTTTAATTACGGATTCAATTTCTTTCCTGGTTATCAGTCTGTTCAAATTTTCTATTTCTTGTTTCACTTCTGGTAATTTATATATTTCTAGGAATTTATCCATTTCTTCCAGATTATCTGATTTGTTGGCATATAGTTTTTCATAATATTCTCTTATAATTGTTTGTATTTCTATGCTCTTGTTATTTCTCCTCTCTCATTTGTAATTTTATTTATTTGGTCCTTTCTCTCTCTCTCTCTCTCTTTTTGATTAGTCTGATTATACTTTATCAATTTTATTATTTTTATCCAAAGAAACAGCTCCTGGTTTTGATCTGTTCTATTTTTTAAGTTTCTTTTTAAATTTCTTTAAAAAAAGCTTTTTAAGTTTCTATATTACTTATTTCTGCTCTAATATTTATTATTTGCATCCTTCTGTGGGCGTTAGTCCTCATTTGTTGTTCTTTTTCTAGCTCCTTTAGTTGTAAGGTTACGTTTTTTATTTGAAATTTTTCTTCTTTTTATTTTTCAAATTTTTAAATTTAAATTCTAGTTAACATGTAGTGCAATATTAGTCTCAGGGGCAGAATTTAGTGATTCATCACTTCAATATAACATCCATCTCATTGTAGCAAGTGCCCTCCTTAATACCCATGATCCATTTAGCCCATTTGTGACCCATCATCCATCAGCCCTCGGTTTGTTCTCTATCATTAAGAATCCCTTATGGTGTATTTCCCTCTCTCTCTCTTTATTTTCCTCTTCCCATACTTTCATCTGTTTTGTTTCTCAAATTCCCCATATGAGTGAAATCATATGGTATTTCTCTTTCTCTGACTCACTTTTTTTGCTTAGCATAATATACTCTAGCACCATCCACATCATTACAAATGGCAAGATTTCATTCTCTTTTATGGCTGACCAATATTTCATTCTATATATATGGACCACATCTTCTTTACCCATTCATCAGCCAATGGGCATTTGGGTACTTTCCATAATTTGGCTATTGTTGATAATGCTGCTATAAACATCAAAGTGTGTGTATCATTTTGACTCTGTATTTTTGTATCATATGTCTAAATACCTAGTAGTGCAATTGCTGGATTGTAGGGTAGTTCTATTTTTAACTTCTTGAGGAACCTCCATATTGTTTTCCAGAGTGACTGTACCAGTTAGCATTCCCACCAACAGCATAAGAAGGTCCCCTTTATCTGTGTCTTTGTTAACATCTGTTGTTTTTTGTGTTGTTAATTTTAGCCATCCTAACAGGTGTGAGGTGGTATCTCATCATGATTTTGATTTGTTTTTCCCTGATGATGAGTGATATTGAGCATGTTTTCATGTGTTTGTTAGTCATCAGTATGTCTTCTTTGGAAAAACGTCTATTCATGTCTTCTGTCCATTTCTTAAATGGATCATTTGGTTTTTGGGTGTTCAGTTTGATAAGGCCTTTATAGATTTTGGATACTGAACATTTATCAGATATGTCATTTTCAAATATTTTCTCTTATTCGATAGGCTGCCTGTTAGTTTTGTTGATTGTTTCTTTTGCTGTGCAGATGCTTTTTTATCTTGATGAAGTCCCAATCGTTCATTTTGCTTTTGTTTCACTTGCTTCACGGGCATATCTAGGAAAAAGCTACTATGGCCAATGTTGGAAAAGCTACTGCCTATTCTCTCTCCTAGGATTTTTATGTTTTCGGGTCTCATACTTAGGTTCTTTTTTTAAAAAAGATTTTATTTATTCATTTGACAGAGACAGTCAACCAGTGAGAGAGAGAACACAAGCAGGGGGAGTGGGAGAGGAAGAAACAGGCTCCCAGCAGAGGACCCTGATGTGGGGCTCGATCCCACAATGCCAGGATCACGCCCTGAGCCAAAGGCAGACGCTTAACAACTGCACCACCCAGGCGCTCCCATACTTAGGTTCTTAATCCATTTTGAATTTGTTTTTGTGTGTGGTGTAAGAAAATATTTCAGTTTTATTCTTTTGTATGTTGCTGTCCAGTATTCCCAACACCATGGGCTGAAGAGACTGTCTTTTTTCTGTTAGGTATTCTTTCCTGCTTTTTCAAAAATTAGTTGACCATACACTTATAGGTCGGTTTCTGGGTTTTCTATTCTGTTCCACTGATCTATGTGTCTGTACTATGCCAGTACCATGTTGTCTTGAAGACTACAGCTTTGTAACATAACTCAAAGTCTGGAAGCCTCCAGCTTCATTTTTCTTTCTTAAGATTACTTTGGCTATAGGTGTCTTTACATGTCATTCCATAGAAATTTTAGGAATGTTTGTTCAAGCTCTGTGAAAAATGATGGTAGCATTTTGATGGAGATTGAATTTTATGTATATTACTCTGGATAGTATAGACACTTTAACAATGAGCATAGAATGTTTTTTTCATTTCTTTGTGTTCAATTTCTTTCATAAGTTTTCTATCATTTTCAAGGTAGAGATCTTTTACCTTTTTGGTTAGATTTATTCCTAGGTGTCTTATAGTTTTTGGTGCAATTGTAAAGGGGATCAATTTCTTGATTTCTTTTTCTGCTACTTCATTATTGGTGTATAGAAATGCAAAGGATTTCTGTGCATTGAATTTATACCTTGTGACTTTGATGAATTCATGTATTAGTTCTAGCAATTTTTTTCATAGAGTCTTTTGGCTTTCTTACATATAGTATCATATTGTCTGAAAATAATAAAAGTTTGACTTCTTCCTTGCCAATTTGGGTGCTTTTATTTCTTTTTATTGTCTAAGTACTAAAGCTAAGACTTCCAGTATTATGTTAAATAGAAATGGTGAGAGTGGACGTCCCTGTCTTGTTCCTGACTGTAAAGGGAAAGCTCTGTTTTTCCCAATTAAGGATGCATTAGCTGTGGGTCTTTCATAAATGGCTATTATAATGTTGAGGTAGGTTCCATCTATCCTTATTTTTTGAGGGTTTTCATCAAGAATGGATGCTGTATTTTGTCAAATGCCTTTTTGGCATCTAGTGAGATCATATGCTTTTATGCTTTCTTTTATTAACTTGGTGTATCACATTGATTTGGGCATATCGAAGCACTCCTGCAGCCCAGAAATAAATGATTGTGGTGAATAATTCTTTTAATACACTGTTGGATTTATTTTTCTATTATCTTGTTGAGATTTTTTACATCCATGTTCCTCAGGGATATTGGCCAGTAATTCTTCTTTTTACTGGGGTCGTTGGTTTTGGAATCGCTATAATGCTGGCCTCATAATGGAGTTTAGAAGCATTCCTTCCATTTCTATTTTTTGTGAACAATTTAAGAAGTATAGGTATTAACTCTTCTTTAAATGTCTGGCATAATTTCCCTGGGAAACCATCTGGCCCTGAACTTTTGTTTGTTCAGAGACTTTTTATTACTGATTCCATTTCACACTGGTTATCATTTTATTCAAAATTTTTTTATTTCTTCCTGTTTCAGTTTTCGTAGTTTGTATGTTTCTGGGAATTTGTCCGTTTCTTCCAGATGACCCAGTTTGTTTGCATATATTTTTTTCATAATATCCTCCTATGATTTTTTTTTGTATTTCTGTGGTGTGGGTTGTGATCTCTTCTCTTTCATTCATGATTTTAGTTATTTGCATCCTTTCTCTTCTTTTTGATACATCTGACTAGGGGTTTATCAATTTTGTTAATTCTTTTGAAGAACCAGCTCTTAGTTTTGTTGATCTGTTCTACTGTTTTTTTGTTTGCTTGTTTGTTTCCATGTAGATTCTGTATAGTTTATTTCTTCTCTAATCTTTATTATTTCCCTTCTTCTACTGGCTATAGGCTTTATTTGCCTTTCTTTTTCTAGCTACTTTGGGGGTAAGATTAGGTTGTGTGTTTGAGATTTTCTAGGTTCTTGAGATAAGCTGATATTGCTATATACTTCTGTCTTATGACTGCCTTTGTTGCATCCCGAACGTTTTGGACCATCCTATTTTCATTTTCATTTGCTTCCATATAGTTTTTAATTTCTTCTTTAATTTCCTGGTCAACTTATTCATTCTTTAGTAGGATGTTCTTTACCCTCCTCTTTACTAGATGTTCTTTACCCTCCATGTATTTGTGATCTTTCCAAGTGTTTTCTTGTGGTTTGAATTCAAGTTTCGTAGTGCTGTGATCTGGTCTGAAAATATGCATCGTATGATCCTGATCTTTTTGTATTTGCTGAGGCCTGATTTGTGACCCAGTATGTGATCTATTCTGGAGAATGTTCCATGTGTACTCAAAAAGAATGTATTCTGCTGCTTTAGGATGAAATGCTCTGAATATATCTGTTAAGGCCATCTGGTCCAGTGTTTCATTCAAAGCCATTGTTTCCTTGTTGATTTTCTGCTTAGATCATTCGTCCATTGTTGTAAGTGGGATGCTAAATGCCATACTATTACTGTAATATTATCAATGAGTTTCTTTATGTTGTTATTAATTGATTTATGTATTTAGGTGTTCCCAACTTGGGGGCATAGATATTACAAGTGTTAGATCTTCCTGATGGAGACACTTTGATTGTGACTAATTGCCCTTCTTCATCTCTAGTTACAGTCTTTGTTTTAAAATCTACTTTCTGTGTTACAAGTATGGCTATTTCAGCTTTCTTTTGTCATCCATTAGCATGATAGATCTCTATCCCTTACTATCAATATGCAAATATCGTTAGGTATTAATGAGTCTCTTGGTCTAAATGAGTCTTTTAGGTCTAAAATGAGTCTCTTATAGGCAGCATATAGATAGATCTATTTTTTTTATACATTCTGATACCCTATGTCTTTTGGGTGGAACATTTAGTCCATTTACATTCAAAGTGATTGTTGAAATATATGAATTTAGTGCCATTGTGTTACCTGTAGAGTCCTTTCTAGTTTTTGTTGCTTTTGGTCTTTTATTTCTCCACTCAAAGTGCCCCCCCTTAAAATTTCTTGCAGGGCTGGTTTACTGGTCATGAAGTCCTTTACTTTTGTTTGTCTGGGAAACTCTTTATCTCTCCTATTCTGAATGGCAGTCTTGCTGGATAAAGAATTCTTGGCTGCATATATTTCCCATTCAGTGTGTTGAATATTTCCTGCTACTTCTTTTTGACCTGCCATGTTTCCATGTAAAAATCTGCTGCATACCTGATCTCTCCTCCCTTGTAGGTAGGGACTATTTTCCCTAGCTGCTTTCAGGAGTCTTTCCTTGTCTGTGTGTTTTGCGAATTTGACTGATATGTCTTGGTAATGGCCTGCTTTTGTTGAATTTAATGGGAGTTCTCTGTGCTGCTTGGATTTAGATGTCTGCATCCTTCCCCAGAATAGGAAATTTTTCAGCTATAATTTGTTTGAATAGAACTTCTGCCCCTTTATCTCTCTCTTCCTTTGCTGGTACTCCTATGATATGAATGTTATTATGTTTTAAGAAGTTGCTGAGTTCCCTATATCTACCTTCATGGTCCATTACCTTTTTCTTCCTCTTCCTTTCAGCTGCATAGTTTTCCATAATTTTATCTCCTATATCACTGATTCATTCTTCTGCTTCATCCTTCCTCTCATTTTCATGGCATCTATTTGGGGTTGCATCTTGGTTATAGCATTTTTAATTTCAGTCTGACTAGATTTTAGTTCTTTTATTTCTGAGTAAGGGACTCTCCAGCGTCTTCTATGCTTTTTTCAAGCCCAGTAAATATCTTTACATATATATTTTTTAAAATTCTAGTTCAGCCATCTTACTTATATTTGTATTTACTAAATCCTTGGCTATTACTTTTACCTACTGTTCTTTCTTTTGGGGTGAATTCCTTTGTCTTGTCATTTTTTTCCAGATTAAAAAAAAGCTAGATCCTTGGTGTATTTTGGTCTGCATGTTAAAAGAACCTAGATCTAAAACATAAAAATATATATATTTTTATTAATTTTATTTTATTATATTATGTTAATCACCATACAGTACATCCCCTGATTCTGATGTA
>NC_048238.1:47457608-47533210 GCF_002007445.2 Ailuropoda melanoleuca
TAGCCATTTGTATGTCTTCATTGGAAAAGTGTCTGTTCATATCTTCTGCCCATTTATGATTTGTTTATTTGCTTCTTNCTCGTGTATTGAGTTTGAGAAGTTCTTTGTAGATCTTGGATACCAGTCCTTTATCTGTAGTGTCCTTTGCAAATATATTCTCCCATTCCGCAGGCTGCCTCTTAGTATTTTTGACTGTTTGCTTGGCTGTGCAGAAGCTTTTGATCTTGATGAAGTCCCACAAGTTCATTTTCTCTTTTTTTTCTCTTGCCTTTGGAGATGTGTCATGAAAAATTTTGCTGTGGCCGATGTCGTATAGGTTGCTGNATAGAAGTTGTTGCCTATGTTCTCCTCTAGAATTTTGATGGATTCCTGTCTCACATTGAGGTCTTTCATCCATTTGGAGTTTATTTTTGTGTATGGTGTGAGAGAGTGGTCAAGTTTCATTCTTTTGCATGTAGCTGTCCAATTTTCCCAGCACCATTTATTGAAGAGACTGTCTTTTTTCCAACAGATGTTTTTTCCTGCTTTATCAAAGATTAGTTGCCCAGAGAGCCGAGGGTCCATTTCTGGGTTCTCTATTCTGTTCCATTGGTCTATGTGTCTGTTTTTGTGCCGGTACCATGCTGTCTTTGTGATCACAGCTTTGTAGTAGAGCTCCAAATCCGGCATTGTGATGCCTCCAGCTTTGTTTTTCCTTTTCAACATTTCCTTGGAAATTCGGGGCCTTTTCTATTTCCATACAAATTTAAGGACTATTTGCTCCAGTTCTTTGAAAAATGTCCTCGGTATTTTGATCGGGATAGCATTGCAAGTGTAGATTTTTCTGGGTAGCATGAATATTTTAACTATGTTAATTGTTCCGATTCATGAGCATGGAATATTTTTTCCATCTTTTTATGACTTCCTCAATGTCTTTCAAGAGTGATTTATACTTTCTAGAATATAGGTGNTCAATATCTTTCAAAAGTGATCTATAGTTTCTAGGATATAGGTCCTTTACGTCTCTGGTTAAGTTAATTCCAAGGTAACGTATGGTTTTTGGTGTTATTGTAAATGGGATGGATTCCCTAATTTCTCTTTCTTCAGTCTCGTTATTCGTGTATAGAAATGCAACTGATTTCTGGGCATTGATTTTGTATCCTGCCACCTTACTGAATTGTTCTATAACTTCTAATAGTTTGGGAGTGGATTCCTTTGGGTTTTCCATATAGAGTATCATGTCATCTGCGAAGAGAGACATTTTGACTTCTTCTTTGCCGATTTGGATACCTTTGATGCCTTTTTCTCTTCTGATTGCTGTTGCAAGGACTTCTAGTACTATGTTGAATAATAGTGGCGAGAGTGGGCATCCTTGTCGTGTTCCTGATCTTAAGGGAAAGGCTTCCAGCTTTTCCCCATTGAGAATAATATTTGCAGTAGGCTTTTCATAGATGGCTTTTATGAGATTCAGAAATGTTCCCTCTATTANGCAGTAGGCTTTTCATAGATGGCTTTTATGAGATTCAGAAATGTTCCCTCTATTACTACACTCTGAAGGGTTTTAATCAGGAAAGGATGCTGTATTTTGTCAAATGCTTTTTCTGCATCAATTGAGAGGATCATATGGTTCTTGAGTCTTTTCTTGTTGATATGATGTATCACATTGATTGATTTGCGAGTGTTGAACCATGCTTGCATCCCAGGTATGAATCCCACTTGGTCATGATGGATAATCCTTTTAATGTACTGTTGGATTCTATTAGCAAGGATCTTGTTGAGGATTTTGGCTTCCATATTCATTAGGGAAATTGGTCTGTAATTCTCCTTTTTGATGGGGTCTTTGCCTGGTTTGGGCTTCAAGGTAATATTGGCCTCATAGAATGAGTTTGGTAGCTTTCCTTTTGTTCCTATTTTTTGATATAGCTTTAGGAGAATAGGTATTATTTCTTCATTGAATGTTTGGTAGAATTCCCCAGGAAAACCATCCAGACCTGGAGTTTTGTTATTTGGAAGGTTGTTTAACACTGACTCAATTTCTTCATAGTTAATTGGCCTATTTAAGAAATCTATTTCTTCCTGTTTCAGTCTTGGTAGTTTATAGGTTTCCAGGAAGGCCTCCATCTCTTCCAGATTGTTTAGTTTTTTGGCATATAGCTGTTGATAAAAGTTTCTAATAATCCTTCCAATTTCAATGGTGTTGGTCGTGACCTCTCTTTTTTCATTCATAATTTTAATAATTTTGGTCCTTTCTCTTTTCTTTTGGATAAGTCTTGCCAGTGGTCTGCCAATTTTATGGATTCTCTCAAAGAACCAGCTTCTAGTCCTGTTGATTTGCTCTACTGTACTTCTGGTTTCTAATTCATTTATTTCTGCTCTAATTTTGGTCAACTGCCTCCTTGTGAGTGGATTAGGCCTGTCCCTCTGTTGCTGTTCCAGTTTCTTGAGGTGAGAATATAGAAACTGCATTTTAGATTTTTCTATTCTTTTGAGTGAGGCTTGGATGGCTATGTATTTCCCCCTTAGGACTGCCTTTGCAGTATCCCATAGGTTTTGGACCATTGTGTTTTTATTGTCATGGTCTCCATAAATTGTTTAAATTGATTTTTGATTTCCTGGTTTATCGAGTCATTCTTGAGCAGGATGTTTCTTAGTCTCCGAGTGTTTGAGTTTCTTCCAAATTTTTCCATGTGGTTGAGTTCTAATTTCAGAGCATTGTGGTCTGAGAATATGCAGGGGATAATTTCAATCTTTTGGTATCAGTTGATACCTGTTTTGTTTCCCAGAACATGATCTATTCTTGAGAATGTTCCATGGGCATTAGAATAGAATGAGTATTCTTTGGTTCTGTGGTGTAGTGTTCTATATATATCTCTGAGGTCCAACTCATTGAGTATGGCTTTCAAAGCCTTTGATTCTTTGCTTAGTTTTTGCCAGGGTGTTCTCTCTATGTCTGATAGTGGGGTGTTGAGGTCCCCTACTATTAATGTATTTTTATCTATATGTCACTTTATTCTGTTTAAGAGTTGGCTTGTGTATCTTGCTGCTCCCCTGTTTGGGGCATATATATTTATAATTGTCATATCCACTTGTTGAATACTTCCTTTAAGAATAATATAGTGCCCTTCTGCATCTCTATCTATAGCTTCTAGTTTAAAATCCAATCTATCTGATATGAGAATTGCTACCCCAGCTTTCTTTGAGGTCCATTTGTGTGAAAGGTGGTACTCCATCCCCTCACTCTAAGTCTGAATGCATCTTTGGGTTCAAAATGAGTCTCTTGTAGACAGCAAAATGGATTGGGTCATGTCTTTTTTTCCAATCTTCAACCCTGTGGCATTTTATGGGAGTGTTTAAACCATTAACATTGGCACTGAGAACTGAGAGATCGAATTTTAATGATGCCATGTTGCCCCTAGTTGATTTTCTGCTTAGATGACCTGTTCTTCAATATCTGTGGGGTGTTAAATTTCCCTAGTATTATTGTACTATTATCAGTGAGTTCTTTTGAGTTTGTTATTAATTATTTCGTATATTTGGGTGTTACTATGTTGGGGACATCAATATTTACAATTTTTAGACCTTCTTGTTGGATAGTACCTTTTATTATTATATAATGCCCCTTTTCATCTCTTGTTACTCTTTGGTTTAAAATCTAGTTTGTCTGAAATAGATATTGTTACTCCTGCTGTCTTTGACATTGATTTGCATGATAAATATTTTTCCATCCCTTTACTTTCAATCTACAGGTGTCTTTAGGTCTAAAGTGAATCTCATGTAAGCAGTATATAGATAGGTCTTTTTTTTTTAAGTCCATTCTGACACCCTGTCTTTTGATTGGATATTTATTTCTTTTACATTCAGAATAATTATTGATAGACATGTATTTAGGTCACTTTTCTTACTTGTTTTGTCATTGTTTCTGGAGAATTTTCTCTGTTCCTTTCCTGTCCTTTACACTTTTGGTCTTTCCTTTGTACGCAAAGAGTTTCCTTTAATATTCCTTGCAGTGCTGTTTTAGTGGTCACAAACTCCTTTAGTTTTTGTTTGTCTGGAAAACTCTATGCCTCTCCTTTTGTTCTGAATGATAGCTTTGATGGATAGAATATTCTTGGCTGCAGATTTTTGCCATTCAGCATTTCTAATATATCACACCACTCTCTTCTGGCTTGCAAAGTTTCTGTGGAGAGATCTGCAGCTAACCTTATATGTCTTTCCTTGTAAGTTAGGGATTCTTTTTGTCTGCTGCTTTTAGGATTTTTTTCTTTATCACTCTATTTTGCAAATTTAACTACAATATGTCTTGCTGTTGGCCTGCTTTTTTTGATTTGATTGTCTATTTCCTCCCAAGATTAGGGACGTTTTCATCTATTATTTCCTCAAATATACCTTCTGCCCCCTTTTCTCTCTTGTTCTTCTGGGACTCCTATGATATGAATGTTATTATGTTTGACTGAGTCACTGAGTTCCCTAAGTCTACTCTTGTGGTCCATCTTTCTTTTTTCTCTATTTTGTTCAGCTGCATTATTTTCCTTAATTTTATCTTGTATATCATCACTAATTCATTCCTTTGCTTCTTCCCTCCTTGTGGTCATTACATCCACTCAGTTTCAATTCTCAGATACTGCATTTTTCATTTCTGCCTGATTGTTTTTTAGTTTTTTTCTCTGCAATAAGGGTCTCCCTGATGTCTCTCAGTCTTTTCCCTAGTCTGCTGAGTATCCTTATGACTGTTGCTTTAAATTTTGCATCAGGCATATTACTTATATCTGTTTCAATTACATCTCTGGCTGTGATCTTTCCTTGTTCTTTATTTTGGGATGAATTCTTCCATCTTGGCATTTTGTCTAGTTCTCTGTCTTCTTCTGTGTGTTAGAATTGCCTATTGTTTTTTTCTGCTCCCAAAAGCAATGGCTTTATGAAGAAGAGGTTATATAGTGTCCAGGGCCTAGTGTTTCAGAGAATGTCTCTGGTGTGTGCTGCGTGCACTCTGCTGCTGTGTTTTGGCTGCTTTGTTCCTTAGGTCAACTGTCTGCAGAGGCTTTCCTTGCCTGCCGTGGCAGTGTGTGGACCTTAGCCAGAGAGTGGTGAGTTTTAACTAGTTGTGCTTTAGTCTGCTTGTTAAATGAGACCTAACACTACTTCCACTAGAATTGAAAACTTGCAGAACTCTGTAGTCAGTAGATGCATGCAGTGGTTTCTGCTAGACTTCTGGGGAAGGGGTCCACTGTGCTGGTATTTAGGCACCCTTGCCTGAGAAAAGCAGTACCAGCAGATTGCAGGGGGGCAGTATTTGGTGTAAGCAGGTTAAGCAGTCAGTGTTGGTGCTGTGCTGTTTACTGAAGTTGGTTTATGCTGAGGGGTGGGGGAGAGAAAGGGTGCCAACCAGCTCGTCTGTTCCTGGAAAGAGGTCTCTGTGCTTACTTCTCTCAGGGAAGCACTCCCAGAAGAGCAAATAGTTCCCCCTCATGCACTCCAGTTTGCTTGACTGTCTGGAGCACTGCAGTGCATTTTTTTGCTCTAACCCAGACAAGTCTACTGACTTTTAAAACTCCAAAGTTGGGCACCTGGGTGGCTCAGTCAATTAAGCATTTGCCTTTGGCTCAGGTCATGATTCCAGGGTCTGGGATTGAGCCCCACAGTGGGCTCCATGCTTGGCAGGGAGCCCGCTTCTCCCTCTCCCTTTGCTCCTCCCCCCTGCTTATGTTCTCTCTCTCTCTCTGTCTCTGTCTCTCTCTCAGATGAATAAATAAAATCTTTAAAAAATTTAAAAATAAAATTCCTACTTTAAAGACTTGCTTTGGTGGGGGTCAGTGCTGGTCTTCTGGAGGAGAGTCTTGCCACCACGGGACTGATGCAGGTTTGACAAAGAACAGCAGTCATGCCAGAATGCAGGGGTTTGGGATTTGGAGCAAAGCAGGCTAAACAGCCAGTGTCCAGGTTAACTGTTTTCAGCAGGTTTCTCTGCACCTATGCTGAGAGGTGCGGGAGGGAAATGGCACCTGCTGGCTCTTTTGTCCCCTGAGGGGTATCCCATCACACCACCTCCCATAGATCCATTCCAAGAAGAGCAAACAGTCTCTCTTTGTGTGCCTTAGGCAATCCTCAGATCACACTATCTGCCCTGCTGTTGCTTACCTGTCTTATCCCCAGAAGTAGGGCAGCACTCTCAGCTCTCTATCCCAGCCAAGGTCCTTGATCTCTGAAACTGCAGTCCTTGATCCCTGCTGGTTGCAAACACTCAACAAAATCAGTCCCTGCCATTTTCCCAGCCAAAGGCCTTGGGGAAGTGTTCTCCTTGTGCATATCCTTATGCACTCCACTCTCTCTTGCCTTTCTCTGTGACCAGGCCTCCTTCCCCTCCAAAGCCCCCATGATCTGTTTCTCCCCCAAACCATGTCTCTATACTTACTTCCTTCCTCAATGTGGCCTCTTCTCTCCCTCTAGTTGTGTGGTTTGTTCTGTCAGTCCTCAGGTTGATTTCTTGGGTATTCAGAATGATTTGATAGATATCTAGCTGTGTTCAAGGGATGAAGCAATCCTAGGGTCCTCCTAGTTGCTGCCATCTTAGTTCTCCCCTAACATGGGTTTGTTTCTGGGCTTTCTATTGAATTATATTGATCTATGTGTCTGGTTTTGTGCCAGTACCATACTGATTTGATTTGATTGCTGTTGCTGAGTAGTGTAGTTTGAAAACTGGGATTGTGATACCTCCAGCGTTCTTTTTCTTTTTTCAGGATTGCTTTGCTTATTTCCATACAAATTTGAGGATTACGTGTTCTAGTTCTGTGAAAAACACTGTTAATATTTTGTTAGGGATTGCATTGAATTTGCAGATTGTTTTGGGCAGTATGTATATTGTAACAATATCAATCTTTCCAATCCATAAACACATTAGTCATTCCATTAATTTGTGTCACCTTCAATTTCTTTCATCAATGTTTGACAGTTTTCAGAGTGCAGGTCTTTCATCTCAATTAAGTTTAATCCTACGTATTTTATTCTTTTTGATATATTGTACATGGGTTTTTTTTCTTACCTTCTGTAGTTCTTTATTAGTGTATAGGAACACAATATATTTTTATATATTGATTTTGTATCCTGAAGCTTTTTTTGCATTCATTTTATTGGCTTTTTTGGTTTCTTGGTGGATTCTTTAGGGTTTTCTATATATAGTATCGTGTCATCTGCAAATAGTGACAGTTCTATTTCTTGCTTACCAGTCAAATGCCTTTTATTTCTTTTTCTTGCTAATTTCTGTATATAGGACTCCCAAACTGTGTTGAATAAAAATGGTGAGAGTGAACATCCTTGTTTTGTTCCTGATCTTAGAAGAAAACCTCTCAATTTTTCACCATTGAGCATGATGTTAGCTGTGAGTTTTTCATATATGGTCTTTATTATGTTGAGGTGCATTCCCTCTATATCCACTTTTTGAGTTTTTTTAAATCATAAATGGATGATAAATTTCTTCAAAAGTTTCTTCTGCATCTATTAGGATGATATTTTTATCCTTTGTTAACATGGTGTGTCAGTTGATTGTCTTGTGGGTATTGAACCATCCTTGAATCCCTGGAATAAATCCCAGAAAATCATGATGTATGAGCCTTGTAATGTTTTGACTAATATGTTTGTTAATATTTTGTTGAATATTTTTGCATCTATGCTCATCAAGGATATTTATCCCCACTTTTTTTTTTTGAGTGAATTTGTCTGGTTTTCATACCATGGTAAGGCTGGACTCATACAATGAGCTTGAGGGCATTTCTTCCTCTTAAATTTTTTGTAATAGTTTGAGAAGAATGGGTATTAACTGTTTAAAATTTTGGTATAATTCACTTATGAAGCCATCTGGTCCTAGACTTTGTTTTCTGGGAGTCTTTTAATTAATGATTCAGTTTCATTACTAGTAATTAGTCTCATCAGATTTTCTATTTCTTACTGATTCAGTCATGGAGGATTTTTTTGTTTTTAGAAATTTTTTGACTATGGTTGACACACAATATTACATTAGTTTTAGATACAGAGCATAGTGATACAACAACCTTAAACATTAAGCTATGCTCACAACTACTGTAGCTACTATTGGACCACAGATTCATTATCATTGTATTACAATATATTGACAATATTTCTTTTTTTAAGTTGATATTTAAATTCCAGTTATTTGCCATACAGTGTAATATTAGTTTCAGGTATACAATGTAGTGATTCAAAATTTCCATACAACACTTGGTACTCATTACAAGTACACTCCTTATATATTCCCCTTCATCTGTTTAACTCATCCCCCACCCACTTCCCCTCCAGTAAACATCAGTTTGTTCTCTATAGTTAAGAGTCTGTTTCTTGGACTGCATCTCTCTCTCTCTTTTTACCCCTTATTCATTTGTTTTGTTTCTAAAGTTCCACATATGAGTGAAATCATATGGTATTTGTCTTTCTCTGACATATTTTGCTTAGCATCATACTCTCTAGCTTTATCCATGTTGTTCCCAATGGCAAGATTTCATTCCTTTTATGACTAATAGTCATATATATATATATATATAAAACAATACATATTGGAATAAATATATATATAATATAATATATTACATTATAGATTGTAGATACAGATATCTCATATCGTCTTTACCCATTCATTAGTCAATGGACACAGAGGTTGTGTCCATAATTTGGCTATTGTAGATAATGCTACTATAAACATCAGTGTGCATGTATCCCTTTGAATTAACATTTTTGTATTCTGTCGGTAAATATCTACTAGTGCAATTGCTGGATTTTAGGGTAGTTCTATTTGTAATATTTTAAGGGAACTCTAGAGTGTTTTACAGAGTAGCTGACCATCCTCAATGGGAAAAAACTGAGAGCTTTTCTTCTACAATCAGGAACACAAGGATGCCCACAATTATTGCTGTTATTTTTTTTTAAAAGATTGATTGCTTGGGGGCGCCTGGGTGGCACAGCGGTTAAGCGTCTGCCTTCGGCTCAGGGTGTGATCCCGGAGTTATGGGATCGAGCCCCACATCAGGCTCCTCTGCTGTGAGCCTGCTTCTTCCTCTCCCACTCCCCCTGCTTGTGTTCCCTCTCTTGCTGGCTGTCTCTATCTCTGTCAAATAAATAAATAAATAAAATCTTTAAAAAAAAGATTGATTGCTTGACTGACTGACTCATTGATTGATTGATTGATTTGAGACAGTAGGGGGGGAGGCAGAGGGAAAGGGAGAAAAAGAATCTCAAACAGGCTCTGCACCTGGCATGGAGCAGGGGTCAATCTCACAACTCTCAGAGCCAGTCAAGACTGAGATGCTTAACCAACCAAACCATGCAGGTACCCACACTACTGTTATTTAACATACAACTGGAAGACCTAGCCATAGTAATCAGGCAACAAAAAGAAATAAAGTGCATCCAAATTGGCAAGGAAAATGTAAACCTTTCACTATTTGCAGATGGCATGATACTCCAAATAGAAAACCTGAAAGACTCCACCAAAAAACTGCTGGTACTGGAAAATGAATTCAGTGAAGTCACAGAATACAAAACAAACCTACAGAAATCTGTTGCAATTAGATACACCAATAATGAAGCACCAGAAAGAGAATTCAAGGAATCAGTCTCATTTGCAATTGCACCAAAAAGCATGAAACACCTAGGAAAAAAAAACTAATCAAAGAAGTGATAGATCTTTATCTTGAAAACTATAAAATATTAATTAAAGAAACTGAAGAGGACACAAAGTAATGGAAAGACATTCCAGGCTCATGTTTTGGAAACAAGACTCCAAATAGCCAAAGCAACCTTGAAAAAGAAAAACTAAAGGCATCACAATTTTGCAAATCAAGTTATATTGGAAAGCTGTAGTGATCAAAGCAGTGTGGTACTGGTTCAATAATAGACACATTGATCAATAGAGCAGAATATAAAATCCAGAAAGGAATCCACAATTATATGGCCAATTAATTTTTGACAAAGGAAGAAAGAATATCCAGTGGGAAAAGACAGTCTATTGATCAAATTGCGTTGGGCAAACTGGATGGCAACATGCAAACTAATGAAACTGGGCCACTTTTTTTTACACCATATACAAAAATAAATTCAAAATGGATGCAAGACCTAAATGTGAGACCTGAAACCATAAAAATCCTAGAGGAGAAAACAGATAATAACCTTTTTGACATCAGCCATAACAATTTCATTCTAGATGTCTCCTATCACAAAGGAAACAAAAACAAAAATAAACTATTAGGACTTCATCAAGATAAAAAGCTTCTGCACAACGAAGGAGAAAATCAACAAAACTAAAAGGCAGCCTAAGGAAGGGGCAGGTATTTTCAAATGACATATTTGGTAAAGGGTTAGTATCCAAAATATATAGAGAACTTATAAAACCCAAAATTGAATAATCCAATTTAAAAATGGGCAGAAGACATAAATAGATTTTTTTTCAAAAAAAGAGATACAGATGTCCACCACACACATGAAAAGAGGCTCAACATCACTCATCATCAGGTAAATAAAAATAAAAAATACAATAAGATATCACCTCACACCAGTTAAAATGGCAAGAGAGAACACAAGAAATAAGTGTTGGTGAGGATGTGGAGAAAGGGGAACCCTCTTTCCCTGTTGGTTGGAATGCAAACTGGTGCAGCCACTCTTGACTGTATTTCTTATGGTGTGCTGTTTATTCCCATGACTTATTCATTCCGTAAAAGGAAGTTTATATCTCCCAGTCCCTTTCACCCATGTTGCGCACCATCCCACCTTCTCCCAACTGGCAATGATCAGTTTATTCTCTGTATGTATAGGTCTGATTCTTTTCTTTGTTTATTCACTTGATTGGTTTTTAGACTCCACATGTGAGTGAAATAATACAGTATTCCTCTTTCCCTGTCTGACTTATTTCAGTTATCCTAATACCCTCTTGGTCCATCTATGTTGTCACAGATGGCATGATCTTATCCTTTTTTATAGCTACATTATATTATCTGTTATATATATGTCTTCCTTATCTAATCATCTATCAATGGATACTTGGGTTGCTGCCATATCGTGCCTTTTGTAAGTGATCCTGCAATAAACATGGGAACGTATACATATTTTTGAAATAGCATTTTTATTTTCTTTGGGTAAATACCTAAGAGTGGAATTATTAGATCATATGGTATTTTTATGTTGAATTTTTAAGGAAACTCCATACAGTTATTCACATTGGCTGTACCAATTCATACTCCCACCAACAGTGTTCAAGAGTTCCTTTTTCTCCACCTCCTTTCTAACATTTGTTATTTCTTGTTTCTTTTTTTAAAAATTTATTCTAGCCATTTTGACAAGTGTAAGGTGATATCTTTTTGTGGTTTTTCTCTGCCTTTCCTGATGACTAGTGATGTTGAGCCTATTTTCATGTGTCTGTTGACCATTTGTATCTTTTTTTTTCAAATGTCTATTCAAGTCCACTGTCCATTTTTTAAAATCAGATTGTTTGCTTATTTGCTGTTTAGCTGTATAAGTTCTTTATTTAGTTTGGATATCTTATCTTCTCCCATTTACAAATATCTTCTCCCACTCAGTAGGTTCATATTTTTTTGATGGCTTCCATGTTATGTGGAAAGTTTTTATGCTGATTTAATCCCAATAGTTTATTTTTGTTTTCATTTCACTTGCCTGAAGAGGGACATCAAGAAAAACGTTGCTACACCTAATGTCAGAAAAATTATAACCTGTGCTCTCTTCTAAGATTTTTCAGTTTTAGGTCTTACATTTAGGTATTTCATCCATTTTGAGTTTATTTTTGTGTATGGTGTTAGAGACTGATTCAATTTAATTCTTTTACATGTAGCTGCACAGTTTTCCCAGCACCATTTATTGATAAGACTGTCTTAGTCTCTTCAACAAATGATGTTGGGAAAATTGGACAGCCACATGTAGAAGAATGAAATTGGATCATTTTCTTACACCCTACACAAAGATAAACTCAAAATGGAAGAAAGACCTAAATGGGAGACAGGAATCCATCAAAATCCTAGAGGACAAAACGGGCAGCAACCTCTTCGAACACAGCCACAGAAACTTCTTGCTAGACATGTCTTCAAAGGCAAGGGAAACAAAAAAAATGAACTATTGGGACTTCATCAGGGTTAAAAGCTTTTGCACAGCAAAGGAAACAGTTGACAAAACCAATAGACAACCTACAGAATGGGGGAAGATATTTCAAGTATCTTATCAGATAAAGGACTAGTATCCAAGATCTATAAAAAACTCGTCAAACTCAGCACCCAAAAAAACAAAAAAAATCCTATCAGGAAATGGGCAAGAGACATGAACAGACATTTCTCCAAAGAAGACATACAAAGGGCCAACAGACACAGAAAAAATGCTCAACATCATTCAACATCAAGGAAATACAAATCAAAACAAATGTTGGCAAGGATGCAGAGAAAGGGGAACCTTATTACACTGTTGGTGGGAATGTGACCAAGCCACTCTTGAAAACGGTATGGAGGTTCCTCAAAAGGTAAAAGTAGAGCTACGTTATGACCCAGGAATTGCACTATTAGGTATTTACCCAAAGTATACAAACATAGTGATCTGAAGGGTCACCTACAACCAATGTTTATAGCAACAATGTCCACAATAGCCAAACTATGGAAAGAGCCCAGATATGCATAAAGAATAGCTGATATATATATATATATATATATATCATAGAATATTACTCAGCCATCAAATATGAAATCATACCATTTGCGATGACATGAATGAAACTAGAGGATATTATGGTAACTGAAAAAAGTAAATCAGAGAAAGACAATTATCATATGATTTCCCTCATATGTGGAATTTAAGAAACAATGCAGAGGATCATTAGGGGATGGGAGGGGGAAAATAAGAAATCAGAGAGGGAGACAAACCATGAGAGACTCTTAACTATAGGAAAAAACTAAGGGTTGCTGGAGGGGAGCTTGGTGGGGAGATGGGGTAACTGGGTGATGGGCATTAAGGAGGGCACATGATGTACTGAGCACTGGGTGTTATAAGCAACTCATGAAAAAGTGAACTCTGTATGGTGAGTAACATAATATAATAAAAAATATTTAAAAAGAAAAAAGAAAAAAATTAAAAAAAGAAAAAGTGAACTCTACCTCTGAAACTAATGATACACTGTATGTTAATTAATTTGACATCAGCCACAGCAACCTTTTTCATCACACATCTCCAAAGGCAAGAGAAACAAAAGATAAAATGAACTTGTGGGACTTCATCAAGATAAAAAGCTTCTGCACAGCAGAAAACAGTCAAAAAAACTAAGAGGCAGCCCACGGAATGGGAGAATATATTTGCAAAGAACACTACAGATAAAGGACTGGTATCCAAGATCTACAAAGAACTTCTCAAACTCAATACACGAGAAACAAAGAAACAAATCAAAAAATGGGCAGAAGATATGAACAGACACTTTTCCAATGAAGACATACAAATGGCTAACAGACACATGAAAAAATGTTCAAAATCATTAGCCATCAGGGAAATTCAAATCAAAACCACACTGAGATACCACCTTACGCCAGTTAGAATGGCAAAGATAGACAAGGCAAGAAACAACAATTGTTGGAGAGGATGTGGAGAAAGGGGATCCCTCCTACATTGTTGGTGGGAATGCAAGTTGGTACAGCCACTCTGGAAAACAGTGTGGTGGTCCCTTCAAAAGTTAAAAATTGAACTACCCTATGACCCAGCCATTGCACTACTGGGTGTTTACCCCAACGATACAGATGTAGTGAAGAGAAGGGCCATATGCACCCCAATGTTCATAGCAGCTCTGTCCACAATAGCTAAATCATGGAAGGAGCCAAGATGCCCTTCAACAGATGACTGGATTAAGAAGCTGTGGTCCACATATACAATGGAATATTACTCAGCTATCAGAAAGAACGAGTTCTCAACATTTGCTGCAACATGGACGGCACTGGAGGAGATAATGCTAAGTGAAATAAGTCAAGCAGAGAAAGACAATTATCATATGGTTTCTCTCATCTATGGAACATAAGAACTAGGAAGATCGGTAGAGGAAGAAAGGGATAAAGAAAGGGGGGGGTAATCAGAAGGGGGAATGAAGCATGAAAGGCTATGGACTCTGAGAAACAAACTGTGGGCTACAGAGGGGAGGGAGATGGGGGAATGGGATAGGCTGGTGATGGGTAGTAAGGCAAGCACATATTGCATGGTACACTGGGTGTTGTACGCAACAAATGAATTATTGAACTTCACATCAAAAACCAGGGATGTACTGTATGGTGACTAACATAATATAATAAAAAATATTTTAAAAAAGGAATTTTAATAAAATTTAAAAGAAAGAAGACTGTCTTTTCCCCATTGTATAGTCTTGCCTCCATTTTCATGGACTAATTGACTATAGAAGTGTAGAAGGTATTTCTGGGCTCTCTAGTCTGTTCCTAGGTCTCTTTGTCTTATTTTGTGCCAGCACTATACTGTTTTGATTACTACAGCTTTGTAGTATATCTTCTTTTTAATTTTTTATTTTAACTCAATTTAGTTAATATATAGTGTGTTTTTAGTTTCAGGAGTAGAATTTAGCAAATCATCAGTTGCATATAACACCCAGGAATAATTATATAACATGCCCTCCTTAATGCCCATCACCCAATTACCCCACCCCCCAACCCACAAACCATCCAGTAACCCTGTTTGTTTCCTATAGTTAAGAGTCTGTTATGGTTTGCCTCCCTCTTTGTTTTTACCTTATTTTATTTTTCCTTCCCCTATGTTCATCTGTTTTCTTAAAATTCCACATATGAGTAAAATCATACAAAATTTGTCTTTCTCTGATTGACTTATTTCTCCTAGCATAATACTCTCTAGTTCCATCCACACCCTTGCAAATGGCAAAATTTCATTCTTTTTGATGGCTGAGTAATATTCCATGGTATATTTGTACCACATCTTCTTTATCCATTCATTCATTGAATGGGCATCTGGGCTCTTTCCGTATATTGTTTATTGTTACATTGCTACTATGAACATTGGGGTGCATGTGCCCCTTCAAATCACTAGGTTTGTATCCTTTGGATAAATACCAAGTTGTACAATTGCTAGGTCATAAAATATCTCTATATTTAACTTTTTCAGAAACCTCCATACTGATTTCCAGAATGCCTGCATTGGCTGCATTCCCACCAACAGAATGTCCCACTTTCTCTGCATCCTCACCAACATCCGTTGTTCCCTGAGGTGTTAATTTTAGCCATTCTGACTGGTGCGAGTTGGTAATACCCTGAGATTTTGAATTGCATTCCCCTGATCCTGAGTGATGTTGAGGATCTTTTCATATGTCTGCAGGCCATTTGTATGTCTTCTTTGGAGAAATGTGTATTCAAATCTTCTGTCCACTTCTTGACAGGATTTTTTTGTTTTGTTTTTTGGGTGTTGAGTTTGGTAAGTTTTTATAGATTTTGGACACTAGCCCTTTACCTGATATGTCATTTGAGCTGTCTTTTCATTTTGTTGATTGTTTCCTTCTCTGTACAAAACCTTTTAATCCTGATGAAGTCCCAATTGTTCATTTTTGCTTTTGTTTCCTTTGACTCTGGAGATGTGCTAGCAAGAAGTTGCTGAGGCCGAATTCAAAGAGGTTGCTGCCTGTGTTCTCCTCTGGGAATTTGATGGATTCCTAGCTCACATTTAGGTCTTTTATCAATTTTGAGTTTATTTTGGTGTATGGTGTTAGAAAGTGGTTTATTATTATTCTTCTGGATGTGGCTGTCCAATTATCTTAACACCATTTGTGGGAGGGTCTGTCTCTTTTCCATTGGATAGTCTTTCCTGCTTTGTCAAAGATTAATTGACCAAAGAGCTGATGGTCCATTCTGGGTTCTCTATTCTGTTCCATTGATCTATGTGTCTATTTTTGTGCCAGTATGATACTGTCTTGATCACTACAGCTTTGTAATATAATTTCAAATCCAGCTTTGCTTTCCTTTATCAAGATTTATTTGGCTTTTTGGGGTCTTTTGTGGTTCTATAGAAATTTTAGGATTGTTCTAGCTCTGTGAAAAGCAATATGGTAGTTTGATAAGGATCATATTAAACTTGTAGATCACTTTTGGTAATATGACCTTTTCACAATATTTGTTCTTCCAGTTCGTTAGCATGGAATATTCTTTTTTCCATTTTTTGTGTCCTGTTCAATTTCTTTCATAAGTGTTCTACAGTTTTCAGAGCACAGATCTTTTGCCTCTTTGGTCAGATTTATTTCTAGGTATCTTATCATTTTTGGTGCAACTGTAAATGGGATCAATTCCTTGATTTCTATTTCTGCTGCTTAATTGTTAGTGTATAGAAATGTGACAGATTTCTGTGTGTTGATTTTAAATCCTGCCACTTTGCTGAGTTCCTAAGTCCATGATGAATTTTTTGCTGCAGTCTTTTGGGTTTTCTACATAGTGTATCATGTCATCTGTGAAGAGTGAAATTTTGACTTTTTCTTTGCCTATTTGGATGTCTTTTATTTCTATCTGCTGTCTGATTGCTAAGGCTAGGACTTCCAGTACTATGCTGGTTAACAGGTGAGAGTAGACATCCTTATTATTTTCCTGACCTTAGGGGGAAAACTTTCTGTTTTTTCCTGTTGAGGGGTGATATTCCCTGTGGGTATTTCATATGTGAGTTTTATGATGTTGAGGTATGTTCCCTCTATCCCTACATTGTGGATGGTTTTTAATCAGGAAAGGATGCTCTATTTTGTCAAATGCTTCTTCTGCATCTATTGAGAGGATCATATGTTTATCCTCTCTTATATTAGTGTGGTATATTATATTGATTCTTTTGTAGATGTTAAACCACCATTGTAGCCCAGGAATAAATTCCACTTGGTCCTGGTGAATAATCCTTTGAATGGACTGTTGGGTCCCATTAGCTAGTAATTTGATGAGAATTTTTGCTTCCATGTTCATCAAGGATATTGGTCTATAATTCTTTTTGGTGGGGTCTTTGTCTGGTTTAGGGATCAAGGTAATGCTGGCCTCATAGAATGAATTTGGAAGTTTTCCATTTCTATTTTTGGGACAATTTCAGAGGAATAGGTATTAATTCTTCCTTAAATGCTTGGTAGAATTCCCCTCAGAAACCATGTGGCCCTGGATTCTTGTTTGTCAGGAGAGTTTTGATTACTGCTTCAATTCCCTTGCTGGTTATGGGTCTGTTTAGGTTTTCTATTTCTTCCTGTTTCAGTTTTGGTAGTTCATAAGTTTCCAGGCATGCATCCATTTCTTCTAGATTGCTTAATTTGTTGGCATATAATTGCTCATAATATGTTCTTACAATTGTATGTGTTTCCTTGGTGTTGGTAGTGAGCTCTCTTCTTTCATCGATGATTTTATTCATGTGGGTCTTTTTTCTTTTTGATAAGTCGGCTAAGGGGTTATCAATCTTATTCTTTCAAAGAAGCAGCTCCTAGATTCATTGATCTGTTCTACTGTTTTTCAGATTTCTATATCATTGATTTATGCTCTAATCATTATTATTTCTCTTCTCCTGCTGGATTTACTCTCTATTTGTTCTTCTGTTTCCAGATCCTTTAGGTGTAAGGTTAGGTTGTGTATTTGAGATTTTCTTGTTTCTTGAGAAGGTCTTGTATTGCTATATACTTCCCTCTTAGGACTGCCTTTGCTGCCTCCTAAAGGTTTTCAATTGTCATCTTTCCATTTGTTTCTGTGATTTTTAAAAATTATTCTTTAATTTCATGGTTGACCCATTGATTCCTTAGTAGGATGATCTTTGACTTCCATATATTTGTGTTTCTTCTAAATTTTCTCTTGTGATTGAATTCAAGTTTTAAAACATTGTGTTTTGAGAATATGCAGGGAATAATCCCAATCTTTTGGTACTGGTTGAGATGTGATTTGTGACCCAACATGTGATCTATTCTGTAGAATGTTCCATGTGTGCTTGAGAAGAATGTGTATTCTGTTGCTTTGGATGCAATGTTCTGAATATATCTGTGAAGTCCATCTGGTCCAGTGTGTCATTCAAAGCCCTTGTGTCCTTACTGATCTTCAGCTTAGATGATCTATGAGTGGGGTGTTAAAGTTCCCTACTATTGTTGTGTTATTTTCAATGTGTTTCATTAATTTTGTCATTAATTGGTTTATATAATTAGCTGTTCCCAAGTTAGGGTTATAAACATTTACTACTGTTAGACCTTCCTTTTGGCTAGACCCATTTATTATGATATACAGTGTCTTTCTTCATCTCTTATTCCAATCTTTGGCTTAAAATCTAATTTGTCTGCTATAAGAATTGCCACTCCAGCTTTCTTTTGATGTCCATTAGCATGATAAATGCTTCTCCACACCCTCACTTTCTAGCTGGAGGTGACTTTGGCTCTAAAATGAGTCTCTTATAGGTAGTATATCAATGAGTCTTGTTTTTTTTAATCCAGTCTGATACCTTATGTCTTTTGATTGGACCAATTAGTCCATTTACATTCGGAGTGTCCTTCCTAAGGGGGCCCAGCTTAGTGTAAGTGGCTCCAGATTGCTCAATGTGGCAGTTTTGCTGCCTAAAAGATTTTAGTACCTACGTGGGGAATGAAAATGGTGACACCCTGATCTCTAGCCATGCCGCTGAAAGTTGGCTCACTCTGCTCTTCAGTGAGCCCTCACAGAAAAGCAGTCAATCACTCTTGTCTCTTTGGTTTCTGTCAGAACTCTGTGTTCACCCAGCCTGTGACCTAGTGTTTTTATCTCAGGCACAGGACCTGGTTTGAGTCTCAAAACTTTAGCAACTCCCTTGGCACACACCTGAGACACTCCTCCCAGGGTGGGGGAGGGTATCACTGCAGTTCTGCCTCTTCTTGTGCCCCTGCTCAGAGAGTGATCACTGGACCATGCAGCAGTTTGCAGTTTATGGCAACACTGAGCAGAAGGCTGGTGCCCGGGCTCACTATTTTTGTCAGCTTCCCTGTTCCAATGCTTGGGAACTTTGCTGCACTCCCATTCTTTATGTGACCCCAGGGATCCTGAGACCATGCTCTTCCACATGGGATTCAGCCCCACTTTGCCCCCTAAGCACCTGTCAGGATTACTTATAGAAGTTTCAGTTTTGTGCTCTGCTGCTTATAACACTTTCTGGTTCCCTGCTTATGGAGGTTCCCTCCCCACCACGGTTTATCTTCTGATATATTGCCTCAGATTCACATCTCTGCACCTCCTACCTTACAAAAAGTGGTCACTTTTCTATTTGTAGAATTGCAGCAATTCTTTTCTCAGATCTGTTTGATTTTGCAGGTGTTCAGAATGATTTGATAACTATCTAGCTGAATTCAAGCGACCCGACAAAATTAGGGACCCCTACTACTCCACCATCTTGACTCCTCGCCTCAGTTATGGGTGCCTTGTATATGGCATTTCTTATGTTGAGGTATGTTCCCTCTACACCACATTGCTGAGATTTTTTTTTTTCATGAGTGGATTGAGTTTTGTCTAATTATTTTCTGTTTGCATCGAGATCATTATATGAGTTTTATCCCTTTTTGTTTATGTGGTGTATCACACCAATTGATTTGTTTCTTCAGAATAAATCCCACTTGATGATAGTTAGTGATCTTTTTAACGTATTATTCAATGTGGTTTGCTAACATCTTGGGGAGGTATTTTACACTTATCTTCATCAGGGATTTAACCTATAGTTTTCTTTTTTTGGTTTCTTTGTCTGGTTTTGGTATCATGGTAATGCTGGCCTTGTAGAATGTATTTGGAAGCTTTCCTTTCTCTTCTATTTTTTGGAATAGCTGGATAATAGGTATTAACTGGTTTTTGAATGTTCGATAGAATTCACCTGTGAACTGATTTGGTCCTGAACTTTCATTTTTTGGTAGTTGTTTATTATTATTATTATTAATAATTATTATTATTATTACTGATTCAATTTTGTTACTAGTAATTGGTATGTTCAGATTTTCTCTTTCTTCCTGAATCAGTTTGGGAAGATTGTATTTTTCTAGGAATTTATCTTTTTTTCCTAGGTTGTTCAATTTGTTGACATACCATTTTTTGTGGTATTCTCTTCTAAACCCTTTTATTCCTGTGGTGTCAGTTGTTACTTCTCTCTCATTTCTGATATCATTTATTTGGGTCCCTTTTTTCCTGAAGAGTCTGGCTAAGGGTTTATAATTTTTTTTATTTAAAAAAAAAACTGTTGGATTCATTGAATTTTTTTAGTCTCTGTGTCATTTATTTCTGCTGTTATCTTTTATTATTATTATTATTATATGTTAGTCATCACACAGTACGTCATTAGCTATTGATGTAGTGTTCCATGATTCATTGTTTGCATATAACATCTGTTGCACCATGCAATATGTGCCCTCCTTAATACCCTTCACCAGGCTAGCCCATCCCGCCCCAAAAACCTCAGTTTATTCTTCCTTCTACTCATCCTGGCTTTGTTTGTTCTTCTTTTTCCTAGTTCCTTTATATGTAGGGTTAAAATGAGTGTTTTGACTTGTTTGTTTCTTGAGGTAGACCTGTAGCACTATATATTTTGCTCTTAGAACTGTGTTCACTGTGTTCCAAAGATTTTGGATTATTGTGTTTAATTTTCATTTCTCTCCATGTATTTTTTCTTTAATTGTTTTGATGACCCATTGGTTGTTTAGTCTCCACATTTGTGTTTTTCTTCCAGTTTTTGTCTTGTGATTTATTTCTAATTTTATACTGTTATCAGAAAAGATGCATGGTATGATTGCGATTTTCTTAAATTTATTGAGGCCTGTATTGTGGCATAACATGTGATTTATTCTGGAGAATGTTCCACGTGCACTTGAAAAGAATGTGTATTCTATTGTCTTTAAATGGACTATTCTATATATATGTGTATATATATATATATTGTCCTTCTTGTCTAATATGTCATTCAAAGACACTCTTTTCTTACTGCATTTCTGCTGGGTGATCTATCCATTGATATAAGTGGGCTGTTGAAGTCCTCTACTGTTATTCTCTCCTTATTTCCATTAACATTTGCTTGATGTGTTTAGGTGCTCCAGTGTTGGGTGTGTAGATATTTAAAATTGTTATATCCTTTCTTTGAACTGATCACTTTCTCATTATGTATTGCCTTTTTTGTTCTTTATTTTTTTTCTTTTCCTTTTTTGTTCTTTATTACAGTCTTTGTTTTAAAGTCTAGATCAGTGGATTTTTTCAGCAGAAATTTTGCAGGCCTGAAGGGAGTAGCATAAAAGCTGGGGTACCAATATTTAGATCAGAGAAAACTGACTTTATTTTTATTTTATTTTATTTTATTTATTTTTACTCTTCTCCCCTCACGTTTTATGTATATGGTGTCATATTTTGCAACCTTTTATTTTGTGAATCCTTTGGCCAATATTTACAGAAATAGTTATTTATACTGCTTTTGTGTTGCCTGCTTTTCATATGCTCAGTTATGGTCCTTCCTTTCCATTCAAAGTGTCCCCTCTAATATTTCTTGTAAAGATGATTTAATGGTCATGAACTCCCTTAGTTTTTGTTTGAGAAACTCTATTTCTTCTTCTGTTCTGAATGATAGTCTTGCTGGATAGGGTATTCTTGGCTGTAGATTTTTTTCCCTTTCAGCTTTTTTCTTTCTTTTTTTAAAATAGATTTTATTTATTTATTTGACAGAGAAAGACAGTGAGAGAGGGAACACAAGCAGGGTTAGTGGGAAAGGGAGAAACAGGCTCCCCGCTGAGCAGGGAGCCCAACTCGAGGCTCAATCCCAGGACCGTGGGATCATGACCTGAGCCAAAGGCAGATGCCCAATGACTGAGCCACCAAGGCACCCACCCACTGGTTTTTTTCTGCTTTCATCTGCATGGTAAATGTTTTCCATCCCCTCACTTCAGTCTGTATGTGTCTTTAGATCTGAGGTAAGCGTCTTGTAGGCAGCATTTGGTTGGTCTTATTTTTCAATTTTTTTGAAAACTTATTTTACCACCCTATGTCTTTTTTTTTCTTTTTAAAATACAGAACTCTGGTTTTAATGACTTCAAAGAGTAGTAGAATCTGCAGACACATTCATGGACATTAGCTCACATATATACACACCACCTCATATACTCAAAGAATGCACAGAAAATCTGTATTAGCATGCAACCAATTTTGTAATCTATAAAGAGAAAGGAACAAATTTTTCTCTTTAGCTAATATAGACAGAGATATAGCAAATGCATGTAATGATTTCCAATATACTAAGTACTTACTAAATATATATTCTCCCTTTTCCCCACAGAAAAGTTTTAAAGAAAATATTGCTATCCCATTTTATAAGTGAGAAACTGAAACCAATAAATTTTTAATCACTTGCCCCAGTCAAACCCATAGCTATTTTATTTATGAGTTGCAAGAACACAGTCTCATTTGATTATGGCCCACTAATTCCTCCTGGTTTCTTTCCTTTTTAAAACATATATAGCTTTAAAAGCTTTTCATCCTATTCTCTCATGTTTTTCATCCAGTTCTTCCCAGATCTACCTTAATATCTCTGCAAATATGCTAGTGAGTCTCATGAAAATAGTAAATATTTATAAATATTTTAATAGAAAAATATTACATATAATGTCATGATGCCTCCTAAATAAAGCATAGATAGGAGAGGCAACTTTGCTAAGAATTGACTGCTGCTGCAACTAAGAGTATATATAATAGGCTGTCAGCTAAACGGTTGGAAATTTTTCCATTACTTCCTCAAGTCTTTTAAAGTTTTTATTTAAATTCCAGTTAGTTAACATAAGTGTAATATTAGGTTCATGGGTAAAAATTAGTGATTCAACACTTATATACAGTACCCTGTGCTCATCACAACTACGCTCTTTAATTCCCATCACCTATTGAACCCATCCCCTTACTCACCTCTCATCTGATACTATCAGTTTATTCTCTACAGTTAGGAGTACGTTTCGTGGTTGGCCTCTCTTTCTCCCCCCCCCTTGCTCCTTTGTTTTCTATCTTAAATTCCTCATATGAATGAAATCATATGGTATTTGTCTTTTTCTAATTGACTTATTTCCCTTAGCATAACACTCTTTAGTTCCAACCACATTGTTTCAAATGGCAAGATTGCATTCTTTTTTAAAAGATTTTATTTATTTATTCATTAGAGAGAGAGAGCAGGAGCAGGGGGAGGAGCAGAAGGAGAAGCAGACTCCCCAGTGAGCAGGAAGCCCAATGTGAGACTTGAAACCAGACTGCTGGGATCATGACCTGAGCCAAAGGCAGATGCTTAACCAACTGACTCACCAGGCACCCCAAGACTTCATTCTTTTTGATGACTAATATTCCATTGTGTATATATACTACCTCTTCTTTACCCATTCATCAGTCCATGGACACTTGTGTTGTTTCCATAATTTGGCAATTATAGATAATGCTGCTATAAACACTAGAGTGCATGTATCCTTTTGAATTAGTATTTTTGTATTCTTTGGTAAATATCTAGTAGCACAATTGCTGTGTTGTAGGGTAGTTCTATTTTTAACTTTTTGAGGAAATGCCATACTGTTTTCCAGAGTGGCTGCACCAGTTTGCATTCCCACCAAAAGTTCAGGAAAGTTCCCCTTTCTTCACATCAGTGCCAACACCTGCTTTTTCTTGATTATTGATTTTAGCCATACTGACAAGTGTGAAGTGGTATCTGATTGTAGTTTCGATTTGTATTTACCTGATTGTCAGTGATGTTGAGCATCTTTTCAAGTGTCTGGTGGCAATCTGTAGCTGTTCTTTGGAAAAATGTCTAATGGTGTCTTCTGCCAATTATTTAATTGGATTACTCATTTTTGGGGTGTTGAGTTTTATATATTCTTTCTAAATTCTGGATACTAACCTTTTATCAGATATATGATTTACAATTATCTTCTCCCTTTCCATAGGTTGGCTTTTACTTTTGTTGATTGTTTCCTTTGTTGTGCAGAAGCTTTTATTTTGATGAAATCCCTATAGTTTATTTTGCCTGTGTTTTCCTTGCCTCAGGAGACGTATCTAATAAAAAGTTACTAGGGACACTGGGAAGTCCTGCAGTATACATATTAATGGGGTCTCTGACATTATGTTTGAATTCACCCAAAGGGAACAATATAATTGGGGCTAATTTCTCTTGTAGTTGAGTACTAGTGAGAAAGTGAGAAGTTTAAAGAGAGAGACCCCATTATATTATATTAATTAGCTTTCTAGCAAAATGGTCCTTCTTTTCTGAACAGTCTTGACAGGCAATATCCACTTTATTGTACTAGAATTGGTACATGTAATGTATGACTATTTGTTTTACCATCCAAGCTGTTTAATAACTGTAATTTAGTGTGGTTTATATTTATGTTAGAATACCAAATTACAAGCTAAGAGATCAGAATTTTCACAGGCAAACTAGGTACAAATTTAGTACACTATTTGTGAGTTTTTAAAGATGATGGCAATAAATATATCTTTTCCCAATTCATCTGTTAATTTTCCCTCTTCAAATTTTCAATCACATTTTTGTTTGACTTTTTAAGTTTTTACAATGTTTATGTCTACAAATAATTATGATAAAATGTCTTCTCTTTTTTACATCATGTTCTAATTATAAAGCAATACTTAATTTTTTGAAGAAATTTTGGAATAAAGAAAATAAATCACTTATAATCCTCTCACATAGAATAATTCTTTTTATTAATATTTTGGTGTATCTATTTCCTAGTATTTTTTTCTAAATTTATATATAGACTTTCTTCTACCAAATTGGGATTACATTATATATAGTCTGTATTCTTATTTTTCCTTTAGCATTATATTGTGAGCATTCCCAACATCTTAAAATTTTCAAGAATGTGATTTTTATTGGTACATTATATTTAATTAAATGTGATAACTAATTTTAGTCAGCATTTATGTGTATCTCTTTTGCTGCCAATATCATTTTTAACCTTAATATATGTGCTTAAAACTTATCTCCAACTAATCCTCCGTATAAACTATGTAAACCTCTGTTGACACTTCTTCTTTTCTCATCTGTTGTGAATATCTGAATATTCTAAAATAAAGTGGTAGTAGACGTAGAGAGAGAAGAGAGGAAATTGATGTAGTGTAGGAAATAGTCATCAGGGTTGCTATAAGTTGGAAGTTGTTATTAACCATCTGTGGCCTTGAAGAAAGGTGTAATAATAATTGCAATATTTACAATGATTGATTTAAAAAGAACTTGATTTGTTCTTTTTAAAAATACAGTTTTAGGCACCTGAGTGGCTCAGTTAAGCAGCTGCTTTCAGCTCAGGTCATGATCCCAGGGTCCTAAGATCAAGCCCTGCATCGAGCTCCCTGCTCAGCAGGAAGCCTGCTTCTCCCTCTCCTGCTCCCCCTGCTTGTGCTCTCTCTCTTTCTCTCTCTCTGTCAAATAAATAAATAAAATCTTAAAAAAATAAAAATACGTTTTTGGCATCATCAAGAAATAAAATGTCTATTGTTGATATCTTGGTACTAAGAAAAAGCCTGTTCAGAGTATTTCTTTGTTACCTATTGTTGATCCTTTATCCTTTCATTATCTATCTTCCTAAAGCCATGGGAATAAAGAAGAGTTTTCCTGCAGAGGAATACAACTTGCTGTGGATTGGTTTCTAGACAAAGGCCATAAAGATATTACTGTATTTGTGCCTGCATGGAGAAAGGAGCAATCCCGCCCTGATGCACCAATTACAGGTACTATTTCAAATAGACATTTCTTCTCATCCAGAGAAAAAGCTAGCACAATAGTTTAGGGAGAGGTTGATGGTCCCAACTTAGATAATTATTTTTCTAAGTTTAAGTATACTTAAAATGTTTTGTATTAAGTACCTTTTTAAACATATTTTTCCTGATCCAAATAAAACCATTATTGTGTTGTGGCATATGGTGGTTAAATTGAGACAACTTCAATTCAGCAAGGAATAAAGCAAATGGATGGGGAAAAAAGGAGTGCTTTCTATTTGACCATAGACTTCAGACTAAAGGGGGATGAACCTGGCTATAAGTGTGACTGAGTTTTCCAAAAGACTAAAGAAACCATCATGGAAAATAATCATATTCTGTACCAGAGAAGTGGTTGTGACATCTGCAAATTATAGGGTAAAATATATAGAGAGAAAAGTCCCATTGCACTTAGAGCCGACTTATCCATGAGGCACAGCAGGCCCAGTGGCCAGGGCCATGATACCTTTAGGGTCCTACAAAGATGTTTTAATTTGAAGCACAGGCAAGATGACAAAATAAGAGGACCCCAAGCTCACCCCATCCCATGTTTGCCACTAGATATCATTCACATCCATGTCAATAAAGAAGAGTTATGTGAAGACTGACAGAACAAACTCCATAACTAAATGTAGAGAAGAAGCCACATCATAGAGGGTAGGAAGGGCAGAGATGGTTGTTTAGTATGGAGCAGCCTGCTCCAGGGAGGGAGTTATGGTTGCAGAGAGGGGAAAACACCAGGGAGCCCACACAGGGAAAACAAATCCCCATAATGTCTGGCTTTGAATATCAGAGGGGCTGAATTCCGTGAGTTTGTATAACCAGCAGGACTTAGAGCCTGAAGCTTTAAAAGTCCATTGACTCAGCCAGTGATGGGTGAGCTGAGAGGGCAAGTGATAGCTGGGTTTCCACCCCTAAAGAGACAACAGCCCAAGGAGAGTCAACATAGAAGCCACATCCTGCAAAACAGGAGGGAGATCTGTTTATACTGATTTTGGAGCATGTTGGGGGACTTCTCTGGGAACAAAGGAATTGACAGTCACCATTTTCATTCCCCACCCCCCAGCATAAATAGAACCACCTGCAGGAGGCAGTACTGCAAAGACACTTGTTACCTAACCCTCTAGTAGTGTGCCCTGCCCAGGAGTTCTCCTGAAGACTTGCCTATCCCAAATCTGCTGGCCTTGGCCCTAGGCTTAGTGCAAATTTTGTTAATGCCACAAGTGCCCCACCAAGCCAGCCATGTGCACATACATCTTGTGTCCCAACCACCAAACTCAGCACCCAATCTCTGCACACACAGATGCCACACACCTCTGGCTGCTGCCACGGTTGTGTGCTGCAACCCTGGCTTTCATCACACTTTGAGGAATTGGCCTAGGACTAGCAGCTAAGTACAAATTTTGCTAATGTCGCACGTGCCCTTCCCACATGCCACCAGCCACCTCCACTTTCAGCCTCTGATTGCACAGCCAGAAGGTGCTCCTAGCCACATGCCTAGCCCCCAGCCACTGCCACTAACATGCGCTGTGCCTATGGCCACAGATGCACTTTGGGAGATCGTACCTAGAACTAGTGACTCACTGAAAATTTTGCTAACACTGTCGCCTACCCCTGAACCCTTCTACAGTCACATTCCCTCACACCAGGCTTATCAGGGTCTCACTAACACCACAAGAGGAAGTATAGCCCACAACAGGCAGAGAATCAGTGCAGAAGCCTAGACTGAAAGGGGAAGCTACTCAAACACAATAGCCAGATGCAAGAAACACACATAGGAAAATCCCATGTAGTGCCAGGTTCTGGCGAATAAGGGATACTGCACTGCAGGGCACTACCTTATAAAACTACTACTTTCAGGAGCAGAGAGCATAGCTGAGTTTTCTAACACAGAGAGGTAGATAAAATGAGGAGACAAATTTGTCCCAAACGAAAGAACAGGAGAAAATCATAGCAGAATGAAGCAAGACCGAAATAAGTAATATGCCTGATAGAGAATTTAAAGTAAGATCATAAAAATGTGTACTGGACTTGACACTACAGTGGACAACATCAGTGAGATCCTTAACAAAGAGGTTTTTTAAAAAGGAACCAATCAGAGATGAAGAACTCAATAAATGAAATAAAAAATGCAATATGTGGAATAAACAGTAGAATACAAGAAGCAGAGGAATGTATTAGTGATCTGGAGTTTAGACTAATGAAAAACAATCAAGCTGAACATATAAGAGACAAATAAATACTGTATAATGAGAATAGATTTAGAAAAGTCAGTGACTCCATCAGACACAGTAACATTTGCATTTTAGGGGTCCCAGAAGGAGAAGAGAGAAAAATGTGGGCAGAAAATTTATTTAAAGAAATAATAGCTGAAAACACCATTAATCTGGGAAAGGAAACATATCCAGATGCAGGAGGCACAGAGAAACCTGATCAAAATCAAAAGCAGATCTACCAAAACATATTGTAATTAGAATGGCAAAATGTAGTGATAAAGAAAAAAAATTTAAAGCAGCAAGACAAAAGAGACAGTTATATATAAGAGAAGCCCCATAAGGCTATCAGTGGATTTTTCAGCAGAATCTTTGCAAGCCAGAAGAGAGTGGCATGATATATTCAAATTGCTGAATAGAAAACATCAGAAGCCAAGAATACTCCATCCAGTGAAACTGTCATTCAGAATAGAAGGAGAGATAGTTTCCCAGACAAATAAAAACTAAAGGAGTTCATGACCACTAAACCATCCTTGCGAGAAATATTAAAAGGAACACTTTGAGTGCAAAGGAAAGACCAAGGTAACAATATGAAAGTAGGAAACACAAAATAAGTAAAAAATAATTATTTCTATAAAAAATCAGTCAAGGAACTCACAAAATAAATTATGACAACATATACCTAAAATGTTGGGAGGACAGGAGTAAAGAATGGGTTCAAACTTAAATGACCATCAACTTAATATAGACTGCTATATACAGAAGATATTATATACAAATGTAATGGTAACCACAAATCAAAAACCACTAATAGATATGCAAAGAATAAAGAAAAAAAAAATCAAACGTATCATTAAAGAAAACAAACAATGACAGAGAACAAGAGAAGAAAGGATCACAGAAAAACATCAGAAACAACCACAAAACAAAATGGCAATAAATACATATCTATCAATAATTACTTTGAATGTAAATGGAATAAATGCTCCAATTGAAAGGCTATCAGAATGGATAAAAAACAACAACAACAAGATCCATCTATATGCTACTTGCTTGAAACTCATTTTAGACCTAAAGACACCTGAAGATTGAAAGTGAGGGGTTGGAGAAACATCCATCATGCAAATGGATGTCAAAAAAAGCTGGAGTAGCAATACTTATATCAGACAAAATAGATTTTAAAACAGAGACAGTAAAAAGACAAAAAAAGACACTATATGATAATAAAGACTACAATCAAACAAGAAGACATAACAATTGTAAATATTTAAGTACCCAACATGGGAGAGCCTAAATACATAAAATAGTTAATAATAAACATGAACTAATCAAGAGTAATACAATAAGAGTGGGGGACTTTAACACCCCACTTATATCAACAGGAAGATCAACAAATAAGAAAATCAACTAGGAAACAATGGCTTTGATGACACATTGGGCCAGGTGGATTTAACATATATAGTTAGAATATTCCATCCTAAAACAGCAGAACACACATTCTTTTCAGGTGCAAATGAAACATTTTCCAGAATAGAACACATATTAGGCCACAAAACAGGTCTCAACAATTAAAAAATAACAAAATCATACCATGCATCTTTTCTCACCACAACACTAAGAAACTAGAAATCAACCAAAAGAAAGAAAAAAATCTAAAAAGAACACAAATACATGGAGGTTAAATAATACGCTACTAAACAATGAATAGATTAAGCATGAAGTCGAAAAAGAAATTCACAAATACATAGAAACAAATGAAAATGAAAACATGATGGTCCAAAATCTGTGGAATTCAGCAAAAGTAGTTCTAAAAGGGAAGTTTATAGCAATACAGGCCTACCTCAAGAAACCAGAAAAATCTCAAATGACAAAACAAGTAATAAAATGGCAATAATATATAACTATTAATAATTACTTTGAATGTAAACATACTAAATGTCCCAATCAAAAGACATAGAGTGTCAGAATGGATTAAAAAAAACAAGACCCATCTATATGCCGTCTACATGAGATTCATTTTATTCTTTATTTATTTATTTAATATATTTTTTATTATATTATGTTGGTCACCGTACAGTACATGCCTGGTTTTTGATGTAAAGTTCTATAATTCATTAGTTGCGTATAACACCCAGTGCACCATGCAATACATGCCCTCCTTACTACCCATCACCAGCCTATCTCATTCCCCCACCCCCCTCCCCTCTGAAGCCCTCAGTTTGTTTCTCAGAGTCCATAGTCTCTCATGCTACGTTCCCCCTTGTGATTACCCCCCCTTTCTTCATCCATTTCTTCTCCTACCGATCTTCCTAGTTCTTATGTTCCATAGAAAAGAGAAACCATATAATTGTCTTTCTCTGCTTGACTTATTTCACTTAGCATAATCTCCTCCAGTGCCGTCCATGATGCAGCAAATGTTGAGAACTTGTTCTTTCTGATAGCTGAGTAATATTCCATTGTATATATGGACCACAGCTTCTTAATCCAGTCATCTGTTGAAGGGCAACCTTCCACGATTTAGCTATTGTGGACAATGCTGCTATGAACATTGGGGTACATATGGCCCTTCTCTTCACTACATCTGTATCTTTGGGGTAAATACCCAGTATTGCAATGGCTGGGTCATGCAGTAGCTCAATTTTTAACTTTTTAAGGGACCTCCACACTGTTTTCCACAGTGGCTGTACCAACCTGCATTCCCACCAACAATGTAGGAGGGATCCCCTTTCTCCACATCCTCTCCAGCAATTGTTGTTTCTTGCCTTGTCTATTTTTGCCATTCTAACTTGTGTAAGGTGGTATCTCACTGTGGTTTTGATTTGAATTTCCCTGATGGCTAATGATTTTTGAACATTCTTTCATGTGTCTGTTAGCCATTTGTATGTCTTCACTGGAAAAGTGTCTGTTCATATCTTCTGCCCATTTATGATTTGTTTATTTGCTTCTTGTGTATTGAGTTTGAGAAGTTCTTTGTAGATCTTGGATACCAGTCTTTTATCTGAAGTATCATTTGCAAATATATTCTCCCATTCCGTGGGCTGTCTCTTAGTTTTTTTGACTGTTTCCTTGGCTGTGCAGAATCTTTTTATCTTGATGAAGTCCCACAAGTTCATTTTCTCTTTTTTTTCTCTTGCCTTTGGAGATATGTCATGAAAAAGGTTGCTGTGGCTGATGTCGTAGAGGTTGCTGCTTATGTTCTCCTCTAGAATTTTGATGGATTCCTGTCTCACATCGAGGTCTTTCATCCATTTGGAGTTTATCTTTGTGCATGGTGTGAGAGAGTGGTCAAGTTTCATTCTTTTGCATGTAGCTGTCCAATTTTCCCAGCACCACTTTTTGAAGAGACTGTCTTTTTTCCACTAGATGGTTTTTCCTGCTTTGTCAAAGATTAGTTGTCCAAAGAGCTGAGGGTCCATTTCTGGATTCTCTATTCTGTTTCCATTGGTCTATATGTCTGTTTTTTTGCCAATACCATGCTGTCTTTGTGATCACAGCTTTGTAGTACAGCTTGAAGTCCAGCATTGTGATGCCCCCAGCTTTGTTTTAAACTTAAAGATGCTGGAATATTGAAAATAAAGGGGTGGAGAAACATTTAGCATGCAAATAGATGTCAAAAGAAAGCCAGAGTAACAAAACTTACATCGGAAACACTAAATTTCAAAACAAAGACTGTAAAAGGAGACAAAGAGGGCAAAATATAATCATAAAGGGAACAACCCAACAAGAAGATCTAATTAATGTAAATATTTGTGCCACTAACATGGGAGCACCCAAATATATAATCAATTACTAACAAACAAAAAGGAACTAATTGATAATAACACAATAATAGCAGGGGACCTTAACTCCCCACTTATATCAATGGGTAGATCATTTAAACAGAAAATCAACAAGGAAACAATGGCCTTGAATGACACACTGGACCAGATAGACTTTACAGATATATTCAGAACATTCCATCCTAGAACAGCACACTACATATTTTTTTCAAGTGCACATGGAACATTCTACAGAATAGATCACATTAGGTCAAAAACAGGCCTCAACAAATACAAAAAGAGTGGATTCATACCATGCACCTTTTCTTACCACAGTTCTATGAAACTAGAAGTCAACCACAAGAAAAAATCTGGAAAGACCATAAATATATGGAAGCTAAACAACATGCTACTGAACGATGAAAGAATCAACCAGGAAATCAAACAGGCAATTAAAAAATGGAAATAAATGAAAATGAAAACACAGTGTTCCAAAACTTTTGGGATGCAACAAAAGCAGTCCTAAGAGGGAAGTATATAACAACACAGGCCTACCTCAAGAAGCAAAGAAACATCCCAAGTAAACAACCTAACCCTACACCTAAAGGACAAAAAATGAAGCCTAAATCCAGCAGAAGGTAGGAAGCAATAAAGATTAGAGCAGAAATAAATAATATAGAAAAATTTTAAAAATAACAATGGAATAGAACAATGAAACCAGGAGCTGGTTCTTTGAAAATATTAAAGTTGATAAACCTATAGCCAGAATTATCAAAAAGGAAAGAGAAAGGACCCAAATAAATAAAATCACAAATGAGAAAGCAGAAATAACAACCAACACCACAGAAATGTGAACGATTATAAAAGAATATTATGAAATCTATATGACTACAAATTGGACAATCTGGAAGAAATAGACGAATTCCTACTAACATATAAACTGCCAAAACTGAAACAGTAAGAAATACAAAACTTGAACAGACCAATAAACAGCAAAGAAATTGAATCAGTAATCAGAAAACTCCCAACAAACAAAAGTCCAGGCCCAGATGGTTTCACAAGGGAATTCTAACAAACTTGAAAAAACCACTTTCTGAATACCCACTTTTTTGAAACTATTCAAAAAACTAGAAAATGAACAAAAACTTCCAAATTCATTCTATGAGGCCAGCATTACCCTGATATCAAAACCAGATAAAGACTCCACTAAAAAATAAAAAGAACTACAGGCCAATATCCCTGATGAACATGGATGCAAACATTCTCAATAAAATAGTAGCAAACCGGATGCAACAATACAATAAAAGAATCATTCACCAAGATCAAGTGGGATTTATTCTTGGGTTGCAAGAGTGGTTCAATATTTGCAAATCAATAAATATGACACAACTACACTAAGAAAAGAAAGGATAAGGACCATATGATCTTTTAAATAGATGTGGAAAAAGCATTTGAAAAGCACAACATCAATTCTTGATAACAACCCTCAACAAAGTAGACTTAGAGGGAAATACCTCAACATAATAAAGGCCATCTATGAAAAACCAACAGCTAGTATCATCCTCCATGGGGATGGATGGTCAGAAACAAGACAGGGATATCCATTCTCATCACTGTTATTTAACATAGTATTAGAAGTCCTAGCCTCAGCTATCAGACAACAAGAAGAAATATAAGGATTCCAAATAGGCAAAAAAGAAGTACAACTTTCACTATTCCCAGATGACACAATCCCCTATATAGAAAACCAGAAAGACTCCACCAAAAAACTGATAAAACTGATAAATGAATTCAGTAAATTTGCAGGATACAAAATCAATGTTCAGGAATCTGTTGCATTTCTATACACCAAAAATGAAGCAGCAGAAAGAGAAATTAAAGAATCAATCCCATTTACAATTGCACCCGAAACAGTAAGATACCTAGGTAAGTGACCTATATTCTGAAAAGTACAAAACACTGATGAAAGAAATTGAACATGACACAAAGAAATGGCAAAAACATTCCATGCTCATGGGTTGGAAGAACAAATATTGTTCAAATGCTTATACTACTCAAAGCACATTTAATGCAATCCCTATCAAAATACCACCAGCGTTTTTCACAGACCTAGAAAATACAACCTTCAAATTTGTATGGAACCACAAAAGACCCTGAGGAGACAAAGCAATCTTGAAAAAGAAAAGCAAAGCTGGAGTCATCACAATTCCAGACATCAAGTCATATCACAAAGCTATAGTAATCAAAACAGTATGGGGTGGAACAAAAATAGACACATAGACTGTTGGAACAGAATAGAAAACCCAGAAAGGAACCCTCAACTGTATGGTCAATTAACTTTTGACAAAGCAGGAAAGAATATCCGATGGGAAAGAAAAAAAAAAGACAGTCTCTTCAACAAATGGTGTTGAGAAAATTGGACAGCAACATATAAAAGAATGAAACTGGACCACTTCCTTGCACCATACATAAAAGCAGATTCAAAATGGACAAAAGGCCTAAATGTGAGGCAGAAAACCATTAAAATACTAGCGGAGAGCACAGGCAGCAATCTCTTGATATTGGCCATAGCAACTTCTTACTAAATATGTCCCCATGAGGCAAGGGAAACAAAAGCAAAAATGAGCTATTGGAACTTCATCAAAATATAAAACATTTATACAGTAAAGGGAACTTCAACAAAACTAAAATGCAACCTAAGGAATGGGGGAAGATATTTGCACATGACATATCTGATAATAGGTTAGTATCCAAAAGAATTTATAAAACTCAACACCACAAAAAACAAATAATCCAATGAAAAAAATGGGCAGAAGACATTAATAGACATATTTTTCTCCAAAGAAGACATACATACAGCCAACAGACACATGAAAAGATGCTCAGCATCACTTATCATCAGGAAAATACAAATCAAAACTACAATGAGATACCACCTCACACCTATCAGGATGGCTAAAATCAACAACACAAGAAGCAACACTGTCGGCGAGGATGTTTATAGAGTGGAACTCTGCTGCAACATTGGAGGAAATGCAAACTGGTGCAGCCACTCTAGAAAACAGTATGGAGGTTACTCAAAAAGCTAAAAATTGAACTACCCTAAGATCCAGCAATTGTACTAGTAGGTATTTACCAAAATAATACAAAAATACTAATTTGAAGGGTTACATGCACCCTGATGTTTATAGCAGCATTACCTAGAATAGCCAAATTATGGAAAAAGCCCAAATGCTCATTGAATGATGAATGGATAAAAAGATGTGGGGTGTGTGTATGTGTATGTGTGTATGTGTGTGTGTGTAATGGAATATTGCTCAGTTGTAAAAAATAATGATATCTTACTGTTTGCAATGATGTGGATGGAGCTGGAGAGTATTATGTTAAGAAAAATAAAGCAGTCAGAGAAAGTCAGATACCATATGATTTCACTCATATGTGGAATTTAAGAAACAGAACAAAGGTGCATAGGGAAAGGAAGAGATAGAGAGGCAAACCAAGAAATAGACTCTTCTATAAAGAACAAACTGATGGTTACCAGAGGGGAGGTGGTTGGGGGAATGGATTAAATAGGTGATGAAGATTAAGGAGTGCAGTTTTTGTGATTTCACCATGTGTTGTATGTATTGAATCACTATATTATACACCTAAAGCTAATATTACACTGTATGTAACTGGAATTTAAATAAAAACTTTTAAAAAGGGGGGGAAAGACCCATATGATCATTCCAATAGATGCAGAAAAAGTATTTGACAAAGTACAACACCCATTCATTATAAAAACCCTCAACCAAGTAGGTTTAGAGGGAACATATCTCAAATTAATAAAGGCCATTTATGAAAAACTCACAGCTAAGATGATCCTTAACGGGATAAAACTGAGAACTTTCCCCCTAAGGTCAGAAATAAGGCATGTATGCCCACTCTCACCACTGTTATTCAACATAGTACCAGAAGCTGTAGCCACAGTAATCAGACAATAAAAAGAAATAAGAGGCATCTAAATCAGTAAGGAAGAAGTAGACTTTCACCATTTGCAGATGACACGATACTTTATATAGAAATCCCGAAAACCTCCAAAAAAACTGCTAGACTGATAAGTGAATTCAGTAATGTTGCAGGATACAAAATTAGTGTACAGAAATCTATTGCATTCCTATACACCAATAATGAAGAAGCAGAAAGAGAAATTAAGAAAAGAATCCCATTTACACTTGCATTAAAAACAATAAGATACCTAGGAATAAACCTAACCAGAGATAAAAGTCTGTACTCTGAAAAGTATAGAACACTTATGAAACAACTAGAGGGAGACACAAAGAAATGGAAAAATATTCCATACTCATGGATTGGAAGAACAAATATTTTTAGGATGTCTATGCTACTCAAAGCAATCTACACATTTAATGCGATCCTTATCAAAATTTGAATAGTATTTTTCAGAGAGCTAGACTAATCTTAAAATTTGTATGGAACCACAAAATACCCTGAAAATCAAAGCAATCTTGAAAAATGAAAGCAAAGCTGAAGACATCACAATTCTGGACTTCAAGTTATATTATAAAGCTGTAGTGAACAAAACAATATGGTACTGACACAAAAATAAACACATAGATCAATGAAACAGAATAGAAAGCCCAGAAATAATCTCACAATTATATATGGTCAATTACTCTTCAATAAAGCAGGAAAGAATATCCAATGGGGAAAAAAAAGCCAGTCTCTTCAATAAATTGTGCTGGGAAAATTGGACAACCACATGCAGAAGAATAAACTGGACCACTTTCTTACACCATACAAAAAAATGAATTCAAAATGGATGAAAGACCTAAATTTGAGACAGGAATCCATCAAAATTCTAGAGGAAAATGCAGGCAGAAACCTCTTTGACTTATACAACTCAACACTCAAAAAAAACCAAATAATCCAATTAAAAAATGGGCAGGAGACACGAACAAACATTTCTCCAAAGAAGACATACAGAAGGCCAACAGATCCATGAGAGATGCTCAACATCACTTATCCTCAGGGAAATGCAAATCAAAACTACAATGAGATATCACTTCACACCTGTCAAAATGACTAAAATCAAAAACACAAGAAACAAGTGTTGGCATGGATGTGGAGAAAAAGGAACTCTCTTGCACTATTGGTAGGAATGCAAACTTGTGCAGCCACTGTAGAAAACAGTGCGAAAGTTCCTAAAAAAGTTAAAAATAGAACTACCCTATGATCCATTAATCATGCTACTGGGTATTCCCCCCACCCAATACAAAAACAATACCATACCATACCATACCATACCATACCATACCATACCATACCATACAATACAAAAACACTAATTCAAAGAAATACATGCACCTGTACGTTTATAACAACATTATTTACAATAGCCAGGATATGGAAACAGCCCTAGTGTCCATAGACTGATGAATGGATAAAGAAAATGTGGTGTACATATATACAATGGAATATTATTCAGCCATAAGAAAGAATGAAATCTAGTACATCTGAAAGTGATGTAACACTGTATGTTAATTGAAATTAAAATAAAAACTTAAAAATATATATTTATACAAAAAAATGAAATCTTGTCATTTGTAATGACATGAATGGAGGTAGACAGTATAATGCCAAGTGATAAAATTCAGCCAGAGAAAGACAAATGTCATATAGTTTCACTCTTATGTGGAATTTAAGAAACAAAAGAAATCAGCAAAGGAAAAAAAGAAAGACAAACCAAAAATCACTCATATCTATAGAGAACACGTTGATGGTTACCAGAAGGGAGTTTGGTGGTATGGATGGGTGAATAGGTGATGGGGAATAAGGAGTGCACTTGTCTTGATGAGCACTGGGTGATGCATGGAATTGTTGAATCACTGTATTTTACACCTGAAACTAATATAACCTGTAGTATGTTAACTATGCTGGAATTAAAATGTAACAAAAGATGTTGTAATTTTATTTTCTTTTTTTTTAATAAATGATTTTTTATTATATTATGTTAGTCACCATACAGTACATCCCCGGATTCCGACGTAAAGTTCGATGCTCCATTAGTTGCGTATAACACAGTGCACCATGCAATACGTACCCTCCTTACCACCCATCACCAGTCTATCCCATTCCCCCACCCCCCTCCCCTCTGAAGTCCTCAGTTTGTTTCTCATAGTCCATAGTCTCTCATGTTTCATTCCCCCTTCTGATTCCCCCCCCCTTTCTTTATCCCTTTCTTCCCCTACCGATCATCCTAGTTCTTATGTTCCATAGATGAGAGAAATCATATGATAATTGTCTTTCTCTGCTTGACTTATTTTCACTTAGCATTATCTGCTCCAGTGCCGTCCATGTTGCAGCAAATGTTGAGAATTCGTTCTTTCTTATAGCTGAGTAGTAATTTTATTTTCTTTTAACATTGAAGGGAAAATCAAATATAATAACAATTAATTTATAATAATGGGCCTAACTAGATTGTTTTTATAGCAAAGCAGTTGTAAAGTATAGTTTTTAATATTTCTTTATAAAAGAAGGGGCCCACAAAGGCAAACATCCTAAGGTCCACAAAAGTCATGATGGGGCCCTAATGTCAGTAGGATTACTACGTTCACTTTCGAACTATGTGAAACTAGCTTTTTATAGCATTTGAGAAAATATAGACTCTAGTCCTTTGAATCTCTGCTGTTTGCATGATGTGCCAAATAAGAAGGTCAGAATGGCAGTCAGAGCTATGTTGTGGAGCTGACTGCAAGTTTCTGAACAGGGTCCCAACCTCATCTGAGAGTGGATCCTGGCCCTGCTCAAGCCCAGCTTATATGCTTTCTTTCCTCAGCAATTAAGAGGCCAAAAGGTAAGGGGGTCAGTACTCAACATGCTACAGCTTTGTTTCCCCCTGAGTTGTGGCTTTCCTTCAGGCAGAAGGCAAAAATAAAAGTCCCACAGAGTGATGCTTTACCCTCCTCCTGACAGACATATCCTCAGCATACTGCTCTGTTTTCTTCAGCAGCCAAAATCTGCTGCTTCCTCCAAAGGGCAAAACAGTCATCAAGAATGCTAGGACATAAATGTTATTTCTCACTCTTCATGGTAGTTTTTGAAACTTAGATGTCATTGAATCCAGTTCCTTCACTTTACGGAAAACTGAAGTCTGAAGGAGAAGGTGACTTGCTTAAGGTCACAATCCAAACTGGTGCCATGGCCAGGAATAGAAGCCACTTTCTCTCTAAGGGCAAATAACATATTCATCCAGTACCAACTTTTGTACTTGTAATATGAGGATAATGCTGGTAATTTCCAAAGATGGTTTCTACTGTGTGGCATATAATCTATATTTTGACAGATCAAGATATCCTACGTAAACTGGAGAAAGAAAAGATTCTTGTCTTCACACCATCCCGAAGGGTCCAGGGCAGGAGAGTTGTCTGTTATGATGACCGGTTCATAGTCAAATTGGCTTTCGATTCCGACGGCATCATTGTATCTAATGATAACTACCGAGACCTTCAAGTTGAAAAGCCAGAATGGAAGAAGTTTATAGAGGAGCGGTTGCTGATGTATTCTTTTGTGAATGACAAGTACGTTGCTTTCAGTAGGCTCTGAATAGCCTAAATCCAAGTTTCACTAGGAATAGATTATTTCATTTCAATAAACATTTACTGAACACTTACTGTGCACTTTGCATTATGCTGATTGCCATAGGATAAGAGGTTGAATAAGAAACAGGACTCACCCTTAAAAGAGGCTCAAAGGGTAGTGGAGAAGAGAGAGAAAGGGAACCAAAATGTGTTGTGATAAGCAGTATGGTTAGAATTCTTTAAATTGCCTTGTCTATATGAAATGATAGGAAAAAGCCTCAAACAGGAGATGACATTTGAGATGAAGTTTACAGACAGAAGAAAGGGGACTACTGGGCATTGCAGGTTAAGAGAACATCATGAATAAAGCTATAAAGATGCAAAAGTGGTTTTTGTGTTGGGAAGCCAGCAGGCATGCCAGTATGGTTGAAACATATAGTCCACAGAAGAATGATACATCTTTTTAGTGTGTGTGTGTATGTGTGTGTGTGTGTGTGTGTGTGTGTGTGTGTGTGTGGTCAAGTGAGAATGGAGGGAAGAACTGCTGGCTTAGCTTGAAGCGGAAAGGGCAATTAGAAGGCTATGACAATAGTATAGGCAAGGGGTAATGAAGGTCTGAACTCCCGAAGGGGGAGTGGGGATAGAAAGGAAGATGTTTACCTCTTGCTTGTTTGCTTTCAGATTTATGCCTCCAGATGATCCTTTAGGACGCCATGGCCCAAATCTTGAAAATTTCTTGAGAAAGAGACCTGTTGTTCCGGAACATAAGAAGCAACCATGCCCTTATGGTGAGTACCTATGTGTAGAACTGAGTTCTATACTAAGGGAAACACAAGGACTATAGGAATACTTATTTCTGAAAGGTTTCCCTTTCAAATGCAAAATTCTAACTTGTCCACTTCCTGGGAGTTAATTAAAGTCTGTGCCTTTATGTATTCCCAGTTAGGCATTTAAAGAAACATTCTAGAAACTGCATGAGGAAAAGGTAACTAGAATTGAAGGAAAGATTAGTTGTCACTTGTTTAAATAATGCACGTGTTCTAGCTGCCTCCATCCTGAGCAGTGTTGCTGGAGATAGGGAAGTGCAGAAACCCAGATGGCCTATGGAAGCAGAAAGGGCAGTGCCAAATTGGATTTGGCCCCAAGAAGGACGTGTCTTTCAAGCAGGTGACTGCACTCTCTGTCAACTAATAATACTCTTTTCTTCAGTTCTGTATTTTCCAGTTTGCTTCCAAACTTCATTTTCGTTTGCTTTTTTTAAAATATAGTTTTCCGGAGTGCTTTCGTGACCTTATGCAGGTCCCTCTGATACAATGTTTGTGAGCCTAACAGTGCAACATTGGCTGCCTGGTCTGAGGCTACCTTGCATGTTCACTCTTTCAGATAATCATTTATTTATGGGACATCTTGGGTTTTTTTCTTTTTCTCAATTAACGTTTATTTCAATTATAGAGTATTTTCATATTCATTATCTTCATTCAGTCTTCACAATGACTGTATAATATAGGCATAATCATGAACTTTTTTTACAGAAGACGAAATTGAGGCTCAGAAGGTAACGTCACTTACCAAGGTTACATGGTTAGTAAGTGACATAGCTGGAATTGAAACTCAGGTCTGACTGGCTTCCAAGACTATGCTTTTTGCATTGTATTATGTGGGCTGCTGCTACCCTACACCACTTCAGCATGCAGGTTATGCCTAGGCGAAGTTGTGAATTTCGGGAAAATGAAGGCTGTTCAACTACTCAGTTCTTAGCTTTTACACTGCAGTTTCCTCTCCAGCTTTCCACTTCTTCCCTCTCCCCCCTTGATGTTGTCCTGCCTCTCTTATTTTCATAGAGAGTTACTTTTCTTCCTTAAGCCCAAACAGTAAAACGCTAACCTGAGTAACTAGATTGTTACAACAGTTTCTGACAGATTTGCACCAGTATGAGAGAGAGTCTTACCTCAAGGCATTATTTTTCAGGCAAAAAATGCACCTATGGCCACAAGTGCAAATACTACCATCCAGAGCGGGCCAACCAACCACAGCGTTCAGTGGCTGATGAGCTCCGCATCAGTGCCAAACTGTCCACAGTGAAAACCGTGAGTGAAGGCACCCTGGCCAAGTGTGGCACAGGGCTGTCTAGTGCCAAAAGTGAGACAACCTCAGAAGTCAAACGTGTGGCCCCCAAGCGCCAATCGGATCCCAGCATCCGGTCCATGGCTGTGGAGCCTGAGGAATGGCTGCCCATTGCCCGTAAGCCTGAGGCCAGCTCTGTCCCCTCACTTGTGACTGCCCTAAGTGTCCCCACAATCCCACCCCCCAAAAGCCATGCCGTGAGTGCACTCAACACCCGTTCAGCCAGTAGCCCTGTGCCAGGATCCTCTCATTTCTCCCACCAGAAGGCCTCACTGGAGCACTTGGCCAGCATGCAGTACCCCCCAATCCTGGTTACCAACAGCCATGGAAACCCTATTAGCTATGCTGACCAATACCCAAAGTTTGAGTCCTTGGGGGACCACAGCTACTATTCAATGTTGGGCGACTTCTCCAAACTGAACATCAACAGCATGCATAATCGAGAGTACTATGTGGCTGAACCAGACCGAGGGGTATATCCCCGGAATCCCAACCTCTGTCCTGACAACCGTATGAGCCATACCAGGAACGACAACTATTCCTCTTACAACAACCTGTACTTGGCTGTAGCTGATAGCCATCCTGAAGGCAGTTTGAAGCTGCATCGCTCGGCATCTCAGAACCGTCTTCAGCCTTTTCCTCATGGTTACCATGACGCCTTAACACGAGTGCAGAGCTATGGCCCAGAGGATTCTAAGCAAGCCCCCCACAAGCAGTCAGTTCCCCACTTAGTTCTGCAAGCCCAGCACCCAGCAACTGGAGCATGCTCCAGCTGTCCTGGAGACTACCCTATGCCTCCCAATATCCAGCCTGGGGCAACCCCTCAGCCAGGACGTGCCCTTGTAATGACTCGGATGGACAGCATTTCTGACTCCCGCCTCTATGAGAGCAACCCCATGAGGCAAAGACGACCTCCTCTGTGCCGGGAACAACATGCCAGCTGGGACCCATTGCCCTGTGCAACTGATTCCTATGGCTACCACTCCTATCCCTTGAGTAACAGCCTCATACAACCATGCTATGAGCCAGTCATGGTACGGAGCGTGCCTGAAAAGATGGAACAGCTTTGGAGGAATCCTTGGGTTGGAATGTGCAATGATAATAGGGAGCATATGATCCCAGAGCACCAGTATCAGACTTATAAGAACCTCTGCAATATTTTCCCTTCAAACATTGTCCTTGCAGTGATGGAGAAGAATCCCCACACAGCAGATGCCCAACAATTGGCAGCTTTGATTGTTTCTAAGCTTAGGGCTGCTCGTTGACATGACATAGAACTTATTCCTTTATACAAATATAAATATTAATACTAATAATGCATTAATACTATGATAATAGTAACTAATAATTTTGTGTTGCACTTTTCAAGTTATAGTGTTTATGTTATTTGAAGCGCAAAACAACCCTGTATGGTAAATCTTATTAATGTCTTATTTTCTAGAAAAAGAAACTGAATCTCATTGAGATTAAGTTATTTGCCAAGGTCATGCTGCTAGCAAGTGACCAAACCAGGACTCATACTCAAGTCCTCTGACTCCAAGTCTCATGTTTTTTTGCACGGCACCATGCAATGGAGGACAAAACTCAGGGGGAGAGGTCTAAATGCAAGAAACTCCCAAGGGATTCCATTACCAACATTTTCTTAATCACACATTCTATACTACAAAGTATTGATAATATATCTAATTTAGAGAGCAAGAGCATCAGGATCAAATCATATGTTGAATTAACCTTTTGGGATTTTTAATAGGATATTTAAAGGTATTTAAAAGTAAATGCATAAATTATTGCATGAATATCTGACCATTCAATATCTTTACTAACCAAGCTATAGGGTCACATCAAGGCTTCTAGAGGTATATTTCAAACCTATTGTTAGCAATTATATTGCATGTATAACTACGTATTTAGTTTGAGATGTTTGTGTATCTCCATATAGTGATGATGAGAAGAAAAGCTCTGCACAGTCCTTAGTCTACAGTTGTATAGATCATGAATCCAATTTGATTTTATGTCACATTTCATAGTTTCAACTAGTTTTCAAAGTGAAATTACATGCCGATATTTGAATATTGTTTTCTTAGACATCAGAGCAAACTAGCTCTATTTCCTTTGCACTTTTAATTGCTAACATTTACTGACAGTTCTTAGCTTTTATGTCTCTTTACCTTAGAAAATTAGGGAACAGATTACAGCCTTCTTCAGAGGAGCTGACGGACAAGCTCAAGTTCCAAGAATAGCAGGTGTGTGCTAGACAACACAGAAGAGTTTGACCAGGACCAAGGGATTTATTACCAGACTCCACTGCCTCTTTCCCAGGAGAGATGGCCAAACTTGTGCAGCATTAAATGATGGACACAAGAGCTGCACTCAAGGAGGGTCTAACGGATACTCTTTAGACTTCTGACCTATGCAGTATTTGACATCAAAGGATAAAATGTAATGGAGGACAGTGCACAGACATGTAATCCACTTTCTCCTGCTGTCCACCCTTTGGGCAATAAGATTGATCATTGATGGAACAGAATTTCTTTAGGAAACAAAACCAGGGGATTTTCTAAGTGGAAAAAGGCAGCTTACAAAAGGGGATGCTACATCTTTGCTAATAGCTGGCTCAGTTATGCACTTCAAATACATGCAAAGAGAATGCACTTACCCTTAGATAATTCTTAAATGCATTAGTAAAGGCAGCAGGACTTGGGGTTGGCACCATTTGCGCAACTAGTCTCTTGCTCAGGGTGGAAACTTTGTAGCTAAATGCCTCTAGGCATTTATTGTTTTTTTTTTTAAGCTGTACTAAATGAACTCCTTTTTTAATCCATTGTATGTTAAACATTTTGAACCATGACCTGCTCACTATTTCTTGAGCTGGAACTTGCTAATTTCTATGATTGTTGGGTTTTGTTTTGTTTTGTTTTTGGTCATGAAAGTTGAAAAGGCCTGGTCAAGGTCTCTTGTTGCTTTGTGAGAAGGTGTGACACTGCCTATAGGTGTTTCTTACTGTGAAACATTCCGCATGTGAGGCTGTAGTCAGGGTTGCTTTTGGTGGTTTGATAATGACTTGCATGCTGCTTTCTGGGTTTCTGTCTCTGTCCTAGTTGATTAAAACTGCATCTCAACCAGCATTTATCAGTTAACCACAGCTTCATATTCAACTCTTTCCCTCTGATGTTTCCATTTCCCAACATACTGAGGTGTAAAAGTATCTTCTGTCGAGGAATAAAATAGAAAGTGACAGTTGCCACTGAAATGCTTGCAATTCACACAGTTTCACCTAAATTTCACACAAATACCATTTCCTATCTTCAACTTCTAAGACCTTCTGAATCTGTCCCATGTCTAAATCAGTGTATTTGACAATCTTAGATGACTCTACTGCCTTTGTGACAGTTTGTTCATCTTCCTACCAAAATCATCAATGGTACCACAGTATCCACTAGCTGCACAGTTTACAGGGAAACACAAGATTTATCTTGTCAGTTGCAATTTATCTTGAAAACATGTTCATGTTTAGTACTCAGAAAAACTGTAAGCTCCTCCCAACACAGGAAATATTCTTAAGGCAGCATATGTATTTTTAATTTTCAAAAAACAATTGTCATTCTTCTGATAAAATGTGAATGAACCAAAGTGGTTCAAACTAAAAGCAATGTCTAAATAACCAGAAATGACCTTTTGTTGATACAAATTATATTTTTTTTTCCTGATCGTATAAAAAACAAATGTACAAAACTCATAATGAACTAAGTTAGGTACTGACTTTTCACCATGATGTTTCTGGCATTGTGTGTCACAGGACAGCAGCCTGGGGGTGATGAGGGAGCTATTTCCAAAGAGCAGTAGTGGTTTATAGACAAAGACAATTTTTCAAGGCTTCTTTATTACTATGCACACAGCTATTGTGTGTACGGTTTCAAGCATTATGTTGCGTAAGTTCTCTTTAACCTATTAAATTAAATATGTCCCTGCAAAAGGAATTTTGTGTCAAAAGTGTGTTAGTGAATCATCTGCAAGAAGCTACAATTATGAATGCATAAATCTAGCATGGTTTTTAGTGAAGTTATTAGAGAAACATTTTCTTTTTACTGAGGTCTATACACTTCTTGACTTTTCCATTTTGTCTGTAATTATAAAACAACAAATACAAAGAAGCATTGTGACCTTCTCAGCTCTCCTGATAATAAAATCAGGCTTCCTTTCTAGGATTAAGCATATGTCCTTCAGAATACTTACCTCCAAACATTCAGCAGGGGTTATTTCACAGTGTTTTGCGTGGTTACAAGGACCAGTATATTTTGCAAGAGGTGCTTTGTACTTTTAATTTTTTCACTGAATTTCTGAACTCATAGCAAATCTTTTCCTGTTCAGGCCTTAGATTTTGTAGATTTTGTGATTTTTTTTTCTTTTTGTGATTTTGTGTTTGCTATTTTTATTTCAACCTGAAGAAGTGTGATTCTGGAGTGGCAGGGTCAATCCAATTACCAGAGCCTTTTCAAAGATGGCATATTGCACTGTCTCTTAAAGTGCAAGGTATGGAAGGGAGAATGACAGATGCCTTATGGAAAGGGTCTGTAAAACTTTTTTTCTTCTAAGTAATAATATAAGTTTCTCTCTCTCTGCTAGTTTCCAGAACTTTGAAAACCCATTTTTTCTATTTGAGAATAAAGTATCTTTATAAAGTAATTCAAACATTGATAATCATTAACCTTTGGCACTGAGCTTTCTTCTAACACAGAAGAGTTCACTTTTAGAGAGGCGCTCAGTTACTGTTCTATCTATGCTGTTAGTATGGGACTTTGTACAACTGCCCTTTTTGAGGGCCGACAATTTCAATACACTTTTACTCTGTGAACCAGGTCTGAAACTGCACAGGGAAAATAATGTTAAGCTATCCAAAGAGCCCTGCTCAGGTGTCCTCCTAATCCTTCTCTGCCTTCCCCTAGTTTTCTTCTCCTCACATCTGACACTAAGGAGGGCATAGTCTTAAACTGAAGTGGCACTATAGTTAGTTCTCACTGGAAACCAAACAGTGCATTTTGGGAACCTGCTTGTCTAAAGTAGTCGATGCCTTTGAAAAGACTCAGCATATTCAATGTCTATCATATTGTAGCTAGCTATATACATAGGCAGACTGACTATTTCTAGTCCTGATTTGTATATCACTGAGCTATAGTAGTTTGCTTTATCCATTTGTGGGATTAAACAAATACTGTTGTAAACTTTTATAAAACCTCTTTGGGTTTTTTGTTTGACCCAAACATAATGTAAGTCTCAATGACAAAATACACAAAGCCAACCAGAGGTGAGTGAAAATATATCCCATCCCCAGTTTTGTCTACCCCTATAATGCAGGTGCAGTGCTTTGCAATGTTCTCACTAGCATGAATGTGTTATGACTACCTAATGAGGTTTTAATTGGTTTCGCCTATAATCATGATTGAAAATGCTGTATCATTGACAATAATGAACTGTAACACACTTATTTTCTGCATAAACTATTTGTCTACTAAATACTAATGGCTGTGTTTCTTTAAGAACATCAACAACAAAAGCCATACCACACCAACCTACACACATACTCTAGTTCACTTCGATAAACTTAATTTTCTGTCGTTGGAGAATTTCAATAAAAACTTGAAACCACAAAAAAAAAATTCTGTCCTTGGGACTTGCATCTTGAGATAAGCTGTAAGGAGAAGGTTCTCCCCAGATGAGCTCATCTGAATTTTATCACAGTAAGCATATATTCCTTCTTCTATCTTTATATACTAACATAGCTCCAAGTGCTACTCATCTGGTGTTTCCCACAGGGCTGGACTGGGCCAAGCCTCCACTCATGGTTCAGAACTAGATGGAGGGCTCAGGGCCCAGCTTAGTTTCTTCCCTGAATAGCCTTAGGGCCACAGAAATATCATCTGCTGGGCATTAGCCAAAATATCAGAGCTAGAAGCAGCCTGGCACCCTATACTTTATGGAGAAGTCACTGGTGGAATGCTCAGCTGCATCAACTCCATCAGGTTATAGGTGTGGGAACTGAGGATCCAAGAACTAAAGAGATTTGACTAAGGCTGAACAGGGAGGTAGGTAATGGCAAAGCCATGACTGGAACCTCAGGCCTCATTGCTCCCAGGCCAGTGAGCTCTTTATTACGGTGCTGTGTGCTCTTCCCTCATGCTTTTAGGGAGCTTCCTACTCCCACCCCAACCTCCCCATCCCCACCCCCCGAAAAATTCAGGCCAGTCCCATTCTAAGGGTAGAGAGGACCACAGTTGCTACAGGGGAGCCCAGCCTGAGACTTTGGAAGGGACTACTCATAAATCTGAGAATAGTTCTTTTATCATCCTTTTGGGACTGAGAGCGCTTATCTCTCCCTATCCTTTTCCTGCTTTTTCTCACATTACTCAGGCATAATGTAATTAAGTTCTTACTGAGTACCAAATAGGAACCTGGTCCATACCTGACTAGGGAAAGACAGGAGAGGAATAAACAGTTCCTAGCTTCTGGAACTTACACTCTCATGAGGCAATAAGGCACGCTTACAGAATAAGTTAATAAATTAAGACTTTCTTGGAGGGCAGTGGCAGCCTGAGTGTTGGGGGGAGTGGTAACAATAGTTAGAATTCCAAGAGGGGACAATTCGATATTTAATGACTCTTCCTAATCATAGGTGGGAAATCAGCTAGTTTGACCACCTCTCTCTAGCTTAACTCTCTGGCCTCAGGACTTACTATGTTCCAATTATCCTGGACCCTTCACTGGTGTCCCAACATGCCATGCTCTTCCTTTATCCCCTCCAGACTTTTACCTTACTTCTACTCTTTGTTCTGACTAGAGTAACTTGCTTTTCAAGACTCACTGCTAATATTACCTCCTTTATTAAGCTGTGCCACCTCCCTGATGAAGCACTGTTGGTCCTTTAGTGGGCCTTGCAGGCATCTTGAACAATCCTTCTATCTTAGCGTTTGTCACTCTGTTACAATTATGTTGGCATGCAGACTCCTCTACAAATAAGGGAGTTCCTTAGAAGAAGCCATGTGCTTCATCACTGATGAATTATCAGAAGGGGTGACTCTCAATTATTGTCATTGAATAACAATATAATCTATACTCCCTTCCCTTGACTCCTAACTCTGTGCCCCAGTTAAATGCGTACAGGTTGAAGACTTTCTAATCAGTCTCTGATCTCTAGTCAGAAGGAAAAGGTCCAAGGGCACTGGGCTATTGTTGCTTCCTGGCCAGTCCTCCCCTACCACTCTCCCACACCTGACCCTACCCCTGACCCCATTGTCTAAAGCAGCCCTTCCCAGGGACCTGCTTCACACATCCCAGGTTTCAGAACTCCAGCAAACAATGACCCTTGACTCTTACCCTCCCTGGATCTGGTCTAGAAATAAGCTCATATAGTCTGCTCTTCATCTTTAGGTCCGTCTTTGAAGGCCAGGGGAAAGCAATTTGTCCTAGGTTATACAGACCTGAGTCATGAGTTCAAGGCCTACTAATCCTGGTATGAATCCACACCACTCACACATACAAAGCATGGTACACTTTAAAGAGCACTTTCACATCTATTACCTTTTTTGATCCTTACAACAAGCCCGTGAGGCAAATATTACTCTTACAGATGAAGAAACTGGCATAATTTACCCAAGGTTGCTCCCATTAAGTGATGGAGTTCCCTGGAACCTGGGTCTTTGGGCAGATTTTCCCTCTGTATTCTGGTACAGCTCAAACTTCAGCATGCATCAGAATCAACTGGTGACTGTTAAACCAGATTGCTGCTCACCCTTAATCTTTCTGATTCAGGTCAGTAGTGCGGTTCAATTAATTTGCCTTTTTTTTCTTATAATTTTTATTTTGTTATGTTAGTCACCATACAGTATATCCTTAGTCCTTGATGTAATACATTTCTAACAAGTAACCAGATGATGCTGATCTTGCAAGAAACTTGGATCTATATGCTATTAATTTGTTTTGTGCCCTTGGACAAATCCCTTCCCTTTTTGTCTGCCTCAGCATCTCAATGCATAAAATTAGGGGGCTAGATTAGAACCAAGATTTCCAAATTTTTTAGCAGCAAAACCCATTTGGCAAAAAAACAAAAAACTTACATAGGATACCAATACATACACAATATATAAAATCCAGGCTGCTCCAGGTAAGTGGTGGAGGGAAACCAAGAGTTTCTAGCACCCATCTCCACATGGAGCAGATGCTGAGCTACCTCCCAGAATACATTTGCAAATCTCTTGACTATGTGCGGCCTATATGCTCTTTGAGGGCTCCTTCAGCTCTGACATTCCAGGATGCTGGAAGACAGCATTCGCCATTATGGCAGGAGTGGGAAGATTTGGAGGGAAACTGACTGCATTAACCAGTGCAAGAGACTGTTCTGCCCATGCCTAATGTTTGGGTCCACACAAGGTAGGAAATCTTAGCCCTGTTGGACTGATGGATCCCTCTGATAATCTGTTTAGGTCTGTGGGCCAGCTCTAGAAAAATTATACACACATACCCACAAAGATATTCAGGACATCCTTTAAGAAATGTTGGGGACTTCGCAGGGTTCCTACTTCAAGTTAAGCTTTGATGGGGTCAGACATGATGTTTCCACTAAATTTCTTCTTGGCACTTTCATAGCATAAACCCTCCCCATCGTTTCTTCATTCCTTAGCTCACTCACTCCTTGGGACAACTTCTTGTCTGGAATGCTGCCTAGTTCTGTCCCTTGCTTCCCCTTGTCTGGGGCCAACTTGGCCCTACACAGATGCCCACTCTCTTGCTCAGCTATCACTCTCCCCGGAGGATGGGTAATACTGTAGCCAGACTTAACCTCAATCAACCTCCACCCTGAAAATATAACCCTGAGAAAAACAAAGAACTTGTGGCACAGCAGAGCTCCCTTAGAGCTCCCTCTGCAGAGCTTCAGGTTATGACTGGTGACTTTGTCTTTTCTCACCCAGCAAAGGGCTCTGTGGGTTGGGAACATAATCTATTCATCCCTGTCTCTTGGCAGCTCAGAGCTGGCAGAGTAGGCACTCTTGAATGTCTGACGGAATTGGGTGACCATAGAGAAGGAGCTCTAGGTCAGTCTGTAAGATTTCTCTAGCTTCAGTGCCTACCACAGTAAAGTCCACTCTATCTTTCCTAGGCCAAAGGAGTGGAAAAAGAACAAAGGTTTCTTTTTGGTTTTCAATTGCTGTTTAGTGCCCAGTGAGGGTAAGCAAGGAAATGAGCCAAAAGCCTGCTAGGTAACATCAGGAAGGCCTAGGTCCTCCCACTGTCAGGGAGGTTCCAAGCAGATTCCCCTGATGCTGGCTGGGTTCTACAGCAGTATCTCTCTTCTGGAGCCTGATGCTTCCAAGTGAGCTAGCCCCATTCCACAGCTGAGAGGAATGAAAATGGTTCAAATCAGGAAGAAAGTATGAGTGGGGCCTGATGGTGAAAACAATTAGGGGCAGTGGGCCCAAGGGGCCACAGCACCAAGCTTCTGCTTAAAGCCCTGTTATGATCACACCTTCTCTGGGTCCCCCAGAAAAAAGCAAGAACTACACTGGTCTGCCCCAGCACATACTCCCTTACCTTACAAACACCAAAACTGACAGTTGCCTGTTTATTGTTTTTCAAAACAAAATTAAAAAAAAAACATATTCCAAATTCCACTGTGGCAGAAAGCTGAGCTGATACGGCTGATGTGGGCTGTCTCCCAGGTTGTTTCATGGAGCATCAGGTGCACTGGTGGGGGCCGGGAGCCGGGGGACAACAGGGGCAGGGAATGGGCTGTTGCCCCGGCAGGGGTGGACTAACACCTTGAACCAGAGTGAGCGTCAGAAGAGCTGCAGGCCAGTTTTGAGTCCATGCAGCTGGCCCTGGCTCCAGAGAAGGCCCTCCAAGTTGCTGCTGCCGTTGCTACTGTTGCTGCAGTTGTCACTGCCCGCGCCACAGCTCAAGCCGAGGGTGCTGTGGAGAGAGGGGAAAGGAGTCAGTCATGGAAAGAGGCAGCTTTAGGCTCTAGAAGGGTTAAGGGCGCTTGATTGATGTGTGTCTATGGAGAGGGCCCACCTTCCTGCCTGGTTTTACGAAGACTATGGAGCAAATCAGAAACTACTTCAGATGGGCCCCAGGGGTAGTTCTGCCTTCCCCCCAGTTGAGAGGAGGAGGGAAGGAGCACAACTTTTCAAATTAAACTTTATTCAGAGCCCTAGAATATAAACCAGATTAAAGCAGAACTATTTGGGTCGAGGCAGGAGGGAGGGCCCGTACCACCCCATCCCAGTAAGATATTGAAAGTGGCCACCTTAACAGGTCTTTCTGTAAGGCCCTAGATGTTGGGGTCCCAGAGGACCCTGGCTGGATCCCTCCCACCCCCAACAGCTGGTTAACGGGTCCAAGGCCAGGACTGGGCTACAGGGCTAGGCCCAGATCCCATCCCAGGATTGCAAGGTTGCTTTAGGGAGAGGACTGCCCTTCCCCTCCCTGGCGCTGCTCAGAACATTCTTGCTTCCCCTGCTTCCTGCATGTCCTTCCAGGTAGATGAGGGTGACAGCTGAGAGCAAAGCCATCATCCTTCCCCTCAGGCAGATCCATGGTTACACTACTGCAGCTGAAAAAACCCTTAGAGATGATCTAGTCCCATTCCCTCCCATCACCCACCATCTTACAGACAAGGGAACTGAGGCCCAGAGATGAAAAGGGACTTGCTCCCGGACACATAGCCAAGTCAGGAGTGGAGCTGAGACCAGGTGCAGGGATGGGCATGCCTGTTCCAGCAAAGGAAGCCTCCCTACTACGGGGGGTGTGGGAACTGGACCGATCAGCTTCCTTCTGGAATTAACAGCTCCACCTGCCCACACTTGATACCTTGACGCTCATCAAGCCAGCCCTACCCAAGGGGAGAGGAGATCTTTCAGACATGTGGGCCCCACTCCCAACTACAGACCACCTGGTTTCCCCAGCTGCCTCGTCTCCTCTCCAAGAGGTCTGCTGCCCCCTGGCCTAGGACAGAGTCCACAGCACTGCCTTGGGCCTGGCCAGCTGCTGGGGCCCCTGGGTTCTATAGCTCTCTCCTTGAAAGTCCAGAGGAAGAGGGGCTCATCTCCCAGGGAGTGGACAGGCAGCACAGGGACAGAGTCAGTTTCAAGGGCCCACAGAGGTCTCTCTCTGGTACTCACAGGATTCTCCCGGTCACAATGGCCCCGCATTCCGGAATGTACAGGCCCTCTGGATGGGCTCCTTTGTGTTACCAGCAGAGCCCCTCAGCAAGGGCTGCTTGGTTCCTGGCTCCCTGATGACCCAAGGGCTCCCACGCCTGTGATCCAGAGGCGAGTTTCGAGGGAGAGCATGGAGCCCTGCGCAGGCCTTGCTACCAAGATGCCTGCACAGTGCGGGGAGGCCTACTGATTACTCTGTGCACCTTTGGACAAATCCCATCCCCTTTTTGGTCCTCAGTTTTCTCCTCAGAAGCATGAGGAAGTTGAATTACAGCACCCATTCTTGACCTTTTGGGAGTGGTGGACCCTTTAGAGAATCCAAGGAAAGCTATAAAACTCTCTCCTCCCAAAATGTGTGTGCACACATACGTACATTCTCTCTCTGTCTCTGTCTCACGCACATACACAAACTGGATGCAATCTGAAAGGGGTGCCAAGCCAGCTGTGTGTGGCTACCTCAATGCCTCCCCCCAACTAGGGACTGGGAGTCCTGGCAAGGGCGCAACCAGGCACTGGAGTTTATACATCCCTCATTTAGGCCCTGACTGAGGGAAGCTACCACCCCCATCCATCCTACTTTGTATCCCTCCCTTCCTCCCTCCCTCCCTCCTGCAGGAGGCAAGAAAGGGGTAAGAAACCCTGCTGCCATTGACACTCACCCAGTCTTGCCTGTTGGGGGTTCCAGCCGCTGCTCTAACACAGGCTGGTCCAAAAGATACATGGTGTCATAATTCTCCAGCATAAGCTCTGCTGGGTCCTCAGTCTGACCTGGCATTAGGCCTAAGGGGAAGGTATCCCATCGTACATCTTCTGTGGAGCAAAGGGAGGAGGCAAGAGTGGGCTGATTAGCTAGTTCTCAAACTGGTATACAGGCCTACCTACAAGGTCTACCTGCCCACTTCAATTAGCCCGCTCAGCATGGGATTTCTGTACAAGTACAGCCTCATTCCTGTCTGCAACATTTCTCATGAGTTCCTTTCTTCACACTCCTCACCCCTTCCACACTCCCCTATTCACTCTTTATTGCCCTTCTTCCCTTCCCTGTGTTCACACACACCCACACTTGCCAACACAACCCACCCCCAAGTCCACACATGCCATGCACACAACTACAAACATATCTGTTCCTCTCGGCTCTTCTCCCACTTGCCAGTCATGTCCTCAACATAAACACAGACAAGGATATCTTCTTCAGACCTGGCCTTATCACTGCCTCAGCCTTTCACCTGCTCTGCTATTTCTGCACACACATATATCCTGGAGAGTCTGGATGCCCCAGAATTCCCATACTGCATCCCCAAACCCAGATACCTGAGAGTATCTGAATGGCCTAGATTTCCTGTACATCTACACACAACCCCCACCCCCAACGTGTTTGAATGCCCCATTTCTTAGTGGTCTTGCCTTGAGAGATATACACACACCCCCATGTACCACCTCAGGGTGGACTCTCTCTCAGAGGTATTGTACCCCCCCGCCCCTGCAAGGTCTTATTGCCCTCAGATGTAAACACAAAGAATATCCCTTATCTAGGGAAGGACCATCTTACTGCATATCCCACTCCCCACTGCATCTAAGTATATAAACACACAGACTGAACCCACCATTCAATGAATGCTCCCAGTTTCATTCCCTGCCTCCTACACCTCTCATTCACAGGCATACAAGAAATCTTCATGTCCCTGTGTATGTGTATGCCCACAAAGAAGCAGCAATGGAAAGAGGGAGAAGAAAAGGCTTTAATATCCCTACCCTTTCCACTTTCATAAACTACTCTCCCATCCCCCCCCAGATATTCCACGTTAGAATGAACCATATGAGGCACGCCCCACCACCTCTGTCCAATCACTTAAACACCCTCGATGTAGTATTAGAGAGAGGAACGTTCCCATCCTTATACCAGTGCAGCCAATGTTGGTTCAAGTGAAGCTTTCATGAGCTTCTTTCTCCAAGTAGATCCAGTTTCTGGCCTTCTCCATCTCCCTGGTACCTTACCCAAAAAATTCTCCTTGTCACAATGCCCCTGGCATTCTGGTAAGTATCACGCCTGGACTAGCTTTTCACGTTACCCATAGAACCACCCACCCCGATTCTTTTACAGGAAGAAGTTGTATCTGTCTTAATGCCCTGTGTTGCCCTATAAATACAACGATACCTTCATACACAGGGGCCACTTCCCCCATGTCTGTCACTGACCTGACCATCCTCCCTCTCCATCACTAACATCCCCAACGTTTGTCTGTATCACAGCCCCTCCCTCTCCAGCCTGACATCTGTGTACATGTCCCTCAGCGACAACACAGCACACATGGGCTACTTCTGGATGGCTGTCTCACTGCCTGTTCTCACACTTTTCCATATACCCCCACCTCTCATTGCCACTTCTCCTCCTCAGACATACCTCCTGGCTCCCAAAGGTCTCAGTGACCCTGCCTCTTCTTCCAAAAACATGTGTGCAACTACGCACAGATGCATAGTGTCCACTTCACAATGACTTCTTTCACAGCCCCTACTCTCTCACACATACAATTCTGCCTGTATCAATGCCCCTCCCAGTCAATATTTACAAAGACCCCAAACATAGCCCTCCCTGCCCTAAGAGACTTCTCTGCCACTAGGCTTTGGTTATGTCCAGCACATACAGGACCACACACAGACATAAAGGTGCTCCCTCACACCTAGCACCTTTATGCCCCAGCCCTTCCACACACAAGTCCACACAAGGGCAAAGGCTCTACCTTTACCCTTAAGTTCCTTTGCTACCTCCCCTCTCTCTCCCTATTGTTCCCTACCATGCCCACCCTACACCATACCCAATCCCAGCTGTTTTCCTTCCCTCTTTCAGGTTTCATCATACTGGCTGTGCCCTACATCTACCCCTGCCTCCAGTGTGTACACATACACACATGCCCCCACCCCGACACATACACCAAACTATTGGTTCCTTCAGGATCTCCCTGCCTTAAAGTTCCTTTTCCCTAACTTAAACAAAGGCACTTGAAACACATCCCTCAGAAGAAGCAGACTTGTGTACCCCCACTTTCTTATCATCTAATCTTCTCTTCCCCCTTCAGGCTTTGTCTCATTAACTTGTATACTCACTTAAAAACACACCACTCCTTTATTTTCACTTTGCTGATCTCCCTTCCACTTCCTCTAACTTAATATCCCTGGTTTCCCTCTTTCTCATACAAACAGAAAAGAGAAGTCTCATCACCACCCAGCCTCCATTTATACACACACATACACATAATACATAGAAAGCATTATTATTTGCCTCCCTGCTCCTGGATCACTGCATGCAAAAAACACATGCAGAATCACACATATCCACACACCTCTTGCTTTCTCTCTGTATTTTGCTACTGAGTGCCCACACCCACATCATCCCCCATGGGGCACTCTGCATGAAGCAGCCAGTAGCGTGACAGTTGTTAGGGCCCGGAAGCTTACAGACTCTGTCTTAAAGGGGAGGAAAGCCAGGTGCCATCTACACGTCAGGTTGCCTCACACTGGCCACCTTCTGCTACTTTCCATCTCTTCTCTAGGGTGGAGGGAAGCCTCTAGAACCAGCTGGAGAGGGAAGGCTGGTGTGATGGAAAGTGGGTATCAGGCTTCTTACCAGAGCTAACTTGCCATGGAGAGCCCTGCAAAGCTCCTCTTTTCTGGGCCAGGAGCCTGGCATTCTCAGCCGTGGGAGACTCCTCCCCAGTAGAGAAAGGCCCCACCTCCATTCTATCTTCCTCTTCTTCCTCTTCTTCCTCCTCCTCCTCATCATCTTCATCTTCCTCCTCCCACTTTTGGTCATCATTTTCCTCTTCTTCCTCCTCCACCCTATCTTCCAGATCTTTCTCCTCCTTTTCATCTTTCTTGAGTTCATTAAGGCTGCCCTGCTCCTCCTGCGGCTGGGGTTCTCCTTCAATTCCAAAGGAAACAGCTGGTTTGAGGCTCCAATACAGGCTGTCCAGTGTGTACGGAGACTTCCCAATGGGGGAGGCCTCTGAGCCCTCCTGTACTAGGCTGTTCTCTCCAGTCTGGGTATAAATGGAACAGATGTGCAGCAGCCTCTCCTGCTCCTCGTCTGGCAGGACCTGTCCCATGGCTTTGAAGACACTGAGCAAAGGAAAGGATGGGGTAAGAAAGATTCAAAATCTCAACTCACTTCATACCCCAATATTCCATGGTTTGAACTTGGTTTCCTGAGTTTCCAGACCTGCCTCTTAAAAGCAGTGCAGAAGAACAAACAGAAATGGGACCAGGGCCCCTGAACAAGCTCTGTGATTCATCTCTGTGACTCACTTCTATTCTCAGTAAAATAAGGGTAATAACGGCACCTGACTTATAAGGTTGTTGGGAAGAGTGAAGACAGGTCACATAGAATGCCTGGCACAGTGCCTGGCATATAGTGAGTGGGCATGCAATAAATGATAGCTATTCTTTTGTACTAAATGCTATGTAAATACACAAATTAGCCAACAGGCCAACAGGACTGGACATGAGAATGGTAAATCCCTCTCTTCCCCGGGCCTAGCTGAGCAATTTGTCCTGAGCTCCAAAGATGTGCCTGAAGTGTGTTGGGCTCCTTCTGCATGGAACACAAAATGTGATCCCTTTCCAGGAGCAACTCTAGCCCAGTCTGAAATGGAGGAAGGAAAAAAAACAGCAGTTGACAAGACAAAGCAAGATGTGGGAGGGAAGCCAGATGAGCACTGCGGTCCTTGGGCACTAAAGGAGCTGGGGAGAGGCAGAGAGTACAAGGAGGGCAGGAGAGATCAAGGGAGGGCTTTGTGCAGAGACAAGAGTGAGCACACTATACCGGGTACATGTAGTGGGAGTAGCCTGGCTCCAGGAGAAAGGCTGTGCTGGGGAGCTGTGGGAGGAAGAGAAGGCTGCAAAGGTTATGTGTGTGTGTTGGGCAGAGGGGGGGTCACCTGACAACTCTAAGCACAGGTGATGGCTGCATTTCTGAAGATCACCATGGTGCACATGTGGAGGATGGCCACGTGGAGGATGGAGTGGATGGGGCAGCCTGGAGGCAGGGAGACCAGAAAGCAGGTGAGGGTTGACAGAGGGCACTGACAGTGGAGATGAGGGGGAGAGAAACTGTGAAAGACAGAGAGCAGGGCTTGGTGACCGGATGGTAGGGGTCAAGCAGAAAGGAGTTAAAGATGATGACAGTGTGCACATGAAGGACGGCACTAACAGCAAAACCAGCAACAGACATAGAGCCAATAGGGAGGAGAGTTCCTAGGGAGGAAGAGGGTGAACACCCCTTCCAGAGTCTCATATAAAACCAGGAATCTGGGGGAGTGGACAAATAGCTCCCTTCTAGGTGTATTGAGTTGTGAACTGCACTGTGAGTTGTTCATGGAGGTCGCCATATGCTTGGCAGGCTATCTGGCCACACATAGTCTCTGGTCATGGTGGGGGCAGGGGTAGGGCCAGGGGCTAGTGACTCTATTGGGAGACCCCTTCTGCAGGGCTAATTTCATATTCCAAGAGGACACTGGCTCAAACTGAATTAATACTGGCTGGCTGGCTGGGGGAAAGCTCTTGAAAAGTTTCTAGCCTTCTTGGAGGAAAAGCCAGAGAGAAGCTCTTCCCTCTCACTGTGGGCCATTAGTATGATTAATAATAAATATTCCCAGGCACTTGATATTGGCAAGATGCTGTATCACCACTGTTTATTATTACCCACTCGCTACCTCAAGCTGTCTTGTGTGACCACTGAGGTGTAGGGGTGATACGAATCTTAAAATGCATCTCTCTCCTACGGTTTGTCTGGTCACAGGTCAGGTTGTGGAAAGAATGTGGACTTTGGACTCATAAAACCTGGTCCCAAATCCCTGTGCCACCATCAACAAATTGTGTGACTTTTGGATAAATCACTTCACTCCTTAGCACCTCAATGTCTTTCTTATCAAATAAGGATATAATACTCCCACCACCAAAGACTGCTGTGTCAAATGAAATTACTTCTACAAAAAGCACAGCACCATGCCTGAGACAGTTAACTGCCAGTGGTATCTTTTATTTTTTCTTCTGCAGAAAACAAAGCCAGGTTCTCTATATGCCTAATAACACATGCTTTTCACAACCATGCAATCTAATGGAACATTATAGAAAGAACACAGGACTAAGACCAGGGTACCTGGATTCTGGCTCCAGCTCTGACTTGCAGACTTACCACTGACTAACAGCAAAATACCTAGGATAATCCTGTGTCTCAATCTGTGTAATGGGGTGATTAGGACTCTAGATTCACTGAGTATCTGGGAAAAGCAGAATCTGTGCACAAGGAGTCGTACCCAAGTTAGCCGCTGCTACTGCTGGCATGTGTCGCATCCCTCTGGTATGCTTGGATTGGGAGATCTCTGTGGTCCAGACTTCTCCAAGACCAGCAGCTTCCACTCTGCAAGCACTTAGGATTGGAAAGTACCTTGAAGGCCACCTATCCAAACCTCTCCATGCTGCTCTTTTCACTCCCTCCCCCCATTACATTCACACACCATGGTCTTTCTAGACTTTGAAACATCGTTTATTCTCCTCCTGGAATTGCTCAAATGACCTATCATGCTTTCCTAACCCCTCCAAGTCTTTTGGTTCTCCTCCCAGTTACCCACCCATCCATATCACTTCTAGTCTAGAGCATACACATCTGGATATTTGGCTGTTTGGTTCAGTTCCATGTCCTGGAGTTCTTGCCCTGGCTTACTTTGTCTACAAAGCTATATTTTTTTCTCTTATAAACTACTACCGTGCCCTAAATTCCATTAGGGTTCAAGAATGACTTTCCGACTCTATGGAGGGATCAGGGGACTAAGAGGGTCTTGGCATCTAGACTCCCACTTCATTCAGTCCCCAAGCACAAATTTAGCTCCCACCAAAGAGAGCACTACACTCTGGTTCAACGATGTTTACTGAGGTCTGTTTAGGGCCTGGATTTGTGTGGTGGTTTAGGGCACAGATGGCTAATACAGAGCTCTTACCTTTGAAAAACTTAAGTCTGATAGAGGGAAGGAGACACTATGGGAAGTATACATGGCAACACAAAATCTCAGATTTGGGAGGTGCTTGAGAGTCAACGTAATAGCATAGATAGTGATACCACCAAGAGAGATAGGGAGCAAAAGAGGAGATCACTTTGGGATTGGGGTTGAGAGTAAGATGACCAATTCTCTTCTGGTCACAGTAAAGTAACTGTCGGCCATCCGTGGGGAGATGTCTGACATATAATCAAATACAGGAGGCTGAATCTTGGGGGAGAAGCCTGGGATAGATAAAGAGATTTGGGCCTTGGCACTTTATAGGAACTGGGGAAAAAAGCCCAGGCACTGAAAGGAGAGAGTAGTAAATAGCCATTAATGCAGCAGACACAGCAATGGACAAGAGCTCACTGGATTTGGTTAATTAGGAGGTCAAAGCAGTTTTCGGGGTAAATGCCAAATTGCAACAGGTTGAGGAATTAAGACGATAGTGAGGAAATCAAGACTGCTGAGTGTAGACTACTCTTTTGAGATGTTCTGATGGTGGTGGAGGGGGGGATTGATACACTGCTGATTACCCACCATAGGGATGCTGGGTCAAAGGAGATTTTGCTAATGTTACTGTTATTTTAAGATGAAAAAAACTGAGACACATTCATAAGTTGAAGAGCAAGAGCCAGGAGAGCAAGTGAGAGGCAGGGTCGAGGACCCAGTGATGCTGGCAGACGTGGCTCCAGAGCACAGGTGGAGGAGCAGGCTTTGAAGCGGGGCAAGGCCACCTCATCCTGAGACTGGCGAGATGGTTGAGTGTAGCTGCAGATCGGTTCACGAGGGCTGCACCTCAGGTCAAGGGGGCCCTGCTGGATGCTCGAGGAAGCTAGGGTGAAATGGGAGAGGGGGAGGGGCTTGAGGTGAGTGGTCAGGGCTTAGAACAGTCAGGAAACACAAGAGACAGTGGGCAGAAAACAAGTAAAACATTCAGACAAGCAGAACTGAGGCCTGCCTGAGATGAAAAATCATACCTCCATAGTGGCAGCAATCCGCAGTGCTATGTGGTTTTCTCCAGCAGAGCTCAGCTACCCGGGCTGAGGAGTGGGGGAAGCAGAGTGGGGAGGATCAATCCCAGCTCAGGGGTTTGCAAGTCAGAAACACCAAAGGATGGGCAGAGCTGACAGTCCTGACGGTGAGTGGCTGAAGTGATCAACCATAGACAGGATGGAGAGGAAGCAAGGTTGAGGGAGACAGGAAATGGAGGGATGGAGGTCTGGATGCAGGCAAAGAGCTAACATCATGGGATGCAAGGGTGAGAAATGGAAGGACAAGAGGTTATGGTCACTGAGTGGGATGCTGGGATGTCAGGTTTCAGAGGTGGAGCAGCTCTGAATGATGAAAATAGGTTGCAGGGTGTAGTGGAAAATGAAGGTCACTGGAGTGGAGGAGGTGAAGAGTGTCAGATGGATCACTCAGATGAAACAGATACTGCTCCAGAAAGCAGGAACGAACTGCGTGCTAAAGGCTTCCATGAGTATGAGGGAAGTGGCTCGAGGTCAGAATATGACAGAGAAAAGGAAAGGGAGACAACTGCAGGTATTTACAGGAACCAGTGCAATATTCAGTTTGACCACAGCACCCAGGGTAGACTGGGTAAAGGGGAATCACAGGAGGTATGGTTACCATGATAGGCTGGGACAGAATCAGAAGGATCTTTGAATGTCAGGCCAAGAAGCTTAGACTTCATCAGAATGGCAACAGGAAGTCACTGAAGGCTGATGAGCACCTAGGAGAGGTACACTTTGGGAGGATAACAAAGGAGACAGCACTGGGCTCAGAGTCAGAAGACTGGGTTTAATAATAAACAGCAGCTACCATTTATTGTGCACTTACTTTGTACAGGCTACTGTGCTAAGCACTCTGGGGGTGGGAGGGAATTGTCTCAATCATTCTCATACTGGACTCAGTTGAGCCAGGTCTTGAGCTGTGCGATCTTAGGCAAGAATTCCCTACCCCTCCGCTATCTGGGACTCAATTCTCCCATCTGTTAGTAGGAGGGGAATGGGACTCAGAGTCCTTGCAAAGGCCCAACTCTGCCACTCTAGGACCGTGTGGCCCTGAGGCCTGTGGAGCCTCACCCTCTTACCGGACGGAATTCAAGAGACTTACAGCTGAAGGAGTTGGGAGCTGGCCCAGCAAGGTGAGCCCAAGCAGGACTCAACCACCCGGGGCCAGTCAAGGAAGGCAGAGCAGTTGAATAGCCTCCAGCTCCTTCTCGCTTCCCACTGGCTTGCAGAGAATCGGCGGGCATTCCGTCCTGACAGAGAAGAGAGGGTCTGAGGAGAAGGAAAGAATAAGCCTCCCACCCAACCTTGTACCTTTAAAAGCTTGGCTCTGTCCCTCCCCACTCCTCCAGACTCCCCACTCTATACCTCCCAATGGCTCAAGCATTTAGGCCCTTTTATCCCAGACCAGTTCACTTGGCTCTGAGGAAAAAAAAAAAAAAAGATGGAAGATTTGTCCACTGCTGCTGTGGGGCCCTCCTAGGCAAGCCTAAACCTTTAACAAGGGACATGGCCGCCTGGAGCTACTCAGCTGAGAGCTGAGGACAGTGGCAGATGCTCCTGCCTGGGCTGTGTTAGCCCCGGGGCCAGGGCTAGTCTCCCTCACCAGACTTGGTGTTAGCCACAATCAGTTCAATGGTCCATCTGAGGATGTAGGTGGGCCGGATCCCGCTGTCCCCCAAAGCTGGCAGCTCGGAGAACATCCTCTCCAGCAGGGCCTGCGTGAAGGTCTGGGAGTGCAGGCCCCTGAGCAGAGGCTGCCAGAATTGAGAGAATGGCTTTGGCACCAGGATGTCACTCAGGTCCACGTTTTCTGGTTTGTGAGGGATACAGGTTGATGGAAAGGGGAGGCAGGGGCCCATGGAAGACAAGGAGGGAGGAAAGGGAAAAAGAGAGGGAGGAAAGAAGAAAAGGAAAGGGGAAGAGAAGGTGGGGAGGAAGGGGAAGCAAGAGAGAGAGAAGGAGGGGGGCCCACCAACAACAGAGTTGCCACCACAGAACAGAAAGAGAAGAGCAGAACAGCAAGGAGAGAAATGAGTTAGTATCTGATAACCAAATGACTCAAAACAAAGTATTAAAAAAAAAAAGCTTTGGTTCTAGCTTCAGCTTTGTCAATAACTCACTGCTTAACTTTGGGTCAGTACCTTCCCCTCTCTGGACCTCAGTCTGCCCATCTGTAACATGAGGATGTTGAACTAGATGACCTCACAAGGCCCTTCCAGTTCTGCTGTTCTAGCTCTCTAGTAAGTGGCTAAATCATAATTAACATAGCAAATAATGGCATTAAGACTCCCCCACACCCCAGCCCATCCCATCCCACCCCAGCCCACCCAATTCCAGGCCACCTAAGAACAGCCCAACAACTGAGTAACAGTGAGGCTACCTGTTCTGCTCAGCTGAGACAGGCTTCCAGAGGCTATGGAATGGCAGGAAACCACCCTTGCCTCCCTGTCCTGGGCCACCCAGCCGACCCCTGGTGTTCTTGCCCAGGAAGCACAGTACTCTAAGACTGAAGTGAGCCCCCAGGACCATACCTTCATAGTCTATCTGCAAAGCTGCCAACTGCTCAAATGTGGGGATGAGAAAGCCATCATCCAGAAAAGCATCCAACACAGCCTCCCTGGAGCAAGAGGACACTTAATTAAGCCAAGTGAGCAGACAGAAGACCCTCTTCTATTTCCTTACCCACTCCTAAGACAGCTTATGCCTCTGGCTCAAGTGAGCAAAGCAGCACAGGAAACGAAGGCAGCTGACAGTTGGATCTCATGCCTCAGCCTTCTGGGGCAGAGGCTGGGCCAGAGACTGGAATAAGTGGGTTCTGAACAAGCATTTACCAAGCACATGCTGATCTAAGGCCCATAATCAGGGCGGTAGTGGCTGAACAATCCTGAAAGCACAGACGGAGAAAGGTCCCAGGCCCACAGAGGGGGTAATGCCTAGGGACACAGGGTCAAGGGCTTTTAGACTTTTGCTACTACTCAGTCTTTTTGCTTGACAGTCTTCCAGTCTCTTACCCCTCCCCTTCTCCCCAGTTACCCTCTTTCAAATCCTAGAAGCAGAAACTTTGGGGACTCAACTGCTGGAGCAAATATAATCCTTATTCCTAGGGACCCAAGAACCCAGAATTAAGTTACAGGGGTTGAAAGCATAGGCTATAGGGGTAATCCCTCACCCCATGTAGCTCAAACTGAAACAACAGCCAGCTGACTTTACCAGATCTAGCAGTTCTCTCCAAAAGAGGCTCACCTAGCTGACCAGGCCTAGAGAGGGAACATGAGCTCCCAAGGTGTCTCAATGGCCAGAGGCATTGTCAGATCATGCTATCATGCTTAGATCCCTCCCTCCACCAGGTTTGAGGTGGAAAGAGTTGTCCTTCCATCCATCTCCCATCTCTTCAGGTCAGCATCCAGGAAGAGCACTTAAAACAGCCAGCTGCCTGCTCCGCATAACCGGGCAGACACTACTGTACAGAGGTACAGGGATAGTTACCCTAGCTGTTGAGGTGGCCTTTGCTGAAGGGTGCCAAGAAGCCTAGGATGGGCAGACACTGATAAAAACATCTTCGGAACTAGCAGTATCCTGGGAACGAAGAAGACTCAAGAGGCAATCCCAACCTGCACTGTAGGCTCCCATCCAGGCCCACCCAGCCACCTATACAACCTTCCTAATACTCTGCTCCATCCCAGATTCCCTCCAACCTCTTCCTAGTTTGGAAGGTCTAGCAGTGCCTCTATAGGTTTAGTGGAAGGTTCCTCAAAGCCCTTTCCAGCTCAATTTAGGTAGCAAGACCCAAGAGCTAGGGAAGATAGGAATGGATAGATACTGTCTGCACTAGACTGAACTGAGCACTATTTGGAGGGTGGGGGGCGGGAAGAAGGCTCATGGCCACACTGGGCAGGGAGGGACTCACTCTTTCAAAGAGCCAGACTCTGGGAAAGCCTCTCCTTTGTTCCCCCAACCATGACTATCCAAGGGGCACGGTTACTCCCCACTTGTAGTTCAAAAGATCAGCAGTGCTCACCATACCTTTTACCTCAAACTTGGACAAGGGCTAGCCAGTGAAGTGGTAAGGATGAAGGGCTTTTCCTACTTGCCCAGAGCTCCACATACCGCTGGACAGAGAGGAACAAAGCTGGCCAGGGGACTGATGACAGTAGACATTCCTGTCTCTGGCTGTTTTAGTGATTCAGAGTAGGCAATTCCCACCTGGCAGCTGGCAGGGCCAGGGAACAGGGTCATGCAGAATTCGGGTCACCCCACAGGGGATCAGGATTATCCCTAAGATTTCCTTACAGCAGAGGTTGGCAAGCTGACATATGGAATCCTATTTCAGTGAGGCTGCTAGAGCAGACAGCCCGATAACCTAGTTACACACCTGTTCTCACATGTAATGGCCTTGAGCTCTGCCAGGATGCCTTCCACAGGTGGAGACAGGTTGTTCCAAGCCTTAACAGCCTGAGGCAAATGCCTAAATTTCTCCAGAACCTGCCAGCAAAGAAGTTACCTTCAGAAGCCTGATTCAGCCAAGCAACCCTCTCCCACCCTTCAAGGATACCTTCCCATAGGACCTCTCAGCACCTCCCTTCATGGGCTAGGGAAGGGCATGCAGGTCCCACAACTCCCCTCCTGGCCCCGCATTTTAAAATATCCTGACCTTCAAATGCCAGACTTTCTTCTCTTCTTCTTCCTCCCTCCCCACCCTGACTTCCCTGTGGCTCCCAACCACCAGATACTCTACTACTGAGATGTTCAGTGAGGGCATTTTGTTGGAATTGGGCCAGAGACCATTGGGCCCAGGAATGAGGGGAAGAGATGGGTTATGGAAGAAAGGGAATCAGGAGACCGAGATTCGCATTCTGTTTCTATCACTGATTGCATATGTGACCTGGGGCTAGTCCCTTTACTCATCTGTGGCTTCAATTTTATGTCTTCATCTGTGAAAAGAAAGAGTCAAGCTGAATGGTTTCTAGGCTACCTCCCTTCCTGCTAAAATAGCATCCCTCAAGCTCACCTGATCTAGGAAAGTTCCCGGGTGCCATCTGCTTATCAGCTGCAGTATTACAGGACTATGCAACCACCTATGCCCAGTTGTTCCCTACCACCCAGTGGGGCAGATTATCCACAGACTTCCATCATCTGCTCTCTTCCATCGGTGTGGAGGATCAGCCAACTGGATTCTGCTTCTCGTCTCCTTCCTAGTTCCCCCCTCTCTTTCTGATAAGTTCCCTCAAGCTCTGCCACTTTTCTTTCAAACTCCTCGGGAGTTTTCTCTGGAAGCTGGCAAAAGGGAAGAAATGGCTGGGGCAACTGAAAACACACTAAGTCAAGGGCACTTTCTTACCTTAAACTGCTCCTCTTCGTATGACACCAGCAGTTCTCGGGCTCTTTCTGAAAACAGAATATGGAAACAGATAGGGAAACCCCGCCCTCTGCTCCTCATGGGATTCCAAGCCCCTCTCACCTCATTTCTTGAGTTGTAAATTGAGAATTAGAATTCTTGCTTCTCCTACTTCACAGGGCTCAAGGGAAATGGTTTGTGACAGTAACTGTTTTCAGCTAAAACTCACCACAACCCCAGAGGAAATGCTGAACCAGGAAAATAACCAGTGTTAAACTTAAGTCTGAGTCTTCCAGACTCATGGGCCCCTCCATGCCCCTCCCCCGACCCAAGGACACCTACCATACAGCTCTTTATGCCTCAGAGCCTTTTCCAAATGTGAATCAACCTCTTTGTTGCCTTCACTTTGTCCATCAACCCTGATATCCAGTTCTGCACCTTTCCCTTTATCCTTAGGCTCTGGTCTCTGTTCTGTGATGTCATCAACAACAATATTTTTATCTTCCTCTTGATCTTCTTCATCTGTCTCTTCCCTATCCTCCTCCAGCTCCCAGGTCTCTCTCAGGCTGTTCTCCAGCTGGCGGCACCAGTAGGTCTTCTGGAGCCAATCCAGAACAAAATAACAGCCTAAAGGAGGGGAGGAAGGCAGGCAGTGTCACAGGAGTAGCCATAAGCAAACAGCTCCTAGCAGGCCCCTAGCCTCCTCTTATAAGCATTTTGGGAAGACCCCAGGGAAGAGGCTTGGCTCCTAGAAGGCACAAATCTCAAATATCTAGAAGTCGCCCCTCTTGCTCTGGGTTATCTCCCTGTTCTTTGCTTTCTTCTGCTCACCAGCACCTTTCCTAGAAGAAACTAATACCAGTATTAGAGATGGGATGCCAAAAATGACAAAGGGCTGGCAAGTGAAGAATAAGGACCCAGGCCACTAGCTAGTTACATGGCCTTGGCTGAGTCTCTTCCCTTTTCTAGATCTTAGTTTCCCCAACATGAAGTGACTAGGCTGAATCAATTGGGATGGGGTGTCTAAAGAATTCCTGGGTTCATGACACTTGAGGGCTCACACCTCTCAACCTGTCCCCCATTCACCTCTTTAGGTATGAAATTTAAGGGGATGTCAATAAATGCAGTAATCAAGATATCAAAAAAGGATCAGAACAGTGTCCTGCCAAGCCATATTGGAGTCTGAAGCAAAAGGAGAAATCACTAATAATAATCCTGTATTTAAAATTTTGTCATTGTGGGTTTTCCACATCAAAATGTTATTTATCTTGATTACTGAGCTTCTGACACCCCCTTAAAGTTTGTGCCCAAGACAAGTACCTCACTTGCCTCACCCTACTTCTGGCTCCGACACCAGTTAGAGATTCTCCTTTCTCTCCCTCTCCCCACAGTGCCACCCAGCCAAGGCCCCTGGGCTTAACTATGATAGGTATATTCCCCGAAGACTCACCTCTGCGGCAGTCATTTATATGGGGCATTTTCTTGTGGGTCAACTCATGGCGAAGTTCAACAATCCAATCCGGGATGTTTACCTGATTGTGAGGAATGGTGTGAGTACAGAAATTAGAAAATATTAAAGCTGGAAGGGACCACAGAAATGAATTAGCCTGGCCTATCCACAGTTTACAGATAAAAATACTGAGATCCTGGGGAGGTTCCAGTTTTAATGGCAGAGCCAAGATTAGAAACAAAGTCTTCTTATTCTTTTTACTGCTCTGTGGAGGTGATCTTGAAAATCAGAAAAGGTAACTACCTCCTCCAACCACCAACCACCCTCTTCCAACAAAGATATCCTGTGAATGAGCATTAACGATCACCTCCAGCCTTCCCCTGCCGTCTGTGAGTCCCAATCCCTGGGTACCCTTTATACTTCCTCCCTCCCTCCCACACCCTTTCTCAGGAAGCTTCTCTTGATGGCTGAGAATCTGTCTGCCCTCTGGGCTTCTACATACTTCAGTACTCACTCAGGGCAGGAATGTCAGGCATTTTCATGCTGCTTGGCTGAGCTTGTCTCCTCCCTCAGACTGTCAGCTCCCAGAAGGCAGGTGCTGTGACTGCCACCTCTTTCCTGTCCTCACCCAGTGGAGCATTCCAGTGCCTCAGCTTCACTGGCCCACTCCCAACAAGCTGCACAGGCCAAGCCACTGAAGATAGCAGCCATGAGCAAGGGAGCAAGTCTGCTTCTTTCAAACTGGAGGCTGAGGTTCTGGGGTTCTTGCTGGGCTTGGCTGGTAGTGGTGGGATGAGCTAGTCTGACTGTGTGCCCATATCACCCCATGCCCCATTTAGTGAGCCCTCCTGGGGAGAGAGAATTGAGCAAGGCCATTTTGTCATACATACCTCCTGAGCCAGGAACTTGAGAGGGAGCTTGACAAACTTTGTCCTCCTCTCTGAGATAAGATTCACAAACCTGGGGTTGGGAAGAAATAAGTGGCATAGCCCAAGGAACTGTTTTACTCAAACCAGTGGGGCTTCAAAACACCTTCCTGAGTTACTGACACTCTGCATTTCTACAACCTTTCCACAAACTGTTCTGTCCTCTTCTTATGATTGTCATCAGCCAGCACAGGGATGTCTGTCCTGTACTGAAGCCATACAGATGAAGAAGACATTGCTCTGGCCTTGAAGAGGTCAGTCTAGGATAATTAATCACGACATAATAAAACATACTGCGCTAGATCATGTTATAAATGCTAAAACAAAAGACTACATCAAATGATATGGGGAGCCCACCTAAATGATGGAGAAGGTAAGAAGAGCTAGGGAGGACCTCGAGGCACACAAAGTTAACAGTAAGAGATGGGCAAATTTTGACAAATGAGAAAATTCAGCGGCAGTCTTTTTCCTGATGTGTATGAAACAGTTAGAACCACTCTAAATCACTGTGTTAATCAGGAACTCCCAGACCATGTGTCCACTTCAACTCAGCAACATTTCAGTGTTCAAGGACAGAAGGGGGAAATGATGGTGCTTGGCAGAGATGGGAGAAGGGCTGAAAAATCCACATTAAATCATGGCCAAGGACATCAGACCATTCAGAAAAGTTCTTCTGGGTAAAAGAGTTAAAGGGGAAGGAAAAAAAATCAAATTATCAGCTGGAAGAGATTCACTAAGATCACTTGGTGTAAATCACCCCCACCCCACATTCCAGAAAGAGAAGGAAAATGGAAGAGAGAAGGCTCTCAGGAAGAAAAAAAAAAAAAAAAAAAAAAAAAGGAATGTACATTGACAGGGGGTACCAAAAGCTGTCAAGTCAAACAATCACGGGTGACCCATACAGAGGGACACATGGGGCTTTTTGCTTCAGGTAGCAACTAAAGCCAAGCTTTGCTTATCAAGTGCTACCCCCACCCATCTCTCAACCCACCCCCGCCCCTACCCATGTAGTTCTTACCTGACCAACGCCATGCCATAGAGCAGTCTAAGTTCATCAGGGCCCAAGCCACCAGTTACATCCATGAGCTTACAGCGTACCAGGTCAGCAGTAGAAGCCACTGCCAGGGGGAGTTCGTTGCCTAACCTAAAGGGCCACAGTCCGGCACCATCATAAAGGGCCCTTAATCCTGGTCCACCCTCCACCTCAGAACCTAATCTTTGTAAGTTATTCCAATTACATAACTGGGTCCAGCGCATAACTAGACACAAATCAAGAAAGTGGGAAGAGGGAGGATAATGTCCCTGGGATCCAATTGTATACAGGGTGTGAGAGGCTGGCTAGGGTTTACAAAGGACACATAACTGCTAGGCAATCAACCAACAATTGTTTCTTTCATTCTATAACCTTCGATTCATTCAGCTAGAGAAGACTTCTTTTGTCTGCTCCCAACTCAATATTAGCAACTGGACTGAGGTGCCCCATTCAAACATGCTTTTGCTAGAAGCACCGCCCCCCCCCAGCCCAATTCGACTCGGAAATCCACCCTAGGGTGTTAACCTACTCCTTAAACCCTAGCTCGGCCACACTGGTCCCTTCGGCACCCTCCCCAAGACAGAAGAAGGTAAGGGTTAAAGCTCGAAGATTTAAAAAAGAGGGTGGTTGCGGCACACCCCCTTCCTTTCCGCACACGGGATTAGTTCAAAAGTTTGGCTGTGACTCTCCCCCAGGCTCTTGGGAAAGGGGCAACGCCCAGGCCACTCCTAAGGACCTTAGGCATTTAGAAGACGGCACACTAGGACCTTATAAGAGGAATCCTACAACGGAAGAGGTGAGGCGCCATCAGCACGCAAGCAGGAGGGCTGAGCCTGCAGCCTTACCTACTCCTCCACACGGTGATGCGGTTCAGGGCGTACCGCTGCAATTTATGGTCGTCACAAAACAGATACACCGTCACCTGATCCCACTCGGCCCTACTAAGCCAGGCGACCACGATGCGCTGGGCCCAAAGTGGCGACGACCCTTTCTCTTTGACGCACTTCCCGCACCACGCACTCCACACGCGATCCATCCCTGGAAACCTAACCTGGCCAGCCCCGGATTCCCACCGGACACTGGGCTCCACTGCAGGCCTTGAGCCGCAGCACTCCGCACAGCTTTCAGTTCAACGAACCACCCTCACTCCAAACCGCCGCTACGCCAGCAGCCAATGGGAGAGCGTGACCCAGACGCAAGCCCGCCTCCCTGAGTTAACGTGGCAAATCGGAACACAGAGGTGGGGGCCGACCTAGCCACAGATTGGGGGCAAGGCCACTCCAGCCGGAAGTGTTCTTTTCTCAAAGCAACCGTGCGGGCTGTAAGCGTTCAGCCTCAAGGTTCCGCTAATTTCCTGGTTGCTGACGTACTTCTGTCCCAGACCCCAAGTAGGCTGTGTCTAACTGTGGGAAGAATTTCACTTTGCGCCCTTGGGCGGGCGGGGGAGGGATCGTGGTTGTCCTGTGTACTGGGAATGCGTTTATAAGTATGTTTTCATTGCCATGAATCGGCACCTGACCCAGAAAAACACTGTGGGCCCTGAAGTAAGACTACAGAGCAAATATTGAAATAGTTAAGGTTAGATTGAAATATCTGCTGGTTTTTCACTTCTGTGCAGTAAGGGGGCTTAGACCGGGTGATCTCTAGGTTCTCTTCCATAGCTGGAAATTGTAGCATTTTACTTTTACAGCAATCCACTGCTATGTTGGTTTCAACATCTACATAGGTATACTTAGTTTTTCTGCATAATTCCTTAGGATTCTGGAGTTGCCAGGGGGACAATTTTATGAAGCCCTTCTAATGTTACAGGTTGGCTGAAATGTGTTCAGGGTTCCATCCCAGTCCTTCTCACAAAAGTTATTTTCCAGCCTAACACTTGAGAGAGAAGTGTTGTTAGCAAACTTTTTATTATTATTACTATGTTCAGTTAGCCAGCATATAGTACATCATTAGTTTTTGATGTAGTGTTCAACAATTCATTAGTTGTGTGTAACACGCAGTGCTCATCACAACACGTGTCCTCCTTAATACCATCACCTGGTTACCCCATTCCCCCACCCCCTCCCTTCTGTAACCCTCAATTTGTTTCCTGGAGTCCAGAGGGTCTCCTGGTTTGTCTCCCTCCCTGATTTCTTCCCATTCAGTTTTCCCTCCCTTCCCCTGTGGTCCTCTGTGCTATTTCTTATGTCCCACCTATGAGTGAAACCATATGATAATTGTTTTTCTCTGCTGTTGATAGCAATCTTAACAGCATTTCTGTGAGTAACTCTTCTTCACTTTATAGCAACAAATTCCAATCCGTTTTCCAGATGCGCTTCTTTCTCCATCCATTTTCTCCTAAGATGTAATATTCTCATGGTTCTTGAGTGACAGTTACTCTGTCCTGAGTAGCCATGCCAACCAGTAGGCCAGTTATCTGCCCGAAACCAGATACCTTTAAACTTCAGGATCTTGGCTGCATACAGGCAAAGACAGGGAGATGGCTTATATGACTCCTTAAGATCTAATCCAGTCAGAGGAGCTGCCAGGTCTGGAGGAATAATTTGTGAACATTTTAGGGGTTTAGAGGCTAATTTTGGATAGTGCTTTTCTGTAGACTCCTATCCTTCCACTTTCATTCCCCATGAAGCTGAAAGTCTCCCTATTCCACGTGTTCCAAGAAAACTTGACCAAAGTACATAACAAGAGCACCATGTCTAATATGTGACAAATGAGGCCTGATACCTGTTGATAATTAAGGATTACTGGGTCAAAAAGTGTGTTCAGTAGTGATAGCTTTGAGGGGACACTATATTAGTTTCTAGTGGTTGCTGTAACAAGTTTCCACGAGCTTGGTGGCTTAAAACAACAGAAATGTATTATCTCACAGGTCTGGAAGTCAAAAGTCTGAAATCAGTATTATTTAGCTGAAATCAAAGTGTTAGCAGGGTCTTAGTCCCTCTGGCTGCTCTAAGGGAGAATCCATTTCTAGTCTTTTCCAGCTTCTGGTGGCTCCTGGCACTCCGTGGCTTATAGCCACATCACTCCAATCTTCAAGGCCAGCATGTTCAAATGTCTCTCTGCTCTGTCCTCACTTCACCTTACCTTTGTGTGTGTGAGATCTCTACTACATGTGATCTGGGCCATTTACTAGGATCAAAGGACATCTGGATAATCTGGGCCAATCTGGATAATCCAGGATAATCTCCCCATTTCAAGATCTTTAATGTAATTGTATCTGTAATTAAAAATTTTAATGTATTTAAATAAAATTTTAAATTTAGGGATGCCTTGGTGGCTCGGTCGGTTAGGCGTCTGCCTTTGGCTCAGGTCATGATCCCGGAGTCCCAGGATTGAGCCCCGTCCCCGGCTCCCCACTTGGTGGGGAGTTTGCTTCTCCTTCTGCCCTTCACCTCTCTCGTGTGCTCTCTCTTTCTCTCAAATAATAAATAAAATATTTATTTTTAAAAAATTTATTTATATATAAGGTAGTGTTCTTCCATTTTATTTATTTATTTTTTCCGTAGAAAGTAATAGTCACAGGTTCCAGGGATTAGTATGTGGATGTCTTTTGCTTGAGGGGGGTGCATTTTTCAGCCTACCACAGGTACCATGGACTCCATCCTGTCACATGTTCGAGAATCCTAAAAATCCCTAGGCATGTAGTGCTGTAGGACACCTCCAGATGTACCAATGGTCTTGAATTAAAGAAGTGCTCCCCAAGTCTAAGACATTGCATGTGAAATCTTTAAATTGATCAAATTTGTCTTCAAGCTACTGCTTCCCCTTGTTTGTTTCACCATCCCCCACCCCAACTCTCCACCCCTACTTTTGTGCATCCCATTCACCTAAGGCAGCCCTGAGGGCCTGAATGAGCATATACCTATATGTTGATACCCCTCAAGTATCTAGCTCTGGTCCTATCTCTCCCTGGAGATCCAAATCCATTTAATCAATTGCCTGCTGCACTCAATATCAACCTGTCCAAAGCTAAAGTACTTTTGCCATAAATTTCACCCTCATCCTATGTCCTTTGATCCTAGTAAATGGCAACAGTATGCACACAGTCATCCAAACTTCAATCTTTGCACTCAGACAGGTTGAGGTTGAGTTCTGGCTTCATCACTTACTATCTGTGAAAACTTCAGCAAGGTATTTAGTTTCTCTATGCCTCATTTTCTTCGTCTGGAAAGGAAGGGGAGAAAAGCACTTACTTTATAGAACTGTGTGGATTAAAAGAGATAAGTGTAGAGTTCTTAGAACAATGCAGGACACATTGTAAGCACTAGAAATATTAGTCAATTTATTATTAACATTATCATCCTCTACTATTCCACCTTCTTCCTCACCTGCATGCTACCCCTCCCTATAACTTATTTTTAATAAGTCATCTCCTTGAAATCCTAATGGCCACTGCTCTAGGTCAAGCCTTGATCCTCTCTAGATCAAATACTACCCTCCTAACTGGTCCCCCTGCTTCCATCCTTTACACAGCAGTCTCATGTAAATATCTATGCCCCCAACAGGGGAGCATCCAGATATGCAAGCCAACTCTTAATCAGAATAAGGAGACATATAGATAATAATGCATTAATAGTAGGGGACCTCAACACTCCACTATCAGCAATAGACAGATCAACTAAGCAGAAAATCAGCAAAGAAACAAGAGCTTTGAATGACATACTGGACCAGATGGACCTCATAGATATATACAGAACACAACACCCTAGAACAACAGAATACTTATTCTTTTCTAATGCACATGGAACTTTCTCCAGAATAGACCATATTCTGGGTCACAAAACAGGTCTCAACCGATACCAAAAGACTGAGATTATTCCCCACATATTCTCAGACCACAGTGCTTTGAATCTGGAACTCAATCACAAGGAAAAATTTGGAAGAAACTGAAACACTTGGAAACTAAGAGCCATCCTGCTCAAGAATGATTGGGTAAACCAGGAAATTAAAAGTCAATTTAAACAATTTATGGAGAACAACGAGAATGAAAACACATCGGTCCATAACCTATGGGACACTGCAAAGGTGGTCCTAAAGGGAAAATGCATAGCCATCCAGCCCTCACTCAAAAGATTAGAACAATCTAAAATGCAGTCCTTATATTCTCACCTTAAGAAGCTGGAACTGGAACAGAAGAACAGGCTTAACCCACGCATGAGAAGGCAGTTGATCAGGATTAGAACAGAGATCAATGAATTAGAAACCAGGAGCACAGTAGAGCAGGTCAACAAAACTAGAAGCCGGTTCTTTGAAAGAACTAATAAGATCGATAAGCCACTGGGAAGACATCCAAAAGAATAGAGAAAGGACACAAATTAATAAAATTATGAATGAAAGGGGAGAGATCATGACCAACACCAAGGAAATAGAAACAACCATTAAAAAGTATTATCAAAAACTATATGCCAATAAATTAAACAACGTGGAAGAAATGGATGCCTTCCTGGAAACCTACAAACTACTAAGACTGAAACAGGAAGAAATTTATTATCTAAACAGACTGATTAATCATGAAGAGATTGAAGCAGTGATCAAAAAGATCCCAAAAAACAAGAGTCCAGAGCCTGATGGATTCCCTGAGGAATTCTACCAAACATTCAAAGAAGAAATAATACCTATTCTCCTGAAGCTGTTTCAAAATATAGAAACAGAAGGAAAACTACCAAACTCATTCTATGAGGCCAGTATTACCTTGAACTCCAAACCAGGCAAAGACCCCANGCCCAGACGGTTTTCCTGGGGAATTCTACCAAACATTCAAAGAAGAAATAATACCTATTCTCCTAAAGCTATTTCAAAAAATAGAAACAGAAGGAAAGCTACCAAACTCATTCTATGAGGCTAATATTACCTTGATCCCCAAACCAGGCAAAGACCCCATCAAAAAGGAGAATTACAGACCAATATCCCTGATGAATATGGACACCAAAATTCTCAACAAGATCCTAGCTAATAAGATCCAACAGTACATTAAAAGGACTATCCATCACCACCAAGTGGGATTCATCCCTGGGATGCAAGGGTGGTTCAACATTCGCAAATCGATCAGTGTCATAGACTATATCAATAAGAAAAGAGTCAAGAACCTTATGATCCTCTCAATAGATGTAGAAAAAAGCATTTGACAAAATACAGCTTCCTTTCCTGATTAAAACACTTTGGAGTTTCGGGATAGAGGGTACATTCCTCAATTTCATAAAAA
>NC_048238.1:47533267-47557871 GCF_002007445.2 Ailuropoda melanoleuca
ATTCTCAATGGGGAAAAGCTGGAAGCCTTTCCCTTAAGATCAGGAACATGACAAGGATGCCCACTCTCACCATTATTGTTCAACACAGTACTAGAAGTCCTAGCAACAGCAATCAGACAACAAAAAAGAATAAAATGTATTCAAACTGGCAAAGAAGAAGTCATAAAATGGAATCTCACCTTGATAGAGCCATACATTCCTGGTTTGTTTTCCTGAAACAGTAAGTATTAAATGGCTTCCCACTGGCTTTTACAATTTGGCACCAACCGACTTCATGTCCAGCAATTCTTTTTTTATTATTATTATATTATGTTAGTCACCATACAGTACATCCCCGGATTCCGATGTAAAGTTCGATGCTTCATTAGTTGCGTATAACACCCAGTGCACCATGCAATACGTGCCCTCCTTACTACCCATCACCAGTCTATCCCATTCCCCCACCCCCCTCCCCTCTGAAGCCCTCAGTTTGTTTCTCAGAGTCCATAGTCTCTCATGCTTCATTCCCCCTTCTGATTACCCCCCCTTTCTTTATCCCTTTCTTCCCCTACCGATCTTCCTAGTTCTTATGTTCCATAGATGAGAGAAATCATATGATAATTGTCTTTCTCTGCTTGACTTATTTCACTTAGCATTATCTCCTCCAGTGCCGTCCATGTTGCAGCAAATGTTGAGAATTCGTTCTTTCTGATAGCTGAGTAATATTCCATTGTATATATGGACCACAGCTTCTTAATCCAGTCATCTGTTGAAGGGCATCTCGGCTCCTTCCATGATTTGGCTATTGTGGACAATGCAGCTATGAACATTGGGGTGCATATGGCCCTTCTCTTTACTACGTCTGTATCTTTGGGGTAAACACCCAGTAGTGCAATGGCTGGGTCATAGGGTAGTTCAATTTTTAACTTTTTAAGGGACCTCCACACTGTTTTCCAGAGTGGCTGTACCAACTTGCATTCCCACCAACAATGTAGGAGGGATCCCCTTTCTCCACATCCTCTCCAACAATTGTTGTTTCTTGCCTTGTCTATCTTTGCCATTCTAACTGGCGTAAGGTGGTATCTCAGTGTGGTTTTGATTTGAATTTCCCTGATGGCTAATGATTTTGAACATTTTTTCATGTGTCTGTTAGCCATTTGTATGTCTTCATTGGAAAAGTGTCTGTCCATATCTTCTGCCCATTTTTTGATTTGTTTATTTGTTTCTCGTGTATTGATTGAGTTTGAGAAGTTCTGNATTGTTGTTTCTTGCCTTGTCTATCTTTGCCATTCTAACTGGCGTAAGGTGGTATCTCAGTGTGGTTTTGATTTGAATTTCCCTGATGGCTAATGATTTTGAACATTTTTTCATGTGTCTGTTAGCCATTTGTATGTCTTCATTGGAAAAGTGTCTGTCCATATCTTCTGCCCATTTTTTGATTTGTTTATTTGTTTCTCGTGTATTGATTGAGTTTGAGAAGTTCTGTGTAGATCTTGGATACCAGTCCTTTATCTGTAGAGTCCTTTGCAAATATATTCTCCCATTCCGTGGGCTGTCTCTTAGTTTTTTTGACTGTTTCCTTGGCTGTGCAGAAGCTCTTTATCCTGATAAAGTCCCATAAGTTCATTTTATCTTTTATTTCTCTTGCCTTTGGAGATGTGTCATGAAAAAGGTTGCTCTGGCCGATGTCATAGAAGTTGTTGCCTATGTTCTCCTCTAGAATTTTGATGGATTCCTGTCTCACATTGAGGTCTTTCATCCATTTGGAGTTTATTTTTGTGTATGGTGTGAGAGAGTGGTCAAGTTTCATTCTTTTGCATGTAGCTGTCCAATTTTCCCAGCACCATTTATTGAAGAGACTGTCTTTTTTCCACCGGAAGTTTTTTCCTGCTTTATCAAAGATTAGTTGCCCAAAGAGCCGAGGGTCCATTTCTGGGTTCTCTATTCTGTTCCATTGGTCCATGTGTCTGTTTTTTGTGCCAGTACCATGCTGTCTTTGTGATCACAGCTTTGTAGTACAGCTCGAAATCCGGCATTGTGATGCCCCCAGCATGTCCAGCAATTCTTTGTAACAGATTGAAGTAACAGCTGGTCTCTGAATATGCATCTTGTAAGCCTTTATGCCCTTCTCTTTTATGTTAGCCTCTCTAGAAAGCTTTCATTTTTTTCCTCTTTCTGGAAAAACACCATTTATCTTTTAAGATTCAGGATGTTTTGTCAAATCCAGTTTTCCCAAGCAAAGTAAATCTGTCAGGCCCATCTTTGAATCCCCACACCGCTTTGTACATCCTTCTACTGGGGAAAGGAAAAGAAAGAAACACTTGTTGAATGCTTACTATGGTCCAGGCCTTATGCTAAATGCTTGACAACATTGAACTTTATCTGAGCCCTAGGGTCCAGGAAAGCAGCCACTGTTGAGAAAACTCCCCTACCCTTTTGTGTTCCAAAAAACCAGCTAATTTTAAGGGAGCACATTGCCCTGGCATATTCTGAGATAAGGCCCTACCCATATTCCTCATGGCTCCCATAAGACTGATGATGATTCCTTTGTTCACCTGCCTCTATAAAACTTTCCTTTCTTTTCTTTGAGCAGTCTCCTATGGCTATAGCCTGAATAAAATCATCTCCTTAACTCTGTGAAGTTAGTTTTGTTGTTGTTAGTTTACAGATGAGAAAACTGAAGCTCAGCTGCATGGCCTAAGATGCTACCATTAAGAAGGAGGAAATGTGATTTCCTCCCAGGTCTGTGTGGTTTCAGCCTAGGTTCTTTCCACAACTTGCAGACATGGGATGTGATTTACCTATTTATAGGTCAGCTTCAGACCATGAAACCTTCAAAAGCAGGGCATCCAAGTCTCCAATTAATCTTAATCTTTGTTTGCTAAATGAATTCCTGAATAAACCATGTCAATTCCCACTGAGGTAGTGTTGCAGTGTTTCTCATTCCTTTTTAACTTAAGCCTCTTTTTGATAAGTAGGAAAAACAAATGTGAAAAGCCAAAATTTTAAGCCAAAGAAGAATTTACATTTTAAATGTATAAGATAGTACTTTATCCTAAGGATTGGGGCCCTCTGAGGAATTTCAGGCCTGATGAGGGATGATGGTGGTGGAGGAGAATGGCTAATGTCCCTTCCAAAACCTCGAGCCTTCTAAAGCCCTTAAGTGGCAGAATTTCCTCCGAGAAGTAGATGACCCACTTGAGAATGGAAGCTCTTCAAATTGTCCACTGTGTCACATTTATTATTCTGTCCAAAAATACCTCAGGATCTGGTACTAAAAGGTGATAGCCAAATAACATCTCAGGTTAACTGCTTGCTTCTGTCGTAGGATCCTCTCTAGAATCATAATATTCTCTCAGTGGAGGGCGCCCCAAGGGTCATCTTATCTAGTCACCTGACAAAGTAGATTGTATCTCAGTCAAATGGAAACCTATGCCTTCTTAGGACTTTTTTTAAGACACCAACAGTGCTAACAGTAGGACATTGTTATTTGTGTATAGCCTCCATGTTTTGTGCTTCAGTAGCAATGTGCTTTCTTTCAGCTCTCTGCTGAAACAGCAGACAACCTTACAGTTTCAAAGTTCCCACTCAAACCCTAGTCTACCTGAAGAAGACCTCCATTTCATTCTCATTATGTATTCTTTCCTAACAAAGCCAGACAGTCCTCTATTACTAGCATGGAAGGTTAGGTTGGAGCAGTGCACACTTGCTGAGAGAGGGGATTATCACTTTTAGGGATTTATCAGCATTTCTCTAAGGCAGTAGTTTTCAAACATTTCTGGCTCCAGACCTATTGTAAGGAGACACATTTTACTTCATGACTTATTTCACACATACATACGTATAACTGAAGGAAAGTTTCCATGAAAGAGTATTTAACCTTATTACATGCAATTTAATTCTAGTTTATTTAGTTTCATTTTTTGAAAAATGCTGGCCATCACTGTCATGTAAGGGGTTCATGGACATATACTGCCAACATCTGAGAATCAAAACCTTCTATTCCCATACTTAACCTGGACATTGAAAACTAAAACTACACCCTATTGTCTACACAAACATATTTTCCCTGTTCTACTGTCTTCATTAACATGACTTTACTTTTCCATGGCTCCCCTACCCAGGCAAATGGTATATTACAGGAACAACCTAAAAAAATCCAACAACTAACTCTTTGATGGAAAGCATCAACAGAGAGTTTAAAATGCCCTAAGAGTTTTTTAATCCATCACTTCAAAATCCTTGTCTTGCTGTTTCCACCAGTCTTGGACTGTTGCATTATGATCCTTACCTAATTCTAATCAAGTCCCTGCATTAAAAGACCTACCACAAACCAAACTTCCAATTCTCAAGTTCTAACTTTGCCTTCCCTCCGTTTGAGACTTCTTTGTCAAAGCTTTGCATAGGTGGTGTTCTTCTTCACCCTGGTAAGCAATAAACTCAACTTGGTCTTATCAACAGTCTATGTTGGTAATATTTGAGAAGCCAGTTTTTGATATACCACATGATGCAGGTGCAACATGGGATTTATTGGGGGGAAACTTCTATACAGGCCAAGAAGTAGCAGAATACACACAGCCTCTCCTGATCTCTCCTTGTTCCATGGCATATGCCAGTCATAGATGTTCTGTGTACACTAAGGCCAAAGTCCCACCAAAGAGGGGCCTGCTTGGACAGTAAGCTGTCTGTGCAACTGTGAGCACTCCAAGAGAGTACAAGCTCTGCCTCCACACAGGGAAAAGGAGCTAGGGCACACCTAGTTTCTCTAAGTAACGAGAAATCTATCAGTGATCTTTCAAATCAGTAAAAATGCTAGGAAGTATGCACGCCCAAACCCAAGGTGTACACATACTAAGGGCCCCAGGAAGAGCCTTTCCCACCAGGAATGCTGATATCAGCCAGAGGCCTACTCTTTCCACAGCTGGCTCAGTACAGCACATTCAGCTCTTAAATAAGCTACTGAAAAGCAGAAGGAAATAAGGCTCTAGGCCTATCCAGGCTTGTCTCACATCTATCACCTGGAAATGATTCCACAAACGATTATTGGGTTGCAACCTGTAGTTTAAAAAACACTGTTTTAACTTTTAGGGTAATTAATGTGTTCATTATTTTAATTGTGGCCATAATTTCATGAGTATATACACATATCAAACTCATCAAATTTTATACTTTAAATTATGCAGTTTATTGTATGAAAATTATATCTCATTAAAGCTATAAAAATTAATAAAAGGGGGTATATAACAGTAGAGGGTAGAGATGCAACAAGGTTGGTCATATGTTGGTAATTGGTAAAGCTACTTTTGCCCGTGTTTGAAAATCTCCTGCATACTTTTTAAATGAATTTTACCACACAGATATGAAAACAAGACTGAACAAAACTTCAAAAAAAAAAAAAAAAAGAACCTGTACTAAGGATCTGCACCACGGCTGCACAGTTATTATAAGGAGTGTGGAGAGTGAAAGTTGTTTCAAGGATCCAGCAGACACAAATTTCTTTAGGGCCTTATGTTACCCTGGTGAAAAAAACAATGTCTAATATCTTCAGGGCATAGGAGAAATACAGAGACTAAGTGATATCCATGTATTCAATAATTCAACAAAGAAATATTAATTAAGCACCCATATGTACCAGGCACTCTTCTAGGGGTTGCAGCAGTGAACAAAATTAAGGTCTTGGCCTTCCTGAATCCTACATTCTAGTGGAAGGAAAATGACAACCTACAAGAAAACAAGTACTGTATAATATAATTTCAGGTAATGATAAGAGCTATGTTAAAAAAATAGGTACAAGGTAAGACAGTAATAAGGAGTTCAGGGAAGGCCTCTAAAGGATGAGGAGTCCAATCTAGAATTGGGATTGAAATATCAGAGGGTTGCCTGGGTGGCACAGTCAGTTGAGCATCAGGCTCTTGGTTTCAGCCCAGGTTGCTATCTCAGGGTCATGGGAACAAGCCCTGCCTTGGGCTCCCCACTTAGTGCACAGAGTCTGCCTGAGATTCTCTCTCCCTCTTCCCCTTCCCCCACTCTTGCTCTCTTTCTCTAAAATAAAATAAATAAATCTTTAAAAAAATATTGGAAATGGAAACAAGGGAAGGAATAAGAAAAGGTGATTAAATACTAGACATCAAGGTTATTTACTAGATATTGGAGGAAAAGTGTTAAAGATAAGGGAGATATCACTCAAGTGAAAGGTGTCAAAGCCCCTGTCCTTACCCCTACTTATAGAAGGGAATAAATACAGGGCACCTGGGCTAGTGCTGTTAGAACAGAAACAGCACAGCTGATTGCTGGTTGGTCACATTTCTGTGTCTCATTTTTCAGTTGTCCAATGATCCAGCTGTGCTACATGTTACTCAGCAATTGACCTGTATATCAGGTTGGAAAGCCAGAGCTTGGGGTTGGGCATCAAGGCACTGAGAACTGTTAAATCCTGATCCTTATTGACCAGGGTTGGGGGACCGCTTTACTTGGGGAAGTGTAACCACACATGGATCCTTAATACTACCGCCTTGCCTACCATCACCTTACCACCTCCCAACCTCCTATGCTCTACTCTGGGATCTTCTTCTCCCCATTCCTTGGCTCAGGACACAGAGGAGATCTACTAGAATATAGTCTGTGACTTGCTGGTGACAGTATGGATGCACAGTTCTGAGCATATCATGCCCAAAATCTTCAGCATAAAGTGGGTTTGAGTGGGTCTCTTAGAGTGTACTCTACATCAGCAAAATTATCTCCAAGGGTAAGGAGATAGTCATGAGGAAAGGGGGATCCCCAGGAAAATCCATCTGCAAGATTGTTTTGGCTCCTTTTTGGGGCATTACCCTTAAATTGGAGGAGATGAGGTGGGAGAGCTGAGTGGGATGACAAGACAGAAGAGGCAAAAAATCCTCTGTGCTATTCTGGAGCTCATATTTCCTCAGTGTGCCATCATTTCCTAGGACTTTTCAACATTCCACTTCAAACCCTACCAAAACAAAATAAAAATCTTAAAAAAGGATTTAATCCTGGGGGCTCCTGGGTGGCACAGCGGTTAAGCGTCTGCCTTCGGCTCAGGGCGTGATCCCGGCGTTATGGGATCGAGCCCCACATCAGGCTCTTCTGCTATGAGCCTGCTTCTTCCTCTCCCACTCCCCCTGCTTGTGTTCCCTCTCTTGCTAGCTGTCTCTATCTCTGTCGAATAAATAAAAATTAAAAAAATCTTAAAAAAAAAGGATTTAATCCTGGAAGTCTGTGCCCACTGGAGCTGGTATCACAAACCCTTGCCAGGCCTTTTGGGAAAAAAAAAAACTCTTTCCAAGAATGAAGAATTTTCTTTAGGGAACTCTGGAGCTTTTTCTGCTAATTGCTAGAAAATATGTTGTCTATCTCTTCTGCTCTTCTTCCTGCCTGCATTTTGATGTCCTAAGTAGCTATCATCACTCTAGCCTTAGAAACTTAAACTTGCATTTGCTTCTAGTACCCACAGTAGAATCTGTGAACTGCTCATTTCTTTTCCCTGAATATCTCTTGATCAAATCCAGGATATGTTACTGCTGTTGTTTGCTTAACAAGAGCTACCCACTCCCATCACAGATGTGCCTGTTCCTCTCTGAAGTCCAAGGCTTCCAGAGAACAATGTCCTTTGCTGTATGCCCCATCCTACTTCTACCTCCTGGTCTCCAGTCAGCCAAAGAGACCTTAGAATAGGGATGAGTAAGCATGCTCACACAGATCCACTCTTACGCTTAAAACTTCTGAGGTAAATTCTCTCAGAAGCATGGACTGTTGATGCTGGAAGGACCTTCAGAAGGTCACCCAGTTTAACTCCCTAAGTAAGCTTAGAGAAGTGGAGGCAGTGATGACCAGAAAGGCCAGTGGCTTAGCCCAGGATAACTCCGTGAGTTGGAGGTTGAGCCTGGAACTAGGATCCACAGTTGCTGGAATCTAAATTATCATTCAGAATACTTCTTACTTTCTGAAAACCATCCTAACCCTGGTGCATATGAAGGGATTGGAAGTTTTAGCTAGCAGTCTGGCTACATGATACCTTGAGCTGAAGAGCAGTTCACTGACTTCCTGATCCTTAGAAAGGCCAGTGTCCTCACCCAAGTGTGCAGCCCAAGCAGACAGCATTGGTCCAGGGAAGAAGGAGACAAGATCATTAGAGAAATTGGTGAAGTGACCAATGTCTGGGTGGCTGTCACTGCCAGATGTGTACCTGGATGTAATTCATTTGCCTAGCTTGGCATAGTTAAGTTAAAGAATTGACTTTTCTTTATGGACAATTTTTACTTCCACAAATCTCTGTTTAATTACTGTATTAAACCAGCAGCACATGTTATGACGAAAGGTCCAAGCAGCTTCTCTCGTTTTTTTATGGACATGTGCACTGTGGGTTGTGATTCTAGACGTACGTGTACAATATATCGTCTGTTGGTAATTTGTGTGTGTGTGTGTGTGTGTGTGTGTGTGTGTGTGTGTGTGTGTGTGGTTTTCATGGAAGAATGAAATAAAGAACAGAAATTTCAGACACTAACAGATGAGGATTCCAGTCCCAGTTTGAACTAACTGCATAAACTTAGGAAAGTTGCTGAATCTTTTTGAGCCTTGATTTCTGTAGTTGAAAAATAAAGGCTATCCCATTCACTTCACTGGTTTATTATGTGGTTAAAGTGCTTAGCTCAGTGCCTGGCACATACACTGAACGTACACTTAGGGTTTATTAACATCATTACTATGACCTGTTTTATTCTGCTTAGAGCACTGGGACCTTCAAGCATGTTGCAGCCACTTGCCTGGGAAGCAGTACACCATTCCTGTAAGTCCTGTCCCAGCTCCCCTAACCCTGTCCTCTTCTGTACTCCAAAACCAAATTTGGAGTGTCACTATCCTAAAGGGAAACATAGCAATTAAAATTCCCTTTGCCCTCTGCCAGTCTGAGTACTTTGCTGATATCATTAGTATGTATTTTTATCTCTGCCCTTTTTGCATTATTTTATAATTACTTGATTCTCTCACTGTGTGTGTCCAACCAGATTTTAAAAGTGGTCAAAACTGCCTTAATCCTTTCTGATTCCCCAGGGAGCAGCATTAATACTACAGCAGAGCAGGTGCTCAGGGAGTATTTAAATAAATGAATAAATGAATGAGCACCCAAATGCTAAGGACTGAGCATTCAAGCTCTTTCTAATTATAACAGGGACTACCTCTCTCCTTAGATCACCATCTGTATGGAGTCCCAGATGTTTCTGGTAAGAGGGTTGGTTCCAAGTTGTTCTGAGAAGTTTTGTGTTTTTTTTTTTCCACACACTCATCTAAATTTGAGTTTACTTCCTGTTCCTCTTTGTGTGCACAGTAATCTCCACCCTTATTCTGGAACTTAACATAATCAGTCTTAGAGTAAAATGTGTTGTGCATCTTTATTACCCCTTAAGAGTGGCTATTCCTAGAGGGCGACTTTGGCTTTGGAGCACTGGGCTTTGGAATCAGACAGGTCTGGATTGAAACTTTGGCTCTACCACTCATTTATTGTAAACCTTCAACAAGAGGCTTAACCTTTTGAACCCAGCATCTGTAAAATGGTGTAAAAGATTTGTAAAAATGTAATCGTTGTGACAATCCTATGTATGTGAGGGTATAGAATCGTAGCCAGATTAAATAATATAATGTGTGCAAAGTGCCCAGTATAGTGCTTGGCGTATAGTACATATTCAACCAATATTTGCTTATCATTTGTTTATGAAAAATAACCAAGTTGCAGAAGAAAAAATGTAGAAAATAGAGGAAAGAAGGAAAAAAATATCCATAGTTCCACTATCCTAACATAATAATATTTGGTTTCTAGATTCTTCAGGGATCCTGTCTTATTCATCTTTGCAGTCTCCACAGTACCTGGTACTTAGTGGTCTCTCAGTCAATGTGTTCTATTCAATTGACTTAGAAGGGAGAGGTAAATAAATGGCAAACTCATGTGGAGACTTCAACAATTTACAAAATTCATGTCCACTACATATTTGTTGCTCATACTAACACTTTGAGGCTAACGGGCTGTCATTCTTCCCATTTTAGAGAGGAAGAAATTGAACCTCAAATAAGTACCAGTGATTTGCCCTAGTCCACACAGCCAACAAGCAAATGGCAGGATAGGTCCTCTGGCCCAGGGTTTCTAACTCTAAAGCCTGGGCCTTTGACACTGTCTATTCCTCATTACCCAAGCCCAGTCCTCCCTAATAAAGCCTAAATTGCCATCCCTGTGACTAGGGGTTTAATGCTCCTTGGCAAACTGCCCAACTATGCCCCCTCTTTACTCTTGATCCCTGGGAGTAGGGATGGTAGTGAACAGGGAGCTGAAACAGGCAGGGTCTTGGATCTGCTAACCCAGAGAGAACAGAGGGAGAAATGGCATGCCCAGAGAGGCCTGGAGCCATTTCCATTGGGAGTGGGCAGAGGAGAAGAATTCACTTTAGAGAAGGTTCAGCTAATTCTGGACCAGTAAACTTTGGGAGAAAGCAAGCTCCCCCTGAAGCCTCTGTCCAGACAATTGGGAAGAGATTATGGGCCACTTCAGGTTATTTCCATCTCCTGTGTCTGGGGCAGACCTATGTTTCTGAGACAATGCCACCTCTATTTGCTTCTGCCTTAGCCATCCAGTCCCGGTATTTCAACCCCCACCCTAAACTGGGGACCTTCGAAACTGCTTTCTATTGAGCAAGCTAGAACTCAAAGTAAGCCTTCCCCACCCACCCATACATTAGCCTCAAGTTCCATCCCCATACTCTACTGCTAGAAGCTGACCCCCACACCTGTGAAGGCTTCTCTAGCTTGCCTTGATCCCTGAGATCTAAGCATGTTTCTTCAGATCCATGAAATGTCCCTGCAGATGCAAACAGAGAAAATCCAGATGACAGAACTCTAGCAGGAGTTCAGAAAGTATGGATACAGCTTTACCAAAGTCCTTAGAGAAGGGTGGTGTAAGGGAGTAGGGGGGAGTGGGATGGGTCAGGGAGTATGGGGGGAGGCATGGCCATATTGATCTGCCTCAGTTTGATGAGTGGGTTTTACCTCCCTGGGCCTCAAATTCCATCTGAGTTTGAAGGAAAGGATTCCCAGAATGTTCAAATGGAGAAATACTTCAGAGGTTTTATTTCATCTCAGACCCAGAGACTTGTCCAAGGTAAGTTGAAGCTAGAGCTGGGATTTGGATACAAAGGAAAATACCTAGACAGTGTCTAGCACAGAGTAGGAACTGAAATTTCTATCTCCTTTCTTCTTCCTGATTTTCTGGCCAGGGTTCTTTTTAGGGTAGTCAGTTTGTCCTTGTTTCCCTGGGATCTTCCCAGTTTTACCATTGGAAGTCCTGAAACCCGGAGCCCCCATTTGGTCCTGGGCAGACCAGAATAGTAGGTAACCCTCTTTCTCTTACTGCTTTTGTCTCACCACCTTGCTTCCTTTTGGAATCTTCAAACTTGCAGGCAAAATTGAAATTACTTCTCAAGAAAACACAATCTGGTTTTTGTTTTCACCTGAGACTGGCATGTTTCACCAGCATTGTGTCAGCCTATTTTACAGACAATGTATCTATCTATGGTTCAGGTAGGCTAGATAGCTTGCCCAAGGACATAAAGTGTATCTATGGTATGGGGATCAGGGGTGGACAAGCAAACCCAGGGCTTCTGACACTAGGCCCAGTGTGTTTTCCATAGCACTCCCCAAGAACCCCTAAAAATCAGACCCATGACTGCACTGTCTTGCATTTTGGGGGGCTTCTCTGAGGACCAAGTCGAGGGCTATATATCCAGTGCATCCTAAGTCAGAGAGCTGCCTGCCCACATGAAGACTTTTGTGTGTGGTAATGGGCTGAGCAATTGAGGAGTGCTGGCAACTTTCTGGTTCTGGGATCTTGTTTGTAGAGTGCTTCATCCTGTATGTCTTTGAGGGGCCTTTTGAGATCCATCTCCTTCAGCTGGTAACTTGACTCTCCCTCTCCATCACCCCTCCCAGGCTCATGATATAATTTTAGTATCTTTTTAGGCTAGGCTTTGCATATACTATGGGATTGTCCTGAGGGTGTCAGATAATGTCTACCTAGTATAGGATCACATTAGTAGCTTGCTGGAGACCTCTCACCAATAAGTGTGACACTGTGAAGTGAAGAGTTAGGAAAGGGGTTGGGGAACCCAGTCTGTTGCACCCTCTGGAACACTCCCACTCAATACTCTATCAGCGGTTTCTGGGCTTGAGGTTTGGGGGAAGAGGCCTGGGAGGGTACAAAGGGCATGGGCCTGAAAGTCAGCAGAACAGGAATGGACCCTAGTTCTGCCCCCAATTTCTGCATGTCTTTGGGCAACCCAATCTACCTTCCTGGGGCTCAATTTTCTCTTCTGTACAATGCAAGGACTGCTCCACAAAATCCATGAATTCTCTCTCATCAAGAAAATTTTATCACCAATTTAGTCTCTAATTTTAGCTCCTCTGGGATAGTTTCTTTAGAAATTACTATGATTATTAAGAATGATAATAATAACTATCATTTATTGAACACTGGCTATTCACCAAATCAGCAGAGCAGATGAGAACTTGGGCTCTGAAACAAGATGATCTGGATTGGAATACTGCTCTGCCACTCACTAGTTGTGGACCTTGGGTGAGTGACTCAATTTTTTATTGCCTCAATTTCTCTCATTTGTAACTCGAGAAAAATAAAAAGTGCTGAGCACAGTGCCTGGCACTTAAGAAGTTAGATATAATGTAAACTACCATTTATTCCTCATAACAACCTGAAATAGACAATATAATTATAATCATTTTACAAATAGAAGAAATGAAGCTCAAAGCAGGTAGACAACTTCCCCAAGATCACAGAGTTAGCAAAATATTGGCAGTGGGCTTCAAACCCAGGGAATCTGATTCCAGAGCCTACTCTTTTAACTAACTCCTGTAATACACAATTCAAATTTGCCCCAAAAGGCAGTGGATAGGTGGAAGGCCCGGAAGCCCTTGGGAAGGTGGCTGAGTCCAGGACACCAGGGACTGAGGAAAAACTGCTGCCTGCACAAAGGCCTCTCGAGGAGTAAGTCCTGGCCCCCTTAGGGATTTTGGGAGGGGAAGGCACAGGACTAAGGAGCCCCACAGCATACAGGTGCCTGGGAGGGTCAGAAAGCTTAGTCTCTGTTGCAGGGTGGAGGGCCTCCAGGCCAAATATTTTCAATACCAGCAATATAGTTTGACAAAAGCTTCCTTCCTCCCCTCCCCACCTTATTCAGCTTGGCTCTGAGAGCCTTTCCTAGCTGGGTCCCTCAGCTTTGTGAGAAAGTCTCCTGGGGAGCTTGATAGAGTCAGGTCTTCTAGGAGTTCCACTTACCCTCTCTGTACAATACAATAAACCTATGGATTTATATGCATAATTTTCATACATATGCACTGCTTTAGCACTTTATCACACATTTCTTTTGATCTCCACAACTACCCTGGGAAGAACAGCTTCTCTTCTATTTTATAGTTGAGAAGACAGAGGTTCCAAGTCAAAGTTGCACAATAGAACCACAGTTGGTGACTGATGTCAGCCCCCTGTGACCATTTCAAGTGACGTCAAAGAGATATAAAAAACAAGAAGTACTGGAAAACTAGTTTTTTAAAATAATTTTTTATTATGTTATGTTAGTCACCATACAGTATATCCTTACTTTTTGATGTAGTGTTCCATGACTCATTATTTGCGTATAACACCCAGTGCACCATGGAATATGTGCCCTCCTTAATACCCATCACCGGCCTATCCCAATCCCCCACCCACCTCCCCTCTGAAGCCCTCAGTTTGTCCCAAAGTCCAAGTCTCTTATGGTTCATTCCCCCTTCTGTTTACCCCCTTTCATTCTTCCCTTCCTTCTCCTACTGATCTTCCTGCTATTTCTTATGTTCCATAAATGAGTGAAACCATATGATAATTGTCTTTCTCTGCTTGACTTATTTCACTTAGCATGATCTGCTCCAGTCCTGTCCATGTTGCTGCAAATGTTGGGTAATCGTTCTTTCTGATGGCTGAGTAATATTCCATTGTATATATGGACCACATCTTCTCAATCCAGTCATCTGTTGGAAGGGCATCTCGGCAGGGTCCATTTCTGGGTTCTCTATTCTGTTTCATTGGTCTATGTGTCTGTTNTTGTGCCAGTACCATGCTGTCATTGTGATCACAGCTTTGTAGTATAGCTTGAAATCTGGCAACGTGATGCCCCCAGATTTGTTTTTCCTTTTCAACAATTCCTTGGTAATTCGGGGTCTTTTCTGGTTCCACACGAATTTAAGGGCTGTTTGTTCCAGTTCTTTGTTTTTTTTTTCTTAATATTTTTTATTATATTATGTTAGTCACCATAAAGTACATCCCTGGTTTCTGATGTAAAGTTCGATATTCATTAGTTGTGTATAACACCCAGTGCACCATGCAATACATGCCCTCCTTACTACCCATCACCAGCCTATTCCATTCCCCCAACCCCCTCCCCTCTGAAGCCCTCAGTTTGTTTCTCAGAGTCCATAGTCTCTCATGCTTCATTTCCCCTTCTGATTACCCCCCATTTCTTTTTTTTTTTTAAATTTTATTTTATTATATTTTGTTAATCACCATACAGTACATCCCCAGATTCCGATGTAAAGTTTGATGCTTCATTAGTTGCGTATAACACCCAGTGCACCATGCAATACGTGCCCTCCCTACTACCCATCACCAGGCTATCCCCTTCCCCCACCCCCTCCCCTCTGAAGTCCTCAGTTTGCCTCTCACAGTCCATAGTCTCTCATGTTTCATTCCCCCCTCTGATTACCCCCCTTTTCTTTATCCCTTTCTTCCCCTACCGATCCTCCTAGTTCTTATGTTCCATAGATGAGAGAAATCATATGATAATTGTCTTTCTCTGCTTGACTTATTTCACTTAGCATTATCTCCTCCAGTGCCGTCCATGTTGCAGCAAATGTTGAGAATTCGTTCTTTCTGATAGCTGAGTAATATTCCATTGTATATATGGACCACAGCTTCTTAATCCAGTCATCTGTTGAAGGGCATCTCGGCTCCTTCCATGATTTGGCTATTGTGGACAATGCAGCTATGAACATTGGGGTGCATATGGCCCTTCTCTTTACTACGTCTGTATCTTTGGGGTAAACACCCAGTAGTGCAATGGCTGGGTCATAGGGTAGTTCAATTTTTAACTTTTTAAGGGACCTCCACACTGTTTTCCAGAGTGGCTGTACCAACTTGCATTCCCACCAACAATGTAGGAGGGATCCCCTTTCTCCACATCCTCTCCAACAATTGTTGTTTCTTGCCTTGTCTATCTTTGCCATTCTAACTGGCGTAAGGTGGTATCTCAGTGTGGTTTTGATTTGAATTTCCCTGATGGCTAATGATTTTGAACATTTTTTCATGTGTCTGTTAGCCATTTGTATGTCTTCATTGGAAAAGTGTCTGTTCATATCTTCTGCCCATTTTATGATTTGTTTATTTGTTTCTCGTGTATTGAGTTTGAGAAGTTCTTTGTAGATCTTGGATACCAGTCCTTTATCTGTGGTGTCCTTTGCAAATATATTCTCCCATTCCGTGGGCTGTCTCTTAGTTTTTTTGACTGTTTCCTTGGCTGTGCAGAAGCTCTTTATCCTGATAAAGTCCCATAAGTTCATTTTATCTTTTATTTCTCTTGCCTTTGGAGATGTGTCGTGAAAAAGGTTGCTCTGGCCGATGTCATAGAAGTTGTTGCCTATGTTCTCCTCTAGAATTTTGATGGATTCCTGTCTCACATTGAGGTCTTTCATCCATTTGGAGTTTATTTTTGTGTATGGTGTGAGAGAGTGGTCAAGTTTCATTCTTTTGCATGTAGCTGTCCAATTTTCCCAGCACCATTTATTGAAGAGACTGTCTTTTTTCCACCGGATGTTTTTTCCTGCTTTATCAAAGATTAGTTGCCCAAAGAGCCGAGGGTCCATTTCTGGGTTCTCTATTCTGTTCCATTGGTCGATGTGTCTGTTTTTGTGCCAGTACCATGCTGTCTTTGTGATCACAGCTTTGTAGTACAGCTCGAAATCCGGCATTGTGATGCCCCCAGCTTTGTTTTTCCTTTTCAACAGTTCCTTGGAGATTCGGGGCCTTTTCTGGTTCCATACAAATTTAAGGACTATTTGTTCCAGTTCTTTGAAAAATGTCCTCGGTATTTTGATCGGGATAGCATTGAAAGTGTAGATTGCTCTGGGTAGTATGGACATTTTAACTATGTTAATTCTTCCAATCCATGAGCATGGAATATTTTTCCATCTTTTTATGTCTTCCTCAATATCTTTCAAAAGTGATCTATAGTTTCTAGCATATAGGTCCTTTACGTCTCTGGTTAAGTTAATTCCAAGGTAACGCATGGTTTTTGGTGTTATTGTAAATGGGATGGATTCCCTAATTTCTCTTTCTTCAGTCTCGTTATTCGTGTATAGAAATGCAACTGATTTCTGGGCATTGATTTTGTATCCTGCCACCTTACTGAATTGTTCTATAACTTCTAATAGTTTGGGAGTGGATTCCTTTGGGTTTTCCATATAGAGTATCATGTCATCTGCAAAGAGAGACAGTTTGACTTCTTCTTTGCCGATTTGGATACCTTTGATCCCTTTTTGTCTTCTGATTGCTGTTGCAAGGACTTCTAGTACTATGTTGAATAATAGTGGCGAGAGTGGGCATCCTTGTCGTGTTCCTGATCTTAAGGGAAAGGCTTCCAGCTTTTCCCCATTGAGAATAATGCTTGCAGTAGGCTTTTCATAGATGGCTTTTATGAGATTGAGAAATGTACCCTCTATTCCTACACTCTGAAGGGTTTTAATCAGGAAAGGATGCTGTATTTTGTCAAATGCTTTTTCTGCATCAATTGAGAGGATCATATGGTTCTTGAGTCTTTTCTTGTTGATATGATGTATCACATTGATTGATTTGCGAGTGTTGAACCATGCTTGCATCCCAGGTATGAATCCCACTTGGTCATGATGGATAATCCTTTTAATGTACTGTTGGATTCTATTAGCAAGGATCTTGTTGAGGATTTTGGCATCCATATTCATTAGAGAAATCGGTCTGTAATTCTCCTTTTTGAGGGGGTCTTTGCCTGGTTTGGGGATCAAGGTAATATTAGCCTCATAGAATGAGTTTGGTAGCTTTCCTTCTGTTTCTATTTTTTGAAATAGCTTTAGGAGAATAGGTATTATTTCTTCTTTGAATGTTTGGTAGAATTCCCCAGGAAAACCGTCTGGGCCTGGAGTTTTATTATTTGGAAGGTTGTTTATCACTGACTCAATTTCTTCATAGTTAATTGGCCTATTTAAGAAATCTATTTCTTCCTGTTTCAGTCTTGGTAGTTTATAGGTTTCCAGGAAGGCCTCCATCTCTTCCAGATTGTTTAGTTTTTTGGCATATAGCTGTTGATAAAAGTTTCTAATAATCCTTGCAATTTCAATGGTGCTGGTCGTGACCTCTCCCTTTTCAGTCATAATTTTAATAATCTCAGTCCTTTCTCTTTGTTTTTGGACAAGTTTTGCCAGTGGTCTATCAATTTTATGGATTCTCTCAAAGAACCAGCTTCTAGTCCTGTTGATCTGCTCTACTGTGGTTCTGGTCTCTAATTCATTGATTTCTGCTCTAATCTTGGTCAACTCCTTCCTTGTCAGTGGGTTAGGCCTGTCCCTCTGTTGCTGTTCCAGTTTCTTGAGGTGAGAATATAGAAACTGCATTTTAGATTTTTCTATTCTTTTGAGTGAGGCTTGGATGGCTATGTATTTCCCCCTTAGGACTGCCTTTGCAGTATCCCATAGGTTTTGGACCGTTGTGTATTCATTCTCGTTGGTCTCCATAAATTGTTTAATTTGTTTTTTGATTTCCTGGTTTATCGAGTCATTCTTGAGCAGGATGGTTCTTAGCCTCCAAGTGTTTGAGTTTCTTCCAGGTTTTTCCTTGTGGTTGAGTTCCAATTTCAGAGCGTTGTGGTCTGAGAATATGCAGGGGATAATTTCAATCTTTTGGTATTGGCTGAGACCTGTTTTGTGTCCCAGAGCATGATCTATTCTTGAGAATGTTCCATGGGCATTTGAATAGAATGAGTATTCTTTGGTTCTGGGGTGTAGTGTTCTATATATATCTATGAGGTCCAACTCGTCGAGTATGGCATTCAAAGCCTTTGATTCTTTGCTTAGTTTTTGCCAGGGTGTTCTGTCTATTTCTGATAGTGGGGTGTTGAGGTCCCCTACTATTACTGTGTTCTTATCTATATGTCTCTTTATTTTGGTTAAGAGTTGGCTTGTGTATCTTGCTGCTCCCCTGTTGGGGGCATATATATTAATAATTGTCATATCCACTTGTTGAATACTTCCTTTAAGAATAATATAGTGCCCTTCTGTATCTCTCTCTATGGCCTCTAGTTTAAAATCCAGTCTATCTGATATGAGAATTGCTACTCCAGCTTTCTTTTGAGGTCCATTTGCGTGGAAGATGGTACTCCATCCCCTTACTCTAAGTCTGAATGCATCTTTGGGTTCAAAATGAGTCTCTTGTAGACAGCAAATGGATGGGTCATGTCTTTTTATCCAATCTGCAACCCTGTGGCGTTTTATGGGAGAGTTTAAGCCATTTAGATTGATAGAGATTATTGACAGATATGATTTTAATGATGCCATTTCTCTTTAAAGTCTTTGTATCGGTTGTGACTTGCTGCTCTGTATCACTCTTGGGGCCTTTTTACCTTTATAGAGCCCCCCTTAATATCTCCTGTAGGGCTGGTTTCGTGGTTACGAAATTGGTTAATGATTGGCGATTTTGGAACGTCTTTATTTCTCCATCAATTCTGAATGACAGCTTTGCTGGATAAAGGATCCTTGGCTGCATGTTTTTCTCTGAAAGAGCTTTAAAAATGCCCCCCCAAGTGGCAAAAACATTTTAAAGCAAATCCCAGATATCTTGTCATTTTACCCATAAATATTTCCTAATATATCTCTAAATATGATTTTCTTTCATAACTATCACACATTTAATTTTGCTTAAAATTAGTCATCTAATTAACATTAACATTAATGTCATTTAATACTGAAGATGATTTTGCACTGTCTCCTATAGCCAGGAGGTGGTGGCTGGTGATAACATTCACCAAAATGGGGATAGGAGGAGCACAAAGTTTTGTGGGTGAATAGTGAATTTGATTAGATATCCACAGTCAAAATTGGAGTGTCAAAGAATGATTGAAGAAAGGGGGGACTTCCAAAAGGAACATGGCACGTTTAAGCATTTCGTTGTAGTTAGGGGATGCAGAACAATGTGTGGCCTGTCCTTTGAGTTGGTCAAGCCTGAATTAGTGACAATGCTTGTTCCTCTCACTTGTTTGTAGTATGTGGCCATTGATAAACCATTATCCAATCTATCATTTTGTTTGTCCTTCACAACAATGTTTTGAAATAGTGAATACAGACTTACTCTACCCACCTTACAAGGAGGGAACTGAGGCTTAAAGAGGTAAAGTGACTTGCCCAAGACTGTCTAATTAATAAGTGGCAACATAATATAATAAAAAAAATTAAAAAAAATAAGTGGCAGAACAGAAATTTTAAACCAAGTCTTCTGACATGGCTTTCTGTGTCTAGGGGGGCCCACTTCAACATCTCCTTTTCCCTCCCCAGATAACCTGAGGAGAGGAATGTGAAAGTGGAGGAAATGGTAGGAGGATATGAAGGCTACAGGTATAGGAGTCAGGTATGGGGGAACTCACTGTGGGAATTGGAGGTCTATATCTAGAAAGAAGTCCAGAGAGTCCACCCATTTGTTTTGTTTTTTGTTTTGTTTCCAAAACTGAGTGCTGCCTGCCCCTGCAGGAACCTTACTTCTGCTTCCTTTTATTATGACATGACACCTAACCCCTTTCCTACCTCACTCCTCCTCATCTGGTGGCCTTAAGATGAACATTTACTCTGATGTTGCTTACAGACATTAATAAAAATGAGGAAGTTGAAAGCTGTTGGTTACACTAGAAACCACAGCTCACCCAGTGTTTCAAGGTGAGGAATGATGATGACCTTGGCATTGAAGGTCCCCCTGCCCTGTCATTATTAATAACTCCCTCTCTCTCTCATGCTTGCTCAGCCCCTTATAGTCTATGATGTTCTCATAATGTAGTAACTTAGATCCTCCTAAAGAAAGAAGTTTTATTTTGGTCAGTATTTTATAGGTGAGATACCACGTGATGAACCGATTTGTCTGAGGCTACAAAACTAGTAATGGTAGATTTGGAACTGACTGGCAGTAGTCTGAGTCTCCATCTGAGAGCTCTTTCCAGGGCAACATATCCCCAGTGGCCTCACCTTACCCCATCCTGACGCTGATGAGGCAGTGTGGGAAGGATTCATGTTTCTGAAGGGTCAATCCTCTATGACCCAAGACTCTCCATTGTTCATTCTCTACTTCCCTTGAAGACATAGGGAACGGGAAAAGGGAGCATCTAGGCCCTTAGGACAGAAGACTGGAGAGTGGAGACCCCCCTTCCACCTTCCTGCTTTCATCTGGGTCCAGAACTGGGCAGATAGACATCTCTTCTGTATTGAGAGAGTCCTGGGCATTGCTGTCTCTCCAATACTTCCAGGATCTAGAGTCAAACAAAGAATCCTCTTCTGGGTTTGAACTTCAGCTCTAGCTATTGGCTAGTTTTGCTTTCTTAATGTCTAAAGTAGAGATAATTGTAATGTACAATATTTTGCAGGCCTATTGTGAGGCTCTAATATCCCTCAAAAATTTTTAGCTAGAGACAGAGAAGTAGGGCATATTGGTTCATTCAGTCATCTCACAAATATTAATAAAATGCCCTCTAAGTGACAGGTACCATATTCGGTCCTGGGAACACACAGTCCTGTGAACAAGCAGACAAGGTGTGAGGGAGAGCTTGAGGGGTTCTTCTGTGGCAAGCCCTAGGTTCCTTAAAACATCTTATTTTAGCTTAAAAATCCATAAAACTTTTCTACTCCAAAATATACTGTTTAAGATTAAAATAATGTTTTAATTATTTACCATGGAAGAAAATTAATCTTCCAGGAAGATTCACCATGCTTATTGTTTGATTTCATGGAACCCTATTTGACACATGATGTGTGAAAATAACAGCTATTCTTCACTGGGTGATTATTGTGTGCCAGGTACCTCTCTAAATTTTAAATGCATGTTAACTTATTTAAGTTTTAAAACACCCTTTTGAGGTACATGCTATTGCCATATCCACAGATGAGGGAGTAAAGGAACTGAGAGGACAAGTTAGTTGCCTGAAGTCACTCAACTAGTATTGGTAGAGGTAAGATTTGAACCCAGTCAGTCTGGCTCCAAAGGACACCCTTTAACCATTCCATTTGCTTGTCCTTGAGATCTGTATGCCTTCGGTGGTGAATCCCTGATTTCAATGCCTCAATGTAAGAGCTCATTAAATGTATATTTCCTTCCTTTCCCCCTTCTTCTTGAATCTATTCTTTTATATCTTTTATGCTAACTCAAAACAGCTGCTGTTGGCTGTGAGGTTATATGCTACTGGGAAAGATTTCAATCAAGACATAGATGCCGGGGAGCCTATGAAATCCTTTGCCAGGAGGGCTTTGGACACAAACATCACCATTTCCCTAGGCTGAGTCCTCCCCTCACACTTGTTCTTAAAGACAGTGATGAAACAGGTGACTCAAGACATTTTGAGCACCTCAAATCTTCAGGAGGCCTCTCTTGCTGTTGCTGTTTTCAGAGCTCCCCATAACCTTTCTTTGGGGTAGGAAGCCCTTCCCCTTGCTTCCTTCCTGCTCTGGGGGCTTTTTCCTATTGCTTTGAGCTTTGGCAACCAAAAGGGTCCTTGAGGGCAGTGCCCAAAAAGGAGGTGCTTCTTCTCTGGCTGGGCTGGCTCCCAGCTATAAGACAGTAGCCCTTGAATTGAAAAGTATGAAGAATATAAGACACAGCACAGAGGATCATAGGGGAAGGGAGGGAAAATGGAATGGGAAGAAATCAGAGAGGGAGACAAACCATGAGAGACACTTAACTATGGGAAAGAAACAGGGTTTCTGGAGGGGAGGTGGGTGGGGGGATGGGGTAACTGGGTGACGAGCATTAAGGAGGGTACCTGATGCACTGGGTGTTATATGTTACTGATGAATTACTGAAAATACATCTGAAACTAATGATATGTTGAGTAACTGAATTTAAAGAAAAAAAGAAAAAGAAAAAAAAAACAGTGAGTGGAGAAAAAATAAGTACTTTTCAGTCGGACACCTGCTTAGTGTGAGACACACTTACCCTAGCTGGCTGGACCCATTCTTCAGATGTCAGGCCACAGATTCCAAGCCACCTGCAAGTCCTGGTTGTCAACTTGCTTCTGACCCTCTTGCTTTAGATCAGAGGTTTCCATACCCCCCTCTGACTGTTCAATAAATTTGTTAGAATATCCCACGGAACTCAGAGAAACATTTTACTTACTAGATTACTGATTTGTTATGAAAGGGTCTAATTCAGGAATAGCCAGATGAAAGAGATTCATAGGTTGAGTCACCTGGGTGGCTCACTTAGTTGAGCAACCAACTCTTGGTTTGGGCTCAGGTTATGATCTCAGGGCTGTGGGATCGAACCCCACATCAGGCTCTGCACTCAGCAGAGCTCTGCTGGAGATTATCTCCCTCTCCCTCTTCCTCTGCTCCTACCCGTGATTCCCCTGCTCTTTCTCTCTGCCTCAAATAAATAAATAGAAATTTTTTAAAAGGAAAGAAATTCATAGGGCACAATTTCTGGGAAGGGGCACAGAGCTTCCATAGTCTTTGAGTGTGCCACTTTCCTAGAGTCTCCATGTGTTCAACTACCTGGAAACTCTCTGAACTTTATCCTTTTGGGTTTTTATGGAGGCTTCATTACATAGGCATGATTGATTAAATCATTGGCCATTTGCCAATCAATTCAATCTTCAGCCTTTCTCCCCTTTCTAGAAAGCTGAAAGTTCCATCACTCTAATCACATGGTTGGTTATGCTAACAACCAGTCCTATCCTTAAGGACTTAATATAAACTCATGTATAGTTGAAAGGGTTTTGTTATAAATATCAAGGGACCTTTATCATTCTTATCACTTAGGGAATTCCAACAGCTTTAGGAGCTCTCTGTGAGAAATGGAGAGGAAGACCAAATATATTTCTTATTATAAATCACAATATCGTGCCACCCAATACACAGATGAGCAATCCCAGCTGACCAACCAAATGGCTGACTGAATAGTGACTCACAATGTCAATGATTCACAACTCAATTTACTGACTGGGACAACTCTTTGGATTGACCCTCTGAATGACTAAGCCCCCTCATCCTGATGGCCTGATTGAATAATTAACCCTAAAAAATTTAACTGACCATTATTGACTGGCTGAGTTGGACTAATTTAAACTGCTTCATCCTGATTAGGAGATGACCAGTTAACTAACTCTAACCAATTGACAGCACACACAGAAGGTATTGGAGAGGCAAAAGTTTCCCTTCTTTCTTTTAGGTTCTGAGGTGGGTTTAATAATTAAATTGATATAAGAACAATTAACAGGAGAAAACAAACAAAAATTACATATGTAGAGGGAACATGTGACCCAAAGGAGTCACTCCTTGAAGGGCCAATTCTTGGTTAACAGGGGACGCTGCCCTGCCAGGCATTTTAGGAACTCTTCTTCATAAGGCCATTATCTTCAAAAGTAGGAGATGCAGCTGACTTTCTTAATACCCAGAAACAGGCATAGAGAGTTAGACAAAATAAAGAGAGAGAGGAATATGTCTGAAATGAAAGAATAGGACCAAATCACAGCAAGAGACCTAGGCAAAATGGATATAAGTAATATCCCTGATAGAGAAATTAAAGTAATGATTATAAAGATATTCAGTAGCCTTGAGAAAAGAGTGGAGGACATCAATGAGACCCTTAACAAAGATATAAAAAAGAACCTATCAGGGGGCGCCTGGGTGGCACAGTGGTTAAGCGTCTGCCTTTGGCTCAGGGCATGATCCCGGCGTTATGGGATCGAGCCCCACATCAGGCTCCTCTGCTATGAGCCTGCTTCTTCCTCTCCCACTCCCCCTGCTTGTGTTCCCTCTCTCGCTGGCTGTCTCTATCTCTGTCGAATAAATAAATAAAATCTTTTTTTTTAAAAAAAGAACCTATCAGAGATGGAGAACATAATAAATGAAATTTTAAAAAACTTGATGGGAGGGGGGTTAAGATGGTGGATTTTTAGGGTGACTCTAAGCTTGCCTCCTTCCTCAAACAGAGCTCAATAAATATCAAATAATTCTGAACACACAAAAAATCAATTAGAACTCTTAGAGAACAAAGCTGCATGTTCAACAAACAGAAAAAACGACTCATGGAAGCTTATTGTAAGAAGAAGAACAAAACACACCTAGGATCTCCCTTTATTTATTTTTATTTATTAATTTTTATTTTATTTTATTTTATTTATTTATTTTTTTTTTTAATTTTATTTTATTATATTGTGTTAATCACCATACAGTACATCCCCATTCCGATGTAAAGTTTGATGCTTCATTAGTTGCGTATAACACCCAGTGCACCATGCAATACGTGCCCTCC
>NC_048238.1:47563447-47566248 GCF_002007445.2 Ailuropoda melanoleuca
AGGTGGCTACCGCTTCCCGGCGCCCTGACACGGCGGCTCCCTCCCCCTTCTGTTTAGCTTCCGATATCTGTGCGCGGTTTCACGGCTCCCCGCTTCGTACCTCGATACTCAGCGCTGGAGATGTTCATTTGTAGAGATCCAGATGTATCTTCCTGCGTCTCAGGCTGATTCCGTGGATATTCCTGCTGGTCTGGTACCTATCCAGCTCAACTCAGGGGACCGGCTGAAAAAGGTGTCCCCTACTCCTCCGCCATCTTCTATTAATTTTTATTTTATTTAACCTTTTCTCCCTTTTATCTTTTTCCCCACAAAATGGCAAGATGGAAGAAGTAGACCTGAAAAGAAAGAACAGGAAAAAATGATGGCCAGGGATCTAATCAATACAGGTATAAATAAGATGTCTGAACTAGAATTTAAACTGCCAATTATAAGGATACTAGCTACACATGAAAAAAGCATAGAAAACACTAAAGAACCCTTTACCGAAGAGATAAAAGAGCTAAATCTAGGCAGGCAGAAATTAAAAATGCTATAACTGAGATACAATCCCAAATGAATGCCATAACGATAAGGATGGATGAAACAGAGGAATGACTCAGTGATACAGGAGATAAAATTATGGAAAGTAATGAAGCTGAAAAGAAGATAGAAACAAAGATAGTGGATCACAAAGGTAGACTTGGGGAATTCAGCAACTTATTAAAATGTAATAACGTGGGGTGCCTGGGTGGCTCAGTGGGTTAACCATCTGCCTTAATCTCCAGTCATGGTCCCAAGGTTCTGGGATCGAGCTCTGCATCAGGATCCCTGCTCAGTGGGGAGCCTGCTTCTCCCTCTCCCACTCCCCCTGCTTATGCTCTCTCTCTCTCTCTCTCTCTGTGTGTGTGTCAAATGAAAAAATAAATAAATCTTTAAAAATAAATAAAATGTAGTAACATACATATCATAGGAGTGCCAGAAGATGAAGAGAGAAAAAAGGGCAGAAGGTTTATTTGAGCAAATTATAACTGAAAACTTTCTTAATCTGGGGAAAGATACACACATCAAAATCCAAGAAGCACAGAGAACTGCCATTGAACTCAACAAAAGCCAGCCTTCAACAAGGCATATCATAGTCAAATTCACAAGATACACAGACAAGGAAAGAACCCGAAAACAGCAAGGGAAAAAAGTTATTAACCTTAACATATGAGGAAAGACAGATCAGGTTTGCAGGTGATCTGTCCACAGAAACATGGCTGGCCAGAGAGAGTGGCAGGATATATTCAAAGTACTGTATGGGAAAAATATGCAGCCAAGAATACTTCATTCTGCAATGCTGTCATTCAGAATAGGAGAGATAAAGAGTTTCCAAGACAAACAAAAACTAAAGAGTTCATGACCACTAAACCAGTCCTGCAAGAAACATTAAGGGGGGCTTTTTGAGTGGAGGGAAAAAAGACCAAAACTAACAAAGACTAGAAAGGAACAGAGACTATCACCAGAAACATCAATTTTACAGGTGCACAATGGCACTAAATTCATATCTATCAATGATCACTCTGAATGTAAAATGATCTGTTCTATTTTTTTTTGCTTCTATGTTGTTTACTTCTAGTCTAATCTTTATTATTTCCCTTCTTCTACTGACTTTAGGCTTTATTTGTTGTTCTTTTTCTACTTTCTTAAGGTGTAAGTTTAAGTTGTGTATTTGAGAATTTTCTTGCTTGAGGTAAGCCTGTATTGCAATATACTTCCCTCTTAGGACTGTCTTTGCTGTGCTATGTTTTCATGTTCATTTGCTTCCATGTACTTTATTATTTTGTCTTTAATTTCCTGGTTAGCCCGTTCATTCTTTAGTAAAATGTTCTTTAACGTCTATGTATTTGTAGTCATTTTTTTCTTGGGTTTGACTTCAGTTTCATAGCATTGTGGTCTGAAAATAATCATGGTATGATCTTAATTATTTGCAATTTTTGAGGCCTGACTTGTGACCCAGTGTGTGATCCAGTCTGGAGAATGTTCTGTATGCACTCAGAAAGAATGTGTATTCTGCTGCTTTAGGATGAAATGCTCTGAATATTTGTTAAGTCTGTTTGATGTAGTGCATCATTCAAAGGTATTGTTGCCTTTAGCTCTTCTGCTTAGACGATCTGCCCATTGCTTTAAGTGGGGTGTTCAAGACCGCTAGTACTATTGTATTATTTTTGCAATGAGTTTCCTTATGTTTATTATTAATTGATTTATATATTTGAGCGTCCCCAAGTTGGTGGCATAAATATTTAAAATTGTTTGATCTTCTTGATTGATAGACCTCTTAATTATGATACAATGTCATTCTTCATCTCTTGTTACAGTCTTTGTTTTAAAATCTAGGGGCCCCTGGGTGGTTCAACTGCTTGTGTCTGACTTTTGATCTCAGCTCAGGTCTTGATCTCAGGGTTGTGAATTCAAGCTCCATATTGGACACCACACTGGGTGTGGAGCCTACTTAAAGACATAAAATCTGGTTTGTCTGATGTAAGTATGATGCTCCAGCTTTCTTTTCAAGTCCACTAGCATGATAGATGTTTCTCCAACCCGTCACTTCCAATGTGCAGGTGTCGTTAGTTCCAAAATGAGTCCATGTAGGCAGCATATAGATGGGACTTGCTGTTTATCTATTCTGATACCCTATGCCTTTTTTTTCCCTTTTCTTATTAATATAATAATATTTTTATTATATTATGTCAGTCACCATACAGTACATCCCTGCTTTTTTTTTGTGTGGTGAAGCTGTTTATATATATATATATATATATATATATATATATATATTATTT
>NC_048238.1:47566348-47566711 GCF_002007445.2 Ailuropoda melanoleuca
CTTTGTAGATCTTGGATACCAGTCCTTTATCTGTGGTGTCCTTTGCAAATATCTTCTCCCATTCCGGGGGCTGCCTCTTAGTTTTTTTGACTGTTTCCTTGGCTGTGCAGAAGGTTTTAATCATGATGAAGTCCCATAAGTTCATTTATCTTTTGTTTCTCTTGCCCTTGGAGATGTGTCATGAAAAAGGTTGCTGTGGCCGATGTCGTATAGGTTGCTGCCTATGTTCTCCTCTAGGATTTTGATGGATTCCTGTCCCGCATCGAGGTCTTTCATCCATTTGGAGTTTATTTTTGTGTATGGTTTGAGAGAGTGGTCAAGTTTCATTCTTTTGCATGTAGCTGTCCAATTTTCCCAGCACCA
>NC_048238.1:47566770-47582272 GCF_002007445.2 Ailuropoda melanoleuca
TCTTTTGTTTCTCTTGCCTTTGGAGATGTGTCATGAAAAAGGTTGCTGTGGCCGATGTCGTATAGGTTGCTGCCTATGTTCTCCTCTAGGATTTTGATGGATTCCTGTCCCGNGTTCTCCTCTAGGATTTTGATGGATTCCTGTCCCGCATCGAGGTCTTTCATCCATTTGGAGTTTATTTTTGTGTATGGTTTGAGAGAGTGGTCAAGTTTCATTCTTTTGCATGTAGCTGTCCAATTTTCCCAGCACCATTTATTGAAGAGACTGTCTTTATTCCACCGGATGTTTTTCCCTGCATTATCAAAGATTAGTTGCCCAAGGAGCCGAGGTTCCATTTCTGGGTTCTCTATTCTGTTCCATTTGTCTATGGGTCCGTTTTTGTGCCGGTACCATGCTGTCTTTGTGATCACAGTTTTGCAATACAGCTCGAAATCTGGCATTGTGCTGCCCCTAGCTTTGTTTTTCCTTTTCAACAAATCCTAGGTGATTCAGGAACTTTTCTGGTTCTATACAAATTTAAGGACTATTTGTTCCAGTTCTTTGAAAAATGTCCTCGGTATTTTGATTGGGATAGCATTGAAAGTGTAGATTGCTCTGAGTAGCATGCACATTTTAACTATGTTAATTCTTCCGATCCATGAGCATGGAGTATTTTTCCATCTTTCTGTGTCTTCCTCAATGTCTTTCGAGAGTGATTTATAGTTTCTAGAATATAAATCCTTTACGTCTCTGGTTAAGTTAATTCCAAGGTAACGTATGGTTTTTGGTGTTATTGTAAATGGGATGGATTCTCTAATTTCTCTTTCTTCAGTCTCATTATTCGTGTATAGAAATGCAACTGATTTCTGAACATTGATTTTGTATCCCGCCACATTACTGAATTGCTCTATAACTTCTAATAGTTTGGGAGTGGATTCTTTTGGGTTTTCCATATAGAGTATCATGTCATCTGCGAAGAGAGACATTCTGACTTCTTCTTTGCCGATTTGGATACTTTGATCCCTTTTTGTTGTCTGATTGCTGTTGCAAGGACTTCTAGTACTATGTTGAATAGTAGTGGTGAGAGTGGGCATCCTTGTCGTGTTCCTGATCTTAAGGGAAAGGCTTCCAGCTTTTCCCCTTTGAGAATAATATTTGCTGTATGTTTTTCATAGATGGCTTTTATGAAATTGAGGAATGTACCCTCTATCCCTACACTCTGAAGTGTTTTAATCAGGAAACGATGCTGTATTTTGTCAAATGCTTTTTCTGCATCAATTGAGAGGATCGTATGTTTCCTGATTCTTTTCTTGTTGATATGATGTATCACGCTGATCGATTTGTGAATGTTGAACCACGCTTGCATTCCAGGTATGAATCCCACGCCTGTAGCTCAGGAATAAACCCCACTTGATCATAGTGAATAATCCCTTTAATGCACTGTTTGATGCTATTAGCTAGTATCTTGTTGAGAATTTTTGCATCCATGTTCATCAGGGATATTAGTCCGTAATTCTCCTCTTTAGTGAGGTGTTTGTCTGGTTCAGAGACCAAGGTAATGCTGGCCACATAGAATGTGTTTGGAAGTTTTCCTTCCATTTCTATTTTTCTTTTTCTTTCTTTCTTTCTTTCTTTCTTTCTTTCTTTCTTTCTTTCTTTTCTTTTCTTTTTTTTTTTTTTTTTGGAACAGCTTCAGAAGAATAAATGTTTGGTAGGATTCCCCTGGGAAGCCATCCATCCCACAATACTTATTTGTTGGAAGATTTTTGATTACTGATTCAATTTCTTTGTTGGTTGTAGGTCTATACAGATTTTCTATTTCTTCATTTTTCAGTTATGCTAGTTTATATGTTTCTAGGATTTCATCCACTTCTTCCAGATTGCCTAATTTGTTGGCATATAACTGCTCATAATATTCTCTTAGAATTGTTTGTTTTTATGCAGTGTTGGTTGTGATCTCTCCTCTTTCCTTCATAATTTTATTGATTTGGATTCTTTCCCTTTTCTTTTTTATAACTCTGGCTAGGATTTTATCAGTGTTGCTAATGCTTTCAAACTAGCAGTTCCTAGTTTTGTTGATCTATTCTACTGTTTTCTTCATTTCTATAAAATTGGTTTCTGTTCTAATCTTTATTATTTCCCTTTTCTTACTGGATTTAGGCTTTATTTGCTTCTCTTTTTCCAGTCCCTTTAGGTGTGAGGTTAGGTTGTGTATTTGAGATTTTTCTTGCTACTTGAGGAAGGTCTGTATTGCTATATACTTCCATCTTAGGAACACCTTTGCTGCATCCCCAAGGTTTTGGACTGTCATGTTTTCATATTCATTCACTTCCATGTAGTTTTTAAATTCTCCTGTAATTTCCTGGTGGACCTATTCATTCCTCAGTCAGATGTTCTTTAACCTCCATGTATTGTGGTTCTTCTAAATTTTTTTTTCTTGTGGTTGATATCAAGGTTCATAATATTGTGGTCTGACAATATGCATGATATGATCTCAATCATCTTTTTGTACCAGTTGAGGCCTGATTTGTGACCTAGGATGTGATCTATTCTGGAGAAAGTTCCATAGAAAATCAAAAGGAATGTGTATTCTGCTGTTTTAGGATGAAATATTCTGTACGTATCTGTTAAATCCATGTGGTTCAGTGCATCATTCAAAGCCCTTGTTTCACTGTTAATCTTCTGCTTTGATGATCTGTCCATTGTTGTGAGTAGGGTGTTAAAATCCCATACTATTAATATATTATTATCAGTGAGTTTCTTTCAGTTTGTTATTAATTGATTTATATAAATCAATTAATATATTTGGCTGCTCCCAACTAGGGGCATAAATATTTAAAATTGATAGATCTTCTTGTTTAATAAACCACTTTATTGTGATATGATGTGCTTTTTCATCTCTTATTAAAGTCTTTAGTTTAAAATCTAGTTTGTCTCATATAAATATGGCTGCTCTAGCTTTCTTTTGATGTCCATTAGCATGATAAATCGTTCTCCAACATTTCAATTTCATCTGGAGGTGTCTTTAGGACTAAAATGAATGCCTTTTATTATTTCTATTTTTTGGTCTTTTTAAAAATTTTGATATATTAGTCACTATACAATACATCATTAGTTTTTATGTAGTCTTCCATGATTCATTTTTTGTGATAGCACGCAGTGCTCCATGCAATACGTGACCTCCTTAGTACCCTTCACCAGCTAGCCCATCCCCCACATTCATCCCCTCTAAAATCCTCAGTTTGTTTCCCAGAGTCCAGAATCTCTGTGGTTCATTTCCCCCACTGTTTACCACCCTTCATTTTTCCCTTTCTTCTCCTAACGATCTCCCTGCTATTCCTTATGTTCCACAAACGAGTGAACCCATATGATAATTGTATTTCTCTGGTTGACTTATTTCACTTACCATAATCTCCTCCAGCCCATCCATACTGATGCAAATGTTGGGTAGTCATTCCTTCTAATGGATGAGAAATATTCCATTGTATAAATGGACCACATCTTCTTTATCCATTCATCTGTTGAAGGGCATCTCAGCTCCTTCCACAGTTTGGCTATTGTGGACAATGCTGCTATGAGCATTGGGAAGCATATGGTCCTTCTCTTCACTACGTCTGTATCTTTGGGGGGTACATACCCAGTAGTGCAATTGCTAGGTCATATGGTACCTCTATTTTTAACTTTTTGAGGAACCCACCCACTGATTTCCAAAGTAGCTGTACCAACTTGCATTCCCACCAAGAGTGTAAGAGGGTTCCCCTTTCTCCACATCCTCTCCAACATTTCTTGTATCTTCTTTTGTCAATTTTTGCCATTCTAAATGGCATAAGGTGGTATCTCAATGTGGTTTTGATTTGAATTTCCCTGATGGCTAATGATATTGAATACTTGTTCATGTCTGTTAGCCATTCGTATGTCTTTATTGGAAAAGTGTCTGTTCAGATCTTCTACCCATTTTTTGACTTCATTTTTTGTTTTTTTGGGTATTGAGTTTGAGACGTTCTTTATAGATATTGGATATCAGCCTTTTATCTGTAGTATCCTGTGCAATTATCTTCTCCCATTCCGTGGTTTGCCTCTTTGTTTTGTTGATATTTTCCTTTGCTGTGCAGAAGCTTTTTATCTTGATGATGTCCCAAAAGTCATTTTGCTTTTGTTTCCCTTGCCGTGGGAGATGTGTCATGAAAGAAGTTGCTGTGGCCAAAATTTTTCATGACACATCTCCAAAGGCAAGAGAAACAAAAGAGAACATGAACTTATGGGACTTCATCAAGATAAAAAGCTTCTGCACAGCCAAGGAAGCAGTCAAAAAAAACCTAAGAGGCAGCCCACAGAATGGGAGAATATATTTGCAAATGACACTACAGATAAAATACTGGTATCCAAGATCTACAAAGAACTTCTCAAACTGAATACATGAGAAACAAATAAACAAATCATAAAATGGGCAGAAGATATGAACAGACACTTTTCCAATGAAGACATACAAATGGCTAACAGACACATGAAAAAATGTTCAAAATCTTTAGCCATCAGGGAAATTCAAATCAAAACCACACTGAGATACCACCTTACGCCAGTTAGAATGGCAAAAATAGACAAGGCAAGAAACAACAATTGTTGGAGAGGATGTGGAGAAAGGGGATCCCTCCTACATTGTTGGTGGGAATTCAAGTTGGTACAGCCACTCTGGAAAACAGTGTGGAGGTCCCTTCAAAAGTTAAAAATTGAGCTACCCTATGATCCAGCAATTGCACTACTGGGTATGTATCCCAACGATATAGATGTAGTGAAGAGAAGGGCCATATGCACCCCAATGTTCATAGAAGCAATGTCCACAATAGCTAAATCATGGATGGAGCTGAGATGCCCTTCAACAGATGACTGGATTAAGAAGTTGTGGTCCATACATACAATGGAGTATTACTCAGCTATCCGAAAGAATGAGTTCTCAACATTTGCTGCAACATGGATGGCACTGGAGGAGATAATGCTAAGTGAAATAAGTCAAGCAGAGAAAGACAATTATCATATGGTTTCTCTCATCTATGGAACATAAGAACTAGGAAGTTCGTTAGGAGAAGAAAGGGATAAAGAAAGGGGGGTAATCAGAAGGGGAAATGAAGCATGAGAGACTATGGACTCTGAGATACAAACTGAGGGCTACAGAGGGGAGGGGAGTGGGGGAATGGGATAGGGTGGTGATGGGTAGTAAGGAGGGCACATATTGCATGGTGCACTGAGTGGTATACGCAACTAATGAATCTTGGAACTTTACATCAAAAACCAAGGATGTACTGTATGGTGCCTAAGATTATATAATAAAAAAATATTATTATAAAAATAAATAAATTTTAAATGAGGGTAAAAAAAAAGAAGTTGCTGTTGCCTATGTCGAAGAGGTTACAGCCTATGGTCTCCTCTATGATTTTGATGGATTCCTATCTCACATGGAGGTCTTTCATCCATATGGAGTTTATCTTTGTGTATGGTGTGAGAGCATGGTGAAATTTTGCTCTTCTGTATATAACTGTCCAATTTCCCCAGCACCATTTATTGAAGAGGCTGTCTTTTTTCCATTGGAAGTTTTTTCTGCTTTTTCAAAGATTATTTGACCATTGAGTTGAGGGTATATTTCTGAAGTCTGTATTCTGTTCCATTGATCTATGTGTTTTTTTTTGTGCCAGTACCATTCTGTCTTGGTGACAACATCTTAGTAGTATAGCTTGAAAGCAGGCAGCGAGAGGCCCCCAGCTTTGTTTTTCTTTTTCAACATTTCCTTGGTGATTCGGGGTCTTTTCTGGTTCCACAGAAATTTTAGGATTGTTTGTTCCAGTACTTTGAAAAATGTCATTGGTATTTCCATTGTGATGGCGTTGAAAGTGTGGATTGCTCTGGGTAGCATAGACATTTTAACTATGTTTATTCTTCCGATCCATGAGCATGGAATGTTTTTCCATCTTTTTGTGTCTTCTTCAATGTCTTTAATCAGTGTTCTGTAGTTTCTAGAGTGTAGATCCTTTACTTCTTTGCTTAGGTTTTTTCCAAGTTATCTTATGATTTTTGGTGCTATTGTAAATGGAATCGATTCCCTAATTTCTCTTTCTACAGTGACATTGTTAGGGTATAGGAAAGCAACTGGTTTCTCTGCATTGATTTTGTATCATGCCACGTTACTGGATTACTGCATGAGATCTAGTAATTTGGGCTGGAATCTTTTGGGTTTTTCACGTAAAGTATCATGTCATCTTTGAAGAGAGTTTGATTTCTTCTTTTCCCATTTGAATATCTTTTATTTATTTTTGTTGTTTGATTGCTCTCATTAGGACTTCTAGTACTATGTTGAACAATAGTGCCGAGAGTGCACATCCTTGTCATGTTCCTGATCTTAAAGGAAAGGCTCTCAGCTTCTCCCCATTGAGAATGATATTCATTGTTGGCTTTTCATGGATTTTTTTTAAATGAAATTGAGGAATGTACCCTCTAACCCCACACTCTGGAGTGTTTTAATTGGGAAAAGATGCCGTATTTTGTCAAATGCTTTTTCTGCGTCAACTGAGAGGACCATAGGATTCTTGTCTCTTTTCTTATTAATGTGTTTTATCACACTGATTGATTTGTGAATGTTGATCCACCCTTGCATCCCAGGGATGAATCTGACCTGGTTGTGATGGATAATCCTTTTAATGTACTGTTGCCTCCTATTAGCTAGGATCCTGTTGATAATTTTGGCATCCATATTCATCAGGGATATCAGTCTGTAATTCTCCTTTTTGATGGGATCCTTATCTGGTTTTGGGATCAAGAATGGCCTCATAGAATGAGTTTGGATGTTCTCCTTCTGTTTCAATTTTTTGAAACAGCTTCAGGAGAATAGGTATTATTTCTTCTTTGAATGTTTGGTAGAATTCCCCAGGGAATACATCAGGCCCTGGACTCTTGTTTTTTGGGAGGTTTTTGATCACTGCTTCAATTTTGTTACTGGTTATTGGCCTATTACGGTTGTCAATTTCTTCCTGTTTCAGTTTTGGTAGTTTGTAGGTTTCCAGGAAGGCATCCATTTCTTCCAGCTTGCTAAATTTATTGGCATATAGTTGTTGATAATAATTTCTAAAAATTGTTTCTATTTCCTTCTTGTTAGTAGTCATCTCTCCCCTTTCATTCATAATGTTAATAATTTGGGTCCTTTTTCTTTTCTTTTGGATGTGTCCAATGGTTTATTGATCTTATTAATTCTTTCAAAGTACCAGCTTCTAATTTCATTGATCTGCTCTACTGTATTTCTGGTTTCTCATTCATTGATCTTTGCTCTAATCTTAATTAATTCTCTTCTCATGTCTGGTTTAGGCCTACTTTGTTGTTCAATCCTCAGTTGTTTAAGGTGTGAGTATAGGGTGTGTATTTTATATTTTTCTGTTCTTTTTAGTGAGACTTGGATGGCTATGTGTTTCCCACTTAGGACCGCATTTGCAGTATCCCATAGGCTCTGGTCTGATGTGTTTTCTTTCTCATTGGTTTCCATAAATTGTTTAAGTTCCCCTTTAATTTCCCAGTTGACCCAAACACTCTTTAGCAGGATGGTCCTTAATTTCCAAGTGTTTGAGTTTCTTCCAAATGTTATCTTCTGATTGAATTCCATTTTCAAAACACTGTGGTCTAAGAAAATGCAGGGAATAATCTCAATCTTTTGGTATCAGTTGAGGCTTGATTTTTGACCCACTATGTAGTTTATTCTGGAGAAAGTTCCATGTGTGTTCGAGAAGAATGAATATTCTGTTGTTTTAGGGTGTAATGTTCTGTATATATTTATGAGGTTCATCTGGTCCAGTGTGTCATTCAAAGCTTTTGTTTCTTTGTTGGTTTTCTGCTTAGATTATCTGTCTATTGCTGAGAGTGGAGTTCTGAGGTCCCCTACTATTAACGTGTTATTTTCTATATGTCTCTTTATTTTGGTTCACAGTTGGCTTATGTAGTTGGCTGCTCCCTTGTTGGGGGCATAGATATTTATAATTGTTAGATCCTCTTGTTGGATACACCCTTTAAGAATGATATAGTGTCCTTCTGTATCTCTAATTACAGTCTTTAGCTTAAAATCAAATTTGTCTGATATGAGAATTGCTACCCCAGCTTTCTTCTGAGGTCTGTTGGCATGAAAAATGGTTCTCCACCCCTTTAATTTCAATCTGGATGTATCTTTAGGTTCAAAATGAGTCTTTTGTAGACAGCATATGGATGGGTCATGTCTTTTTATCCAATCTGGAACCTTGTGGTGTTTTATGGGAGCATTTAGGACACTCATGTTGAGAGTGATTATTGAGAGATATGATTTTAATATCATCATGTTGCCTGTGAAGTCCCTATTTCTATAGATTGTCTCTGTAAATTTCTGTTCTGTATCACTCTTGGGGTCTTTCTCCTTTAGTACCCCAAATATGTCTTGCCATCCCTTTCTGGCTTGCCAGGTCTCCATGGACAGGTCTGACGTTATTCTGATGTTCCTCCCTCTGTACGTAAGAAATCTCTTCTCCCTTGCTGCTTTCAAGATTGTTTCCTTGGATCTAAGATTTGCAAATTGTACTATTATAGGTCGTGGTGTTGGTCTGTTCTCATTGATGTTGGGAGGATTCCTCTCTGCCTCTTGGACATGAATGTTTATTTCCTTCCCCAGATTAGGGCAGTTCTCAGCTACAGTTTGTTGAAATATCTCTTCTAGACCTCTCTCTTTCTCCACCCCCTCAGGGATCCCAATAATTCTGACCTTGGAATATTTCATTGAGTCAGTAATCTCCTGTAGCTTTTTTTTCTTGAAATTGGATTCATTTTTCCCATGCCACCTCTTTTTCCTTCTTTTCTATCATCTCATCCTCTAACTCACTAATTCTTTCTTCTGCCTCTTTTCCCTGGCAGTCAGAGCATCCAGTTTAGACTGCATTTCATTCATAACATTTTTATTTTTTTTAAAGATTTAATTTATTCGACGGAGATAGAGACAGCCAGTGAGAGAGGGAACACAAGCAGGAGGAGTGGGAGAGGAAGAAGCAGGTTCATAGTGGAGGAGCCTGACATGGGGCTCGATCCCATAACACCGGGATCACGCCCTGAGCCAAAGGCAGACGCTTTAACTGCTGAGCCACCCAGGCGCCCCCATAACATTTTTAAATTGTCCAGATCAGATATCATTTCAGCCCTTAGAGATTCTATACTTTTGTTAATATATTTCTGAAGCCTAGAAATCACCTCAATAATTGTTACTATGATATCCATTTCTGACATCTTGGTTATATCCACTTCCACTAGTTCTGTTGCAGAGACCACAATCCCTGTTTCTTTCCTTTGTTGGTGGTTCCTCCTCTTAGTCATTCTGATGAGGTGAGGTTGCAGGAATGTACAGAATCCAAATTATTGACCATGACCCAGGCAAGATGCACCTGTTTTATAGGGACCTTAGGGATGTGGGCCTCCTGTTATTCTGGCCTATCTTCTGGGGGATGTGTCTGCAGCACTGATACTCTGGAAATCCTGTTTGGGCAGAGTTGTCCTGCCCCCTGTGGGGGGATGGGCTCAGTGAAAACTTTTTTTTTTTTGGTTCTTTTGGCCTCTGGCCCCTTTCCCTGGTGGCTTTCTGTGTCTCTTCTGAGAATCAGAGCAGAAGTGATTGTAACCAAACCTCTGTCTTAGAACAGAGAGATCACAGTTTGCTCTTCACTGAGCTCTCCAGGCCACACTCACTCCATTTCTGTCTGTGCTGCTAAAAACCTGTAGTGTCCTATTTTGCATGTCCCACAGCCACTATCCCAGTCTTCACTCCCAGGGCCAGGCACCTCTCCACCCTTTGTGCTTCTAAAACTGCCAGCTACCCCCATTCACACGTGTGCCCTTGATATCCAGGTTTCAGTCTGAGGGGCTGCCCTAAAGTCATTTCCCTGCTGCCACTGGTCTGTGAGGCTGTGCCCAGTCCCCAGCACAGAAGGCTTTTGCTTTCCCAGCACAAGAGCATGGAGACTCCTTCCCCCTTCCATTTATCTGTCAGCAGAATCTCAGCACCCCACTTCATACCTCGAGACCAAGCACTGGAGATGTTCTATTTGTTGAGATTCAGAATCATTCCCTGCTTATTTTTGGACCACAGTGCTTTGAAATTTGAATTCAGTCACAAGAGGAAATTTGGAAGGAACTCAAATACATGGAGGCTAAAGAGCATCCTACTGAAGAATGTATGGGTCAATCAGGAAATCAAAGAAGAATAAAAAATACTCATGGAAACAAATGAAAATGAAAACAGAACTGATCAAAATATTTGGGATATAGGAAAATGAGGTCCTAAGAGGGAAATACATAGCAATACAAGCTTTTATTAAAAAATTAGAAAGGTCTCAAATACACAAGCTAAACTTATAAAAAGGGAGCTGGAGAAAGAACAGCAAATAAAGCCTAAACCAAGCAGGAAACAAGAAATAATAAATATTAGAGCAGAAATCAATGACATAGAAACCAGAACAGTAGAAGAAATCAATGAAATTAGAAGCTGTTTTCTTTAATAATTATTTTTTATTATGTTATGTTAGTTACCATACAGTACATCCTTAGTTTTTGATGTAGTGTTCCATGATTCATTATTTGCATATAACACCCAGTTCTCCATACAATATGTGCCTTCCTTAATACCCATCACAGGCCTATCCCAATCCCCCACCCCCCTCTCCTCTGAAGCCCTCAGTTTGTTTCCCAGAGTCCATAGTCTCCCATGGTTCTTTGAAAGAATTAATAAGATCAATAAACCCCAGCCAGACTTGTCAAAAAGAAAGGAGAAAGGATCAAAATTGATGAAATAATGAATGTAAGAGGAGAGATCATGACCATCACAAAAGAAATAGAAACAATAAAAAAAACATATTATGGAAACTATATGCCAACATATTAGGCAATCTGGAAGAAATGGATGCATTCCTGGAAACTTATAAACTACCAAAACTGAAATAAGAAGAAATAGAAAATCTGAACAGGCCCATAACAAGCAAGGAAATTGAAGCAGTAAACAAAAATCTCCCAACGCACAGGAGCCCAGGGCCAGATGACTTCCCTGGGGAATTCTACAAAAAAATTAATGAAGAACTAATACTTATTCTTCTGAAGCTCTTTCAAAAAAATAGAAATGGAAGGAAAACTTCCAAACTCATTCTATGAGGACAGCATTACCTTGATCCCCAAACCAAAGACCCCAACAAAAAGAAAAATTACAGACAATATCCCAGATGAACATGGATGGCAAAATTCTCACCAAGATAACTAGCTAAGAGGATCCAACAGTACATTAAAAGGATTATTCACCATAACCAAGTGGGATTTATTCCTGGGCTGCAAGGCTGGTTCAACATCCCCAAATCAATCACTGTGATATATCACATTAATAAAAGAAAGAACAAGAAACATATGATCCTCTCAATTGTTGCAGAATAGCATTTGACAAAAATCATCATCCTTTCTTGATTAAAACTCTCCACGGTGTAGAGATAGAGGGAAAATATTGCAATATTATAAAAGCCAGCTACAAAAAGCCCACTGAAAAAATCATTCTTAGTGGGGAAAACTGAGAGTTTTTCCCCTAAGATCAGGAACATGACAGGGATGTCCACTCTCACCACTACTGTTCAACATAGTACTAGAAGTCCTAACCTTCACAATCAGATAACAAAAAGAAACATAAGGCATCTGATTCAGCAAAGAAGAAGTCAAAATCTCACTCCTTGAAGATGGCGTGATACTCCATGTGGAAAGCCCAAACGACTCCACCCCAAAATTGCTAGAACTCATACAGCAATTCAGCAATGTGGCAGGATAGAAAATCAACTCAGAGAATTCAGTTGCATTTCTATACAGTAACAATGAGACAGAAAAAAGAGGAATTAAGAAGTCAATCCCATTTACAGTTGCATCCAAAACCACAGGATGCCTAGGAATAAACCTAACCAAAGAGGCAAAGATCTGCACTCAGAAAACTATAGAAAACTTATGACAGAAATTGAGAAAGAGACAAAGAAATGGAAAAAAATCCATGCTCATGGATTGGAAGAACAGATATTGTTAAAATGGCTATGCTACCTAGGGCAACCTACACATTCAGTGCAATCCCTATCAAAATATCATCAACTTTTCTCACAGAGCTGGAACATATAATCCTACAACTTGTATGGAACCAGAAAAGACCCCAAAATAGCCAAAGGACTGTTTAAAAAGAAAAGCAAAACTGGTGGCATCACAATTCCAGACTTCAAGCTCTATTACAAAGCTGTGATCATCAAGACAGTATGGTACTGGTAGAAAAACATAGAGACATATAGATCAGTGGAACAGCATAGGGAACCCAGAAATGGACCCTCCACTCTAGGGTCAACTAATACTTGACGAAGCAGGATTGAACATCCAATGGAAAAACAGACAGTCTCTTCAATGAATGGTGTTGGGAAAATTGGATGGCTGCAGGTAGAAGAATGACACTGGACCATTCCCTTACACCATACATAAAAATAGACTCAAAATGGATGAAAGACCTACAGGTGAGACAGGAATCCATCAACATCCTAGAGAACACAGGAGCAACTTCTGTGACCTTGGCCATAGCAACTTCTTGCTAAACACGTCTCCAAAGCAAGGGAAACAAAGGCAAAAAAGAACTATTGGGGCTTAATTAAGATAAAAAGCTTTTACACAGCAAAGGAGACAGTTGACAAAACCAAAACAACCAACAGAATGGGAGAAGATATTTACAAATGACATATCAGATAAAGAGCTAGTATCCAAAATCTAAAGAACTTATCAAACTTAATACCCAAAGAACAAATAATCCATTCAAGAAATTATCAAAAGACATGAACTTCAAAGAAGTTCATACAAATGGCCAACAGAGACATGAAAAAATATTCAACATCACTCGGTATCATGGAAATACAAATTAAAACCACAATGAGCTACTGCTTCATGCAGTCAGAATGGCTAAAATTAACAAGTCAGGAAAGGACAGATGTTTTGAGGATCAGAGAAAGGGGAACCCTCCTACGCTGTTGGTGGGAATGCATGCTGATGCATCCACTCTGGAAAACACTATGGCATTTCCTCAGAAAGTTGAATATAGAGCTACCCTATGACCTAGCAATTGCACTACTGGGTATTTACCCCCAAGATGCAAATGTAGGGATCCAAAGGATCACCTGTACCCCAATGTGTATAGCAACATTGCCCACAGTAGCCAAACTATGGAAACGACCCAGATGTACATGCACAGATGAACGGGTGAAGAAGATGTGGTATATATAGTGAAATATTACTCAGCAATAAAAAATGAAATATTGCCATTTGCAATCACTTGGATGGAACTGGAGGGTATTATGCTATGTGAAATAAATCAGTCAGAGGAAGACAATTATATTATGTCACTGATATGTGGAATTTAAGAAACAAAACAGAGATCATAGGGGAAGAGAGGGGAAAAAAAATAAGATGAAACCAGAGAGGGAGAGAAACCATAAGAGACTTAATCATAGGAAACAAACTGAGGTTTGCTGTAGGGAGGGGTCTGGAGGGATGGGGTAATTTGGTGCTGGTCATTAAAGAGGGCATGTGATGTAATGAGCACTGGGTAGTATATAAGACTCATGAATCACAGACCTGTACCTCTGAAACCAATAATACATTATATGTTGTTAATAAAAAAATAAAATAATAAAACATTAAAATCATAGTTTTACACTTAGCTGAGTTAAGATGGCAGAGGAATAGGGGTCCCCTTTTTCAGCTGGTCCCCTGAGTTGAGCTGGATAGATACCAGACCATCCTGAACATCCACAGAGTGAGCCTGAGATGCAGGAAGATAATTCTGGATCTCTACAAATGAACACCTCCAACGATGAGTATTGAGGTAGGAAGCGGGGAGCCATGAAACCACGAACAGATATCGGAAGATAAATGGAAGGGGAGGGAGCCTTTGCATTCAGGCACTGAGAAGCGGTAGCCACCTGCACTGGGGAACAGGTGGACTCGCGGACCGGCACCCGCGAGAGAGCAGACTAAGACCATGAGCCAGGGAACGTGCACAACCAGTCTGAAAACCGGAGCTCCGGAGTGCGTGAACCACACTGAAACGGAGCTCTGGAGCGTGGGGGGGGCAGCTGGTGGCTGGCAGTGTTAGAAACACAAAGGACAGAGATGTGCTGGCCCTGGAAGTGAGGGCTGGGACACTGGCTGTGGGGTGCACATCGCAGGATGCTGTAGGGTTTAGCAGCACCAACAGAAACAGAGTTAAAGTGGCCAGAGGGGCCCAGTGGAGAACTGACTGTGATCCCTCTGTTCTGAGACAGAGGCTGAGATTTGGCTACTGCTGCTCTGACTCTCAGAAGAGGCACAGCAAACCACCAGGGAAATCTGCTAGTGAACAAAAGCCTAGAAATACCTGCTCAACAGTGTGCCCATCCCCATCCCCCCTCACAGGGGACACAGAGACTCTACCCAAACAGGGTTGCCTGAGTATCGGCCCAGCAGGTCCCTCCCCAGAAGGCAGGCTGAAACAGGAAGAAATTGATTTTTAAACAGGCCATTAATTATGAAGAGATTGAGCCAGTGTTAAACAACCTTCCAAAAAACAAAACTCTGGGCCCAGAAGGTTTTCCTGGGGAATTCTACCAAATATTCAAAGAAGAAATAATACCTATTTTCCTAAAGCTATTTCAAAAAATAGAAACAAAAGGAAATCTACCAAACTCATTCTATGAGGCCAATATTACCTTGATCCCCAAACCAGGCAAAGGCCCCCTCAAAAAGGAGAATTACAGACCGATTTCCCTAATCAATGTGGACATCAAAATCCTCAACAAGATCCTAGCTAATAGAATCCAACAGTATATTAAAAGGATTATCCATCATGACCAAGTGGGATTCATCCCTGGGATGCAAAGGTGGTTCAACATTCGCAAAACTATCAGTGTTTTAGGTTTTATCCAGAAAAAAAAATTCAAAAATCATATGATTCTCTCAATAGATTCAGAAAAAGCATTTGACAAAATACAGCATCCTTTCCTGATTAAAACCCTTCAAAGTGTAGAGATAGAGAGTACATTCCTCAATCTCATAAAAACCATCTATGAAAAGACTACAGCAAATATCATTCTCAATGGGGAAAAGCTGGAAGCCTTTCCCTTAAGATCAGGAACAGGACAAGGATGCCCACTCTTGTCACTATTATTCAACACAGTACTAGAAGTCCTTGCAGCAGAAATCAGACAACAAAAAGGGATCAAAGGTATCCAAATCGGCAAAGAAGAAGTCAGAATGTCTCTCTTCGCAGATTACATGATATTCTATATGGAAAACTCAAAAGAATCCACTCCAAATCTATTAGAAGTTATAGAGCAATTCAGTAATGTGGTGGGATACAAAATCAATGCTCAGAAATCAGTTGCATTTCTATACACGAATAATGAGACTGAAGAAAGAGAAATTAGGGAATCCATCCCATTTACAATAGCACCAAAAA